>NC_039365.1:72520494-72828840 GCF_003573695.1 Papaver somniferum
GGTTATCAGAACGTGATGTGTGGAACCCTCGTGCCTAACTCTACAGGTTTGCAAGTCTATTATGAGATTTGTAAGATTCTTTTCGTGTTGTCCTTTATTTTTTCGTTTCTTTGTCATTTTTGTGACAAAAAGTGGGAGAAATATATGGAGTAAACAAGTGATACTGGCATTGATTTTATATTAATTGGTATCACTAAGGAAAAGAACATTGGTACTTGAATGTTTTATCTAACGAAAGAGTGAAAGCACAGACTAAGGGGGAGTAACATGTCATATAGATTGGTATAACAAAGACATGCGGATTGAATAACTACCTATCTTCCTTATGGGGATTATTTGCTTTGTTATTATAATGTCAACAACAACATTTTCAAGGATTGAATGTAAACAGTTTTACTGTACTGTTGAATTGGGAATCAAGCGGAGTGTAATGAATTCTTGTAATTTTTTTATCCATATGACGTAAGAGTTTTGTCACTAAAATTGACAAAGGGGGAGATTGTTAGAGAATTGATCGGTTTAACCCACCAAGCGTTGGTATGTCAAGTTTGGTTGTCATATTTTAGTGAATCAAAAATCATGTTAAGAGTCGCTTGATTATGTAGTAGAGTTAAACTTCGTATAGGTTAGCTTGGAAGCATTAGGATATGAGACATTACAAGTATTGCGAAGTCTTGAAGATGTGAAGAAGCAAGGAGCTACAACGACAACAATCATCCTTCCACTTGAGGTTAGTGATATTTGACTTGAACTGTTTCATTCCCTAACGTATCTTTCAAGTCGTGCATATTGAAAACATAACTGCGAAGCATATATGAACTCTAGATAGACATAGTATTAAGGAATACAATACGAGGTTTATTTCTTAACCATTAAACTTTGTAGATAAGACATCTCCGTAATCATCTGAATGCTATTGTGATTATGTATGGGTATGAGGTGAGGATTTCATCCTAGGGAACAATTTTTACATATGTTCTAAGGAAGTAAGTTCATAAACTTGTTTGTGAACCGAAAAGGAAATTGTCAGGAGTTATTGGTTTTGTTATTCATTGCATATCTTATGAACAACCAATATGTGTGATAGAGTATAACCTCTTACAACTTGTTGTGTTCTTGGTAGAACTATTCACAAAGTCTTGACTTTTGTATTGGTATAACTTTTACTAGTAAAACCAATCTTAAGTAATCACCTGTGGTATGATTGGATTATGTCTGCCTTGGGGAAAGGGAACCGATCCTAGTAAAGGGAACCGATCCTTTTAAAGGAAAGGGAACCAATCCTAGTAAGGGAAAGGGAACCGATCCTTGTAAGGGGTGCAGTACATCAAGGGGAACCGATCCTTGTATGGGGTGCAGCAAGGTTTATAGCAGAAAAGGGAACCGATCCTATGGACATGTGCAACACATATAAGTTAGATACCATATATATGTGGGTAACCGATCCTAGTACCTAGTCAACCGAATCTTTGGGAAGCTAGTGTGACTATGCGTAGTACTCACATGGAGGTAGAACCGAAACTTGTTTTGGTAGAACCGTAAACCCATGATTGTGATTGAATGTTGGTTTGATCAATCACATAGTTATTGAAAGTCAGATGAACCAATTCTAAACTTGGTTGGAAGTGTGGCAAATCGGTTTCAAGGTTGTAAGTGTGAAAGAGAACTTACAAAGTAAAGATGTCGACAAACTTTGAACACGTGTTGTGAATGTTTATTTCTATAATTGTTCAAAGATATTCCTTAACGGCTAAGGGAAGAGAATCCCAGGATCGAAACATAAGTAAGTTAAGAATCTTTTAATTAAGGTTATTAATTTAACTTTGTAGGGAAATTACAGAATTAGTAATGTGCATTTCTAATTAGATTTTCCGAGAGATTTCGATTGTTATTTTTGGACAGAGCATTTCCAAGAATTATGAAAACCGAATATGTGCATTTATGAATATCTTGAGAATATTTTCGGTTTTGGAAATTCCTTGGTGTCCAAACTTCCTTGTCTATAAATACACGAAGTTTTCCTTTCTAGAAAACTAATCCTTCGTAACAACAAACTTATTCTTTTGTCTTTGTTACTGGTGTATCCACCTACCGGAGAGGAGAGTAATCTAATTAGGTGAAATCTCTTACGGCCACTCGTTTTAAAGTCTTCTTTGGGATTGAGAAGCTCTAGCGCGACCCGTTGGTGGGAAACTAGATAATTGCGGTTTATCTTTGTTTTCGATTGATTTAATTGACTAACGGTGGTTGAAATCTGATTGCACCTAGTTTGTTTATTCTTGAGAATCTTCTCTTCTGATATAAGATTCACTCAAACTAGTTCAGATTTTCGACATGGATTTTTAGACTTTTGTTAGTTCTAAAGACGATCTTATGATAATCCATTGTTAACAGACTCCATTCTGTGCGTGGTTGATCACAAGAGATTCAAGTGATTGTGTGCAGGTGTTTATTGAAGATTTAAAAAGATTTGAAGACAAAGAAGATATTGAAGATTTGACTTGGGTTTTATAATCTTTGGTGTGCACAATACTTGTTTGGGTAAAAGAGGATCCAATTAATAATCGTTTTATCCTTGTGGTAGATTGGATTGATTAATTGAGTAGATCGACATCAACAAGGTTCTTCAGATTAAAGGTGTTGTTGGCTTAATCTTAATCGATTACCTTTGGGTGATTGAGCATAAGATAGATCTAGATCCGACGAAGGAGTTTATGTTGAGATAAACGAAAGAGCCTTTGTCCGACTCATATCACTTGGTTGAATAGAGTTAATACCAAACAAATTTCATGTTCCTTTACTGTTTGGAATACGAACAAAAGGGATTGTTCCAAGTACGTGACTTATTCATAAGTCGGAGGCGTGGGAATACAGACGGAACTAGGTGAACTATAGGGTTAGTTACTTGGTCTCAACTATACGAAGTTAAGTGTAATTTTGTGTAGCGGCTTAATCCTGAGAGTATTCAATTCTGGACTAGGTCCCGGGTTTTTCTGTATTTGCGGTTTCCTCGTTAACAAAATCTTGTTGTGTCATTCACTTTTATTTTCCGCATAATAATTATTTTATTATAATTAAAGTAAATTACACAAACGTTAATTCCCATTTACTTGCTAAGCAATCCTATTATGTTTGGTTAAGTCCGAACCTTTATATCAAGTAAACATACTTCGTTGTTGTATTGTCTCGATCTCGTATCCATAGAAGATCACACGATGTGTGAACCGATTAGTTGTATTTTTTCGACTCAGTCCATAGAAAATCTCTTTCGGAGAAAGGACTTATAGGTAGGAAAAGTTTTAGCTTGAGGTATATTTGGGTACCCTCGGCTTTTCAAACTTCACACCACTTTCAGCTCTATTTTTGATCTCTTAAGTGTTAATTTTGTCAATCATGAGGATGACGTCTAAAGATAAAAACTCCTTCTTGTAGTTTGATTTGCAGTTAGCACCATTCTCTCTCACTCGACAACATCAACAGATCTATAGAAACACATCATCATCAACAAGCAGCGCGACATCAGAATATTTGAAGAAAGTTGAAATAGTCCAAGGTTTACATGCAACAATACAAGGAAAATAAAGTCATATTCAAAGTGAATATACAGTACAAAAAGCAGAATTCTATACACAAGTGAAGACTTATCTTACAAAGAGCAAAGAAAATGGAGAAAGATGAGATTTAGTGAAGTTCATAAAATTAAGACAATACAAGTTGTGGAAAATTGAGTGATAAATTCCTTCATCCATGGCTTTATTAGTTTCATTATTATTTTGTTATTTTCAGTTTTTGTTAATTAATTTTTTTTTTATTTATGACTGTTTGTTTTTGGTTTTGTTTAATAAAGACCATGGTAAAGAATAATTTAAGAGGAAATTTCAAGAAACAAGGAAATTGAAGAGAAAAATCAGAAATTGTCAAGGTTCTACAAAGTTCAGAAGTTCATCATCAATAGTTGAAGACCGAAGATTGAAGACGTTTCTATGGATGTTGTGAGAGTGGTGTTGATTGCGATCATATGTGAAGGTAAGTGAGTATTCCTATCCTTGCTAATGGTTGATTTCCTTTCTTAGAGATCATCAAAAAAAAGATTCTTTTTGTCCACAACTTTGTGGAGTCTCCAAAAATTATTTCGGAAGGTTTTCTTTCCCATTATTCAACGTGTGCAGGATTTCACTCTTTATTCTTATCTGTCCACATGAGAGACTAGAAAAGCGGTCTTTTTGAGTGCAATTATCATAAAACCCTATTGGTGAGGCATAAGTCGAGGCTTGTGATTACTCTCGAACCCAAATTCTTTCATATGGTGTGGTTACTTCTGGCTCAACTTGTAAGGATGAGAATGCGTTCTTTTGGTAATTCTGACTTCTTGTTACTAGCATGCAGAAGCTCTATGTCCACCTCTGGTAGGCCCTCACGAGACTACAACTCGTCCACTAGGGACACATAGGGGTTTAAAGGCTTAGTGCATACGCTAAATGCATTCGAGAGACCAGCGACAGTGGTATAGTTAGGATTTCCTAATTTCTGTTTCACTTGAGGACAAGTAAAATTCAGGTTTGGGGGTATTTGATGAGTGCCAAATATTGCATATTTCTATACCTTTTTATTGGCAATGAACTCATCTTTTGTGCTTTATAATCCTGACTTGATTGGGGTATACCCAAATTAATTGGGGTATACCTAATGAGACAAAATCTGGTCACTTTGAAGTAAAACCAAGTCACCCCTTAACCTTGTATTTTCTAAATGGTTAATATGCCCTTGTTTAATTAACACTAAAAATTCTGATTAGGTTAATTAATTGAGTTTAGATTAAAATTTTGTAATTATGAATTCAATAGATTAAACCTTTCATATGTCTTATGAGTTCGATTTCGATCAAAAAAATTGGTTTCGAAAATGCACAAGGTCGGCAAGGTCGAGGTTTGAATAAGGTTTCGACCGGTGGTAGCCGGCAAGGTCTACTTTGAATAAGCTGCCGACTATGACGGGCCGGCATGGTCCTCGGATGAAGAACACGCCGACTATCTTGGTCCAGTAATCTTACGGTCGGCATGTAAATATTTCCTACAATGCCGACTATCATATGGTAGGCATGCACTTGATTTTTAACACTGCCGGCTGACCTGTAGTCGGCATGCTAAGGATTTCTAACCTTGCCGGCATATACTTATACCAAACAGAAAACAGAATATGGGAAGATGTAATTCACTGTATTCATGCAATTTTTGTTAATACATTGATTGAAACATAAAATACAACTCCTTGTCGACGGAAAAACGAATGCACTTAGCACGTGCATCAATCCTTTGAACCCCTAGGTGACCCTAGTGGACGAGTTACAGTCTCGTGAGGGTTTACATAGAGGTCTATCCACAAAACCTATACAAAAACTTCTAAAGCCATCAATCTTCCTCCTTTGAAGACGATACAACATCCAAGTAGTCCGGGTTATCCTCCGGGATTCTATCTGCTAAGAAGTGATAGCTTGCATCAAAGGCGAATGATTTCCCCTTTACTTCCAAGTAGCGCGCTTTCACGACTTCGTGCTACAAAAACACAAAAACAAGCTTACATTTGTTAGTGGTGTTTCTTTGGAAGATAACACAACATTGGGTACGTAAAGAAAACCACGAAATTAATTACAAATTGTGCAATGTACAAGGTGAAGGGGCGAGTGTTAAAAATCCGAGGTTGGAGAGATAAAAAAGCAAGAATCGCATTTGCGATGACTAGGTGCCTATCATGGAGTTGTTGGATACTTCTTGTATTAGGATTTCCAAATTCTTGGCTAAATTTGTTGTGTACTTTAGCCCAAAAGGTTTTTGAATCCTCCCTTTCGGAGGATTGACGTCTAAGTCGTTTTTCCGCATACCAAGCTTTGGTGATTGCCAAATCTTCATTAGAATCAAATGAAGCCATTGTCATATGTAGAGAGCTATTGGGTGAGTTAGATGGAGTATATGATGATGATATAAGCTTTGGAGAGTATATGGAACTATTTGTATGTTGTTTTGTAGAGAGAAGTAGTGTATTTATAGGATGGTGGCCAAATTTGGCCGTTATAGTTCCCAAGTACAAGTCAATCAATGAAACCAAAAATTTGAATTTTGAATTCACCGGTGAGGTTTGTTTTCCCTAATATGTCGACTACAACTGGCCGGCAGGGTGGGAAGTTTCTTACCATGCCGGCCTTATGACTTTTAGGCATCAGGAGAACATTTTCTTCTGTGTATCTGCCGAAAATGTATTTGGTGATTTGCATGCCGGCAACTCTATGGCCGGCAAGGTAAAAAATTTGTTACCATGCCGACCTTATGACTTTTAGGCATAAGGAGTTCATGCAATTTTATGTTTAACCATCGGAACGGTATTTGTTCCCTAACATGCCGACTGTAATGTGGTCGGCAAGGATCATAATTTAGAACCATGCCGGCCTTATGATGATTTTAGGCATCATGAGAAGTTTTTTTCTGCAACAAATAGCCGGAAGGGTCGATAAGATAAAATCCTGTTGGCGGAATAAAAGCCGGCTTGGTATTGATCTGATGACCTTGCCGACCCTGGTATTCAAGCATTTTCTGCTGTCAGGGCCGGCAGACTGACAGTTCAAAACCTTGCCGGCCCTGGGGTGGTTGGCACTGTAACTTAAAAACATCATTCCGGCATAAGTATTGAAACTTTACATAGCTAAAAAAAAACCATTCATTCAACAACTAGAAATCCAACACTTGTTGTCCAAAATACGAAAACATGTCCTATAAACCTTAAAAAAACATTTGTCCAACCTTTAACCTTAATATTTGTCCAACACAACATAAAGAAATAAACTAGGAAAGCATGCATTCACCACCATGACCACGACCACGGCCCCGTTTAGAAACACCACCACTACTGCTACCTTCACCACCATGACCACTACGAGCCCTCTTTTTATCAGCATTCATCTTTGCTTGTGCTGGAATCCAAATATCACTCCACTTCTTGAGAGTCAAGCAAGTGTGGAATTTGTTGGAAAGAAAAGGGGTCGACTAAGGAAGGATTCAACTACACCAACGGTCTCAAACTTGAATCCAAATGGCACTATACCTCTTGAGAGTCAAGCAAGCCAATGAGATGTTGCGAAAAAAAGAGGTCGTCCAAGGAAGGTAGTACAACCGGTGTTGCAAGAGTATCGCATACAACTCCCTCCAATTATTCAAGAGTTCGTTATTGGTACCGACGATGTCCCAAAATATGGAAATTATGGGTTTCACGTTGTCTCGCAATAATTGGGACACCTAATTGGAGCGGTTGAGGAGAATCTCACCCAATGCCAATACATAAGAAAGAAGATGGCTGCCCGACTAGAAAACGACAAGGAATTTCATATCTCAATGATGCTAGAAGGTTCCATGGAGGACAAAGAAGCAACTTTTAAAGATTTGCTAACTAGTGTTAAAGGACCGGAGGGAAATGTACCGGTCAAATGGGAGTATTGGATGAGAATGTCGGAGTGTGGCCATCTATTGGCGGATACATGGTCATGCGTGGTACATTTTTTTAGTAAGGGACTATCTATAGCATTTGCACCGAAACATGCGGTTTGTGCGGAGCAACTCAAGCATAGAATAATTGTCATGGCTTTGGTGGATAAAAATCACTTTATTGGTCTATAACTTAACAAGGAATGTCCATTACCTCCTCTTTGTAGGTTTAGTTTTTGGGAGAAGTTCAAAAACAACAAGAGCAAGGAATGGATGAAACTTTATGAGGACAACATGGACCTTTGGAATGTTTAGATGAGTCTAGGGAAGGTCCCATATATTTGACAAAAGGAGGTTCAATATATTTGAATGAACTCCCTCCAATAGATTTGAGTGATGAGTGATTATGATTAGGGAACCTAAACAATACACAAATAATACACAAATATTACCGTACAAGGGGTATCTTCTATTTTTTTCCTCTGGGAACCTAAACAATACACAAATAAGAGATATGAAAATTCTAAACATTGAAATATGGTTCTGGTAATACAGCCGGCAGGGTCGAGAATATATACAGTACCGACCAATACGTGGTCGGCATGGTTAAAACCATCCACCAAGCCGACCAAAACACAGCCGGTAGAGTCTTATTCAAGAAAGATGCCGGCTATAACTAATGAAAATCAAGTTTCTGTGACCTCAAGTCGGCATGGTACAAGTATAAGACAATGCCGGCCATATGTAAGTCTGCAGGGTTTGTTAATATACCCTGCCGGCCCTGGTTATCGTCTAGTAGTGGCCATGGATACTATGAAAAGTCGGCAGGTTATTCATCTTAATACCATGCTGGCTCTTACAAAACAAAAACCGTCGGCATGGTTTTAAATTATCGACCTTGCCGACCAAAAACCCTGAAAATCGTAATTATCAATTTCTAACCTAATATAACAATCATATAACACATAAGAATAATGGGTTGAGTTTAGAAATCGCTTACAGTGTTCTTTTCACCGGTGGAGGGTTTTTTCAACATTCTCAAGGATTGGATTTTTGGGTTTGCTAGTTCCAACTTTTTTCTTACCTTTTCCCTCTGATTTGGATCTTCTCATGTTACCCGTTGAATCTCTATTGCTACTGGATCGAACCATTTTTGGTAGAATATCAAAATTGAAAATTTTGGTTGATTTTTGGTTGATGGAATAAGATGAAGGAAGGAGAAGAGGAGAGGGATTAGAGAAGATAAATTAGAAGAAGATTAAACGTTTTTTAGTTTTTAAGTTTAGGGTTTCATTTTAGGTTAATTAGTGCAGGGGTACTAAAGTAACTTCATCATGTTTTGACCTCCCCTTATTAAGGGCACATGTCCATTTAAATTTGGGTATACCCCAATTAGTTTGGGTATACCCCAATCTCGCCAGGTTTAAAATCATATTTTATCCCAAATTTGGAGTTTTCATTATTTTCAAGAATAAATACTTGTACTAATTAATTTTGTGCTTTTAGGTACTAAATAAAGCTTGGATGATTTGAGAAGCTAAAAGAGCATAGGGATGGTGGCTAGTGACTACAAAAGAGAGACAATGCAAAGCTTTCACGAGAAGGCCGTGAAGCGCGAAGGAACAACGCATAAAGAGCTTCCGCAATCCGTCTGCAATCGCTCCGCAAGCCGTTTGCAAAGCCTAAACCAAGTCATGGGATTGGTAGAGAACCCACAACCCAAACCCATGATCCAAGTCTGTCTCCACACCTGCAGCGTCGGATTTGATACAGCTACTTAACGTCCCACTCGAGATATCAAGTTTTGATACAACTGCCTAACACCCTAGACCCCTATTTCTTTTCCCTATCGAGCAGAACCTTCATTTCTCATTACTTCGTCTGCAGAACCACCAGTACCACCTCCTTCATCTCAATTTCTTCCCCTTAATCGTCCCCACCATCTCTGCACACAACCACCTTAATCAACATCAATTGAATCTCTAATATCTACCTCTCTCACCCTTATCTTCTTTCTTATCAATAATAGTAACCCTAGAAGCTAGGTTTGAGAGAGATAGGTTAGGGTTATCCTCAACAGTGGATGAAATTTCAAATTAATGAAGTTCAGAGACGAATTGAAGACGGAAAACGCGTTTTAGTGAGTGGGTCTTCATTTAATTTCCGAATTGAAGGTGAATGGAGTGAAATTGTGTATAAATAGGGATGAGAATTGTGATGTAAAACTCATGCCCGGATTAGCCGGTGCACCAAGCAGTAATTCATGTTTGATTTTATTATCTCCATGATGTTCTAATTTCATAGTTAGGGTTTAGATGAAACCATTAATCTATTGCCAAGTTTTATTCAAGTTCTGGTATTGTTCTTGTTATACTGAAACGTTTTAGATAAATATAATATGAGCCTTCATCATTTTGCTCTCACAGTGTATGCCATGTATCCATTGTAGTTTGAATAACACTATGTTGATTGTGCGACAACTCGTGCTTAACTGATTATTGTTCGATCCCTTGACTAGTTGTGCCTTAATCAGACAGTTAGTGCTTCGGAAGGACACCTTAGTTGCGATTATAATATCTGAAAAAGCGGGGGTCTAACAACCACACCCAATATTTCGCTTAGAAATATGTATGGACAAACTCCAATATACTTTCTAAAGAATCAACTAGACTGTCAGACTCAATCTAGATAAAAAGTATATCAAAGAATTTTTTATCTCTATCTCTTGATTTAAATCTTACTCAAGCAAACTGCGAGTCTCAATTTAAATACAAGAGAGATAAACTTGGATGGTACCAAAGACCAATATCCAAGTGTCAATCAATTTAAATCAACAACCAAAAGGTCGGATATTCTAATTGATTGAACAACGCACAACATGTATTATTTCAATTATATAGCAAATATAATTTGGAAAAGAAATAACACAGACACCAGAAAATTTGTTAACGAGGAAACCCCAAATGCAGAAAAACCCCGGGACCTAGTCCAGATTGCACACATACTGTATTAAGCTGCTACAGACACTAGCCTACTCCAAACTAACTTCGGTCTGGACTGTAGTTTAACCCCAACCAATCTCTCACTGATCCAAGGTACAGTTATGCTCCTACGTCTCTGATCCTAGCAGGATACTTTGTACTTGATTCCCTTAGCTGATCTCACCCACAACTAAGAGTTGTTACGACCCAAAGTCGAAGACTTTAATAAACAAATCTGTATCACACAAAAAAGTCTAAGATAATAGATAAATCCGTCTCCCACGAATATACCTATGAGTTTTGTTACGTATTTTGATAAATCAAGGTGAACAGGAACTAATTGATAAACCGGTCTTATATTTCCGAAGAACATCCTAGTATTATCAATCACCTCACAATAGTATTAATCGACGCAGCGAAAAAAGATATTGTGGAATCACAAACGATGAGACGAAGATGTTTGTGATTACTTTTTATCTTGCCTATCGGAGATAGAAATATCAAGTCAATTATTACAATTGTACTCGTACGATATAAACAACAAGATCAAATCACACAACTACAAGAAAAGTAGTATCGGTCTGGCTTCACAATCCCAATGAAGTCTTTAAGTCGTTAACCTAGTTTAGAAGAAGAAACCAAAGGTTAAAGGAGAATCAACTCTAGTTTAGCACAACTAGTATCACACAGAATGTGTGGGGATTAGTACCCAATTGCTAGAGTTCTCCCTTATATAGTCTTTCAAATCAGGGTTTGCAATCAATGTTAGCTTAATAACAAAGCATTCAATATTCACCGTTAGATGAAAACCTTATTAGATTCAAGCTAATATTTATCAACCGTTAGATCGAAAACGTAGCTTGTTATACACAAATGAAATGCACGTCCTGGGCTTGTGTAATCGTACCCAAACTTGTACATTAGTTGGTTCAACAATAGTTAACTAAATGGTAAGTCATATGATCACTTTCATATCAACCATATTCTTCTTCACCATAACTAGTTCAAATGACTCAAATAAACTAGTTAGAGAGTTGTTCAATTGCAAGGAAATCTCATGTACTACACAAGACACATGTGAAGCAAAAACGATTTGATTCACATGAATCGGTTCATGAACTCTATAGCCACGGTTTGCAATTGCATTCCTTAGTTTATAAAGATAAGTTCATTAAACATCGGTTTTAGACATAACCTACTCAAGTTCGCGGACTGGGTTCGCGGACTTAAGTTCCCGGATGAAGTTTACAAACTTCATCATAAATTCTCGGGTTTGAGAACTTCGCCAGTTCGCGGACTTATCTCACGTACTTCTCCGGTTCACTTGATCAACAAAGTTCGCAAACTTCGGTTCAAGCAAGAAGGACTTATACATATATGTGTTTCCACAAAAATGCTTATATCCTCCAAATGGTTATATAGTATAAACTCTCATTTCAATCATTGAAACATTCTCAGAGGACGTTATATAGTTGTTACTCACAAAACAATTTTCTTCAGAGCAATTTTCAAAGTGATTGAAACATAACATGATTTTCGTCACTGGGTAAAGATGAACTTGGCTAAAGCGAAAGCTTTACCAACACATATTTCGAGAAATAGATAGGCGAGGTAAACTCGGCTGGAAATACCAAATGTGTATAATCTAGGTCTATATAGAAAAATGACTTTTGTCTCAAGATAGGAGATAAATATACTTTTGAGTGATAGATAAGTTCAAGTCTCCACATACCTTTTAGTCGATTAAGATCCACCAGTTCCTTGAGTAGTCCTTCGTCTTGTATGATGATTTCCATGGAGTTCTTGAGATCAATCACACTTTTTATCCTAGTCCGAGACCTTAGCTATAGTAGACTAGAAATCAAGACTTATAGTTTTGATCACTAACATTGACAAACATGCTTGAGATAGCAACGCATGCGAGTTCGACCGAGCAATGCTCTAATAATATCCCCCTTTGTCAATTTTAGTGACAAAACTATCAATACATATGGAATACAAAAAATATATAAATAAACTTTTGTAGCTCCTATTCCACATGTATAATCTTCAACATTACTCGAAATCTTCGTCACTTCCAAGTACTCCAATGATCCCAAAGGTTGTAAGTTTAGCATCATCATCGTTGAAAATCCGTAGCTATAACAACGAGAAAACAAAAGTTCTCAATCATTGTTATACAGTGTCATAGTATCATTACACAATGTCAAAGTTCTGTATCACAACTTTAACAACAATACTATGGTGATATGTCACTACCCCTTAGTCAATACTCCATCTCACATGGAAACCACTCCCCTTTACATAATGATCCGAAAACCATATGTATTTGTAGTGTAAACTACATATTAATTCTCCCCCTTTTTGTCAATAAAATTGGCAAAGGTACAAGAACGGGATCCGAATGAAATTTCCAAAAGAGACATTTCATGACCAAAAGAAAGCATATATCATCTTATTTAGATGCAATCATAAAGCCGAAGCTAAATGCATTCATCAAGGAGTTTAAATATACAAGATAACCCCTATAAGATTCCACAGCCGCGCTCCCCCATAAAATATTATTCCCGGAAGAACAACAAGAGCGACCTTAATTTCAAAAAGAAAAGAAGGATTTCTTTGGACATAAAAAATCACATACAAGTATGAATTTAAATCCAAAATATTAAATTAATCATAAGAGAACCCATGATTAACTTAATCGTAAATGCTCAACACAAGTAAACCTATGGAGACTTAAAAAAACTCAATTAGATTAATCACAAGAAAACCCATAATTAATCTAATCGAAATACACAACCAAACTAATCACAAAAGTAATCAATTTAATTGGTCATGCTCGACACAAAGTATTTCATGGAACAACAACTATGCGAAAACAATGACTCAGTCGATAGAGCTCAACATAAGACACCTTATGGAACAACATAGTATGTACAAAAATTGTGGATCGGAGATCGACCTAATATTGCGGAATAATCACGGACTTATTCTATTTTCCATCACCATTTGCACAATGACATCCAAAATACATAATCCTTGAACACAAAAGATTTTAACCTATCTTCCATCAAGAACTGACATAATAGGCTTAACTTTTGTATTTTTCAAAAGTCAATTCATTCTTTCATCAATACATACATATCAACTCACGAATAACTTTACTTTTGACAAAGTATGGGACAATCAAGTTCACGGACGTAAACACACATATCCCATAACAATATTGCAATATATAAAACCGTAAAGATTTATACTGCAAAAATCATCTTCCAAACAATTTTAGAATTTAAACCAATAAATCTAAAAACATGAAGATGAAAACGTTGGACATAGCTATTTGTAATCACAATAATGGCTATTCCAAACTCTAGTTATTCTTCTAAGTAAAACAAGAAAAAAAGAAGATTTACTAGGCAAACAACATCTCAATTTACTCATCCTCTTCCTCATCGGAGATACTCCAAGATGCTTGAATTGTTCAACTCTTCCTTGTAAAATTTAAGAAAGTCATGAACCACTTCAGCAGAGATCATATCCCCATTCTCAATATCCTCATGCGAGTAGGCATAGTAACATGAGGCATTGGGATGATCATCTTTAACAAGGTTTCTTTTCTTCCTCCCTAAGGACTTAAAACCAAAACCTTTAGCAAGAAAGCCTCAAGCAAAACCACAAGCTTCTGAAGAGGAAGACATTTTTGATAAACCAAAATAGTCTAGAGTACGCAAACGTGACTCAGAGGTTTGGTATTTATATGGTTTCTTAGGGAATGAGGTTTTTAGGGTTTAAAAACTGTTGACCCATGATGGTAACCATGTACACATACGAACACAACATAGCCCTTAAAGAATAAAACAACATAAACTTTTGCTACATGAGAGACTCATACATGGCTCAATAAATTCCATGACCTTGGTGAAGAATTTTAGAGCACAAGTGTAGGAGGCAATAAGAATTGCAAAGAGAGAAACAAAACTAGACACACAAATACTTTTTAGGCAATATTGTCTGCAGACACTAATTTAGCTATAGACGATAAGAAGATAGCTCAACTAATCAGAATACAAAATTGTCATAGTATCTTTCTCAACAGGGTTTTTATGATCAAGTTCTTATCCCTTGTGATTAATTAGCACAAGTATGAGCTTTAGGCTCATTAAAAGAATTGTGTTTATGATCGAGTCTCTTTTTCCTTCTGAATATAGAGAGGGATCCCTTTTGATGTGAGAAATTATCATAAAACTTACTGTTATCAAAATACGAGATATAGTTTGAGTTCTTACCAGAATAAATTTGACTTGAGGAGGATGACAACTGTCGACAATTTATTTATACCCTTCAATTATCTCCATCAGGTTATTTCTCATATCATCAATTTTTCTTCTTTCTGTTGGGATTTCGTTCATCAAGAGCAATGTTATTTCCAGAGGAAACTACTTGATCTTTCCTTAGAAGATTCTTGTTAAGACTTATATTCTGCTTCAGAGCATTTGAGGAACTCATCGAACTAACCTTCCTGGTAACATACGCAGGGTAAGTACGAAAACCAACTGGTTTAGACATACGAATTTCAGTTACACATTTGAGAATTAAGTCCAAGGTGCGTTGAAGTTGAACAAGGGAATTTTTATTCAACTTAGAGATTCCTTTTTGTTTAGCAGAACCTTTTGTTTCGCAAAAGAGGCATACTTTCTGACCACAAGAGTGATTAGACAATACTGTCTTAACAACCTTGTTAGGAGGTTTCCTCCTTCCATGTGATGTGGAACATCCTTGATTAATGGGGATTTCAGACACAATTTTTATGAATGGAAGGGATTTCGATTTTACTTCTAGAGCTGGAACGTTTTCAGTCGTAGCATAAGTACTTGGTATATTAGACTGCTTAGAGCATACTTGAATAGAGAGTTTACTCAAGCGATGTTCTATTTCCAAAGCATCCTTTTTAAGGCTTTCCTCAAGAACCATACGTGAAGAGGGATCTTCAGTATTTTCTTTGAAATTTCAGTTCCTTACAACACCAAGAAGGACATCGACATGATGTATTAACCGATTAAATCTATCATCTTTGATTCTAGCAATATTAAGAATCAGGTTACTCTCTTCAGTTGTTTCTCGTTCATTTAGAGAGATAAACTCTTTTGAAGGGTTATCGGAAAGACACATGTCGGAGCCTGTCTGTCTTGTTTGAACACAAGGTTCCTCTATATTTGAGATCGAAAAATCTCTTTAATAGAAGTAGACGAGACAAAACTTTTATTTTTGGTGATGCATTTATCAAAGATACTACTCATGTCCATAGAGTTATATCGCTACAAACACAGACTTGTAAGGTCTTAAACGTGTTTGCCTGCTCTGATACCAATTAAAATAGCGGGGGTCTAACAACCACACCCAATATTTCGCTTAGAAATATGTATGGACAAACTCCAATATACTGTTTAGAGAATCAACTAGACTGTCAGACTCAATCTAGATAAAAAGTATATCAAAAAGTTTTTTTTATCTCTATCTCTTGATTTAAATCTTACTCAAGCAAATTGCGAGTCTCAATTTAAATAAAGGAGAGATAAACTTGGATGGAACCAAAGACCAATATCCAAGTGTCAATCAATTTAAATCAAGAACCAAAAGGTTGGATATTCTAATTGATTGAACAACGCACAACCTGTATTATTTTAATTATATAAACAAATATAATGCGGAAAAGAAATAACACAGACACCAGAAATTTTGTTAACGAGGAAACCCCAAATGCAGAAAAACCCCGGGACCTAGTCCAGATTGAATACACACTGTATTAAGCCGCTACAGACACTAGCCTACTCCAAACTAACTTCGGTAAGGACTGTAGTTGAACCCCAACCAATCTCTTACTGATCCAAGTTACACTTATGCTCTTACGTCTCTGATCCCAGCAGGATACTACGTGCTTGATTCCCTTAGATGATCTCACCCACAACTAAGAGTTGCTACGACCCAAAGTCGAAGACTTTAATAAACAAATCTGTATCACACAGAAAAGTCTACGATAATAGATAAATCCGTATCCCACGAATATAACTATGAGTTTTGTCCCGTCTTTTGATAAATCAAAGTGAAATAAACCGGTCTTATATTCCCTAATAATAGCCTAGTATTATCAATCACCTGACAATAGTCTTAAGGACGAAGCGAAAAAAGATATTGTGGAGTCACAAACGATGAGAAGAATATGTTTGTGATTACTTTTTATCTTGCCTATCGGAGATATAAATCTCAAGCCAATTATTACAATTGTATTCGTACGATAGAAACAACAAGATCATATGACACAACTACAAGAAAAGTATTATCGGCCTGGCTTCACAATCCAAATGAAGTTTTTAAGTCGTTAACCTGGTTTAGAAGAAGAAACCAAAGGTTAAAGGAGAATCGACTCTAACTTAGCACAACTAGTATCACACAGAACATGTGGGGCTTAGTTTTCCCAGTTGCTAGAGTTCTCCCTTATATAGTCTTTCAAATCAGGGTTTGCAATCAATGTTAGCTTAGTAACAAAACATTCAATATTCACCGTCAGATGAAAACCTGATTAGATTCAAGCTAGTATTTATCAACCGTTAGATCGAAAACATAGCTTGTTATACACAAATGAAATGCACGTTCCTGGGCTTGTGTAACCGTACCCAAACTTGTACTTTAGTTGGTTCAACAATAGTTAACCAAATGGTTAGCCATATGATCACTTTCATATCAACCATATTCTTCACCATAATTAGTTCAAATGACTCAAATGAACTAGTTAGAGAGTTGTTCAATTGCAAGGAAATCTCATGTACTACACAAGACACAATTGAAGCAAAAACGATTTGATTCACATGAATTGGTTCATGAACGATATAGCCATGGTTTGCAATTGCATTCTTTAGTTTATAAAGATAAGTTCACTAAACATCGTTTTTAGACATAACCTACTCAAGTTCGCGGACTTAAATTCCCGCATGGAGTTTACAAACTCCAGCAGAAATTCTCGGGTTTGAGAACTTCGCCAGTTTGCGTACTTAGCTCACGCACTTCTCCGGTTCACTTGATCAACAAAGTTCGCAAACTTCGGTTCAAGTAATAAGGACTTATACATATATGTGTTTCCACAACAATTCTTATATCCTCCAAACAGGTATATAGTCTAAACTCTCATTTCAATCATTGAAACATTCTCATAGGACGTTATATAGTTGTTATTCACAAACCATTTTTTTTTCAGAGCAATTTTCAAAGTGATTGAAATATAACATGACTTTCGTCACTAGGTAAAGATGAACTTGGCTAAAGTGAAAGCTTTACCAACACATATTTCGAGAAATAGATAGGTGAGGTAAACTCGGCTAGAAATACCAAATGTGTATAATCTAGGTCTATATAGAAAAACGAATTTTGTCTCAAGATAGGAGATAAATAGACTTTTGAGTGATAGATAAGTTCAAGTCTCCACATACCTTTTATTCGATGAAGATCCACCAGTTCCTTGAGTAGTCCTTCATCTTGTATGATGATTGTCATGGAGTTCTTGATCTCAACTACACTTTATATCCTAGTCCGATACCTTAGCTATAGTAGACTAGAAATCAAGATTTAGAGTTTTGATCACTAACATTGACAAACATGCTTGAGATAGCAACGCATGCGAGTTCGACCGAGCAATGCTCTAACAATATCCATATCAGGATTGTTTACTCATCTAAGGGATTGATCCGCGGTTAGTTTTTTTGTGAGAGGGCAGCTAATACTAGGATTAGATAATTATCTTAGTGATACTAAACCATCCTCCTAAAATAATCCTTTGATATGCAACAGACTAGAATCTTCACTGCTATCTAGATAGTCGGCAGATCCTAGAAGTTCACCGATTTCTATGCAAGGGACAAGAGTAGTATTGAAACTGGATTGACTTAGTATAGGTTAAGAGGTGGATTCGACTGCCCTAGCTCCTTATGTATCTGCTTGTCAGATTAATATTTGCGTTCGTTTTTGTTATTTCAATCACTACCATCATCTATCCGTTTCGGCAAACAAAACCACTTGTTGTTACTCTCTCATTGAATCAGTATAGTAAGACCATAAGCTTCACGTTACACCCATCTTGTCCTTGAGGATCGACTTGTATTTGCACCTTACACAATTGGCACTGTGCACTTGCAGTCATTGTAGGTATCTTTATTAGCCTACTAATTATTGTCGAAGTTGTGATACAATTGAACTTTGATGTTTCATAATGATACTATGACATTGTATAACAATGATTGAGAATTATGTTTTCTCCTTGTTATAGCTACGTATTTTCAACAAAGATGATGCTGAACTTACAACCTTTGGGATCATTGGAGTACTTGGAAGTAACGAAGATGTCGAGTAATGTTGAATATTAGGCACGTGGAATATGAGCTACAAAAGTTTATTTATTTATTTTTGTATTCCATATGTATTGATAGTTTTATCACTAAAATTAACAAAGGGGGAGATTGTTAGAACACTGCTCGGTCGAACTCGCATGCGTTGCTATCTCAAGCATGTTTTTCAATGTTAGTGATCAAAAATATAAGTCTTAATTTCTAGTCTACTATAGCTAAGTCTCGGACTAGGATAGAAAGTGTAGTTGAGCTCAAGAACTCCATGGCGATCATCATACAAGACGAATGACTATTCAAGGAACTGGTGGAACTTCATCAACTAAAAGGTATTTGGAGACTTGAACTTATCTATCACTCAAAAGTCTATCTACTCTATCTCCTATCTTGAGACAAAAGTCATTTTGCTATATAGACTTTGATTATACACATTAGCTATTTCGACTCGCCTGTCTATTTCTCGAAATATGTGTTGATAAGCTTTCGCTTTGTCCAAGTTCATCTTTACCTAGTGACGAAAGTCATGTTATATTTCAATCACTTTGAAAATGACTTTGACGAAAAATGGTTTGTGAGTAACAACTATATAACATCCTCTAAGAATGTTTCAATGATTGAAATGAGAGTTTAAATTATATAACCAAAGTTGGATATAAGCATTGTGTGGCAACACATATATGTATAAGTCCTTATTACTTGAACCAAAGTATGCGAACTTTGTTGATCAGGAAAACCGGAACAAGAGATGTGAGCTCAGTCTGCGAACCCAGTCCGCGAACTGGCGGAGGTTCTCATCCCGAGAATATCTGCTAGAGTTTATGAACTCCTTCCGGGAACTTAATTCCGAGAACTTGAGTTGGTTATATCTAAGACGATTATTTGTGAACTTATATTTATATAAACTAAGGAATGCAAATTGCAAACCGTGGCTATAAAGTTCATGAATCGATTCGAGTGAATCAACTCGTTTTTGCTTCGATTGTGTCTTGTATAGTTATATAAGATTTATATAATTCAACAACTCTATAACTAGTTCATTTGAGTCATTTGAACTAGTTATGGTGAAGAAGATTATGGTTGATATGAAAGTGATCATATGGCTAACCATTTGGTTAACTACTGTTGAACCAACAAATGTACATATTTGGGTACGGTTACACAAACCTAAAATCGTGCATTTCATTTGTGTGTAACAAGCTAAGTTTTCGATCTAACGGTAAAATATATAAGCTTGAATCTGATCATTTTTTCATATAACGGTGAATATTGGATGGTTTGTTACCAAGCTAACATTGATTGCAAACCCTGATTTGAGAGACCATGTAAGGGAGAACTCTAGCAACTGGGAAACCTAATCCCCACACCTCATGTGTGATACTAGTTGTATTATCTAGAGTTGATTATCCTTTAACCTTAGTTTTCTTCTTGTAAACAGGGTTAACGACTTAAAGACTTCATTGGGATTGTGAAGCCAGACCGATACTACTTTCTCGTAGTTGTGTGATCTGATCTTGCATATTATATCGTGTTGAGTACAATCATAACGATTGGCTTGAGATTAATATCTTCGATAGGCAAGATATAAAAGTAGTCACAAACATCTTCGTCTCATCGTTTGCGATTCCACGATATCTTCTTTTGCCGCGTCGATTAAGATTATTGTTAGGTGATTGATAATACTAGGCTTTTCTTCGGGAATATAAGTCCGGGCTATCAATTGGTTCCTATTCACCTTGATTTATCAAAATACGGAACAAAAACTTGTAGGTATTTCTGTGGGAGACAGATTTATCTATTACCGTAGACTTTTCTGTGTGATACATATTTGTTTATTAAAGTCTTCGACTTTGGGTCGTAGCAACTCTTAGTTGTGGGTGAGATCAGCTAAGGGAATCAAGTGCGTAGTATCTTGCTGGGATCAGAGACGTAAGGAGCGCAACTGTACCTTGGATCAGTGTGAGATTGATTGGGGTTCAACTACGGTCCAGGACGAAGTTAGTTTGTAGTAGGCTAGTGTCTGTAGCGGCTTAATAGAGTGTGTGTTCAATCTGGACTAGGCCCCGGGGTTTTTCTGCATTTCCGGTTTCCTCGTTAACAAAATTCTGGTATCTGTGTTATTTCTTTTACGCATTATATTTTGTTATATAATTGAAGTATCACAGGTTGTGTGTTAGAATCAATCAATTGGAAATACGACCTTTGGTTGTTGATTGAAATTGATTGATACTTGAACATTGGTCTTTGGTACCGTTCAAGTGATTTCTGTTGTATTCAATTAGACTCGAAGATTACTATTTGCTTGAGTAAGAATTGAATCGAGAAAGAGAGATATAACTCTTTAATATACTTTATTAAGATTGAGTCTAGTTGATTCTCTTGAAAGTATATTGGAGTTAGTCCATACAGATTGCTAAAAATATTGGGTGTGGTTGTTGTACCCCCTCTTTTTCAACAACAACATCATTAGTCAGAGTCATAGGACGTATCTCTTTATCTTGATTAAGAGATTTACCAAGAGCTTTTAATTTCACAGTGAGATCCATATTTTCTTTGGATAGAATATTCAGTTGAATGTCTTTATCTCTGATCTCATTCTTAAGAAGATTTGACTGTCTTTAATATTAGTACTCTTGTAGACAGAGATTTTATAGGCTTTAGGAGTTTTACCAACTCTTTATCAGCATCTTCTTTTCCATCAGAGAATGACATAGATGTTTTCGCAACTCCTGGATCATGAGTTAACGAAGTGGTAACATCTTCAACTTTTGAGTATTCATATTCTTTCATAACGTTAACTGAATCATACATAGATTCAATTTCTTATAGGTTGGATCGCACAAAACACAGATTGTTAGATCTTTTCGTTTTTGCCTGCTCTGATACCAATTGAAAAGACGAGGGTACCCAAATATACCTCAATCTAAAACTTTTCCACCTATAAGTCCTTTCTACGAAAGTGATTGTCTATGGACCAAGTCGAAACAATACAACTAATTGGTTCACACTTCGTGTGATCGTCTATGGATACGAGATCGAGACAATACAACAACGAAGTATGTTTACTTGATAAAAGGTTCGGACTTAACCAAACACAATAGGATTGCTATCAAGTAAATAGGAATTAACGTTTGTGTAATTTACTTTAAATTATAATAAAAACAATTATAATTGCGGAAAATAAAAGTAAATGACACAGCAAGATTTTGTTAACGAGGAAACCGAAAATGCAAAAAAACCCGGGACCTTGTCTAGAATTGAATACTCTCAGGATTAAGCTGCTATAAAATCAAACCAACTTCGTATAGTTGAGACCAAGCAACTAAACCTATAGTTCACCTAGTTCAATCTGTATCCCTGCGCCTCCAACTTTCAGTAAGTCAAGCACTTGGAACAATTCCTTTGGTTCGTATTCCAAACAGTAAAGGAACAACAAATATGTTCGGTAACAACTCTTTTCAACCAAGTGATATGAGTTCGACAAAAGGCTCTTCCGTTTATCCCAATAAACTCCTTTGTCAGGTCCTTAGATCTATCCAATAACAACTACCAAATTAATTGTCAAGATTTTGCAATCAATACTTTTAATCACAAAGAAACGTATTGATGCCGATCTACTCAACTAATCATCCAATCTATCACAAAGATAAACCGATTATAGTTGGATCATCTTTACCCGAAACTAGTATTGTGCACACCAAAGATTATGAACCCAAATCAGAAATCTTCTTCGTCTTCAAATCTTCTTAGATCTTCAATAAACACCTGCACATAATCAACTTGAATCTCTTGTGATCAATCACACACGGAACGAAGTCTGTTAACAATGGATTATCTTAAGACGTCTTTAGATCTACAAACAGTCTAAAGATCCCCGTCGAAACTTCGATCTAGTTTGAGTGAATCTTATATCAGAAGAGAAGATTCTCAAGTATAAACAAACTAGGTGTAATCAAAGTTCAACAACCGTTAGTCAATCACATCAATCGAAAACAAAAGATAAACTGCCATTATCTAGTTTCCCACCAACGGTACTAATAGAGCTTCTCAATCCCAAAGAAGTCTTTAAACCGAGCGGATGTAAGATATTTCGCCTAATTAGGTTACTTTCCTCTCCGAATATGCGACTCCACCAGTAACAACACAACTAGGTAGTTGTAGATAGGGAAAAACGATTTGCTGGTTTTTACAAAATTGAGGAGACGACCGTGCGGAGGAGACTCCTTGAACTGAGCGAAATTTTTACCCTCACACAGATGCACTGCAAGAAGTGAGTGCTTTAAGTTCGAGAAATTAATCTGTAGGACTCCGGCCTAAACCAAGACAATGGCCGTTCCAGAGTCAATTCGGTTACAAGAGAGGATGGGTCGATCTATAGGAGGAAGCTGAGAAATGTGTGAGATCAATGGTGATGGAAGATTGTAGGTGTGTTATGTATTCTGCGTGAAGAAATAAGATAAGTTCTGATTGATTGACTTTGCTCTGTTGAGAGTAATTGCTCAGATGCTGAGTTTTTAATCTGTTGTTGTCTGTTTGATGAGAGATTGTACTCCTGTTTCAATCATGATTTAGAGACTTATTTATATTGCAAGAATCGTAAACACCTTGATCCCATGAAGTGTGACAGTTACTGGAGTCAAAGAGTGGGGAAGTGGGAAATCGTGTCAAAACCAGTTGCTCATCGTGCGTAGACTTGGTTAATTTTCCACCCACTACTTTGCTAACTCCTCCAAATGATTGCAAGACTTGCTCACATTATCGTCGTGTGTATGAACACACGTGTTGTAGACCGCCTGACCAAAACCCTAGTTAATATCCCTCATGTGACACTATTGACATCTCGTGATTGTGGAGTCAGTTGCTGACTTTATGGGACGATGAGTCCTTGTATTGCTGAGTTGAACATGATTTACAAATTTTCTGAGACTCATGAATTGAACATGCCAGTTGAGGCAAAAGTATATTGTCAAATAAATGTTGATAACCTAAAACGAGCAAACTGTGCTGCTGAATTGTTGAGTATTGATAGTTGAACCAATATTTCTTAGTCTGAGCAAATGTTTCTCATCTGATGAATTGTTGGTGGCATGACCAAAATAAAATATTAATTTAAGATACTGGCAGCTAGGCCGAGCATAATAATTAAAGTGTTGATCACGGGATCAATGTAAAATTATTAGTGTTTGAACCTGCTCAGAATTATGTTTTTGCAGAGCTCTGGATTCGAAACCCTAATTTTTGATCAATTGATGATTTATTGAAAATCAATCACGGAGTGAAGGAGAGACCGCCTACATGGGATGGTGGACCGTCCATGTAGTGCTTGTATGCTCGAGTGAGCAAATACCAAAGTCTCTTAAAGACCAGGTAAAAAGATGATTAAATGCTGGTTTAATTATTTATTAAAATAATGCTCGTGTGAGCGTTAGGTAGTAAACCCTGATTATGGAGAGATTAGGGACCGACCAAGGAGTCGTGGGACCGGCTCTTGGTAGTCGCGGGACCAACTGATGGTCGTTTGAGCAAACTCCAAGTTGTTTGAGAAAGTTTGGACCCAATATGAACAATTGAGCAAATTAGGTCAAAATTGTTAAAACATGTGGAACCGGATTTTTGCAAGCCCTAGGGCCGGCCTTGGTCAGTCAAGGAGACGTTCCCATGTCACCATAATGTCCGTGTCTCAGTCCTGAGAGTCTCGGTATTTTCCAATGCGCGTTTGAGCAACATTTTGAGAAAATATGAAGGATTCAGGGTTTTGCTGAAAATGAGGAATCTTCATGAGATGATGAAAACAATTAATAAAATAGGGGATTGCAAGGTGTGGGACCGGACACGGGTATGGCATGGCCAGCCAGCTAGCAAGCTCGGTCCCGCAACACCTTTCCCAATTTTATGTAATTTTATGTATTTTCCCTGATGTGAAGGAAATACCATGAAACTAAGGAATTTCATGAGTTAAGGAATTTTCATGAAATTATGGAAATAATAATAATAAAATAGGGATTCATGAAGTGTGGGACAGGCTATGGCCAAGGCATGACCGACCGGTCAATGAGCATGGTCCCATGGGACTTTTCCTAATTTTATATTATTTTCATGACTTTAGGAAAATATCATGAAATCAAGGAGTTTGTTGAAACTAAGGATTTTCCTTAAAGTGAGGGAGTTTCCATGAGATGGGGGAGACAAATAATATTAAAATAATGAGACAAGGGCGTGTGGGACCGGCCACGGCTAGGGCATGGCCGACCGGTCAATGAGCCCGTCCCGTGAGTTTTTTCCTAATTTTATATTATTTTTCATGAGTTGAGGAGAATATCATGAAATCAGGGAATTTTCATGGGATGATGGAAATAATAAATAATAAGGAGTCATGAGTTGTGGGACCGGCCACGGATAGGGAATGGCCGGCCGGATAGTGGGACCGGTCCCGCTACACCTTTCCTAAATTTTATTATTTCTTTGATACGAGGAAACACCATGAGACTGGGGAGTTTCCTTGAGACGAAGGAGATTTTTTCAAATGAATGGATTTTCATGAGATCAGGGAAAAACAATAAAACATGCTAAAATATAAAATTGGGCATGAGACTCGCCACGGCGTGACCGGCCGGATGGTGAGCCCAGTCCCCCAGCGCCTTTGCCAATACTTTATTATTATTATTTTTCATCCTATTTTGCATAGGTTCATCGTTCCTTCGTGCTTTGGAATACTCGTTTGTGCATTCAGGTGCTCGTTTGTGCATTATTGCTGAATACACTTGCACCATTTTAGTCGGGGCTTACTCAATAGCTGCTCAGATGCCCGTATGTTGAATATTTATCACTAACCCATGGAATTCTGTTGGGAAGAACCACGAATTGAAGAAACTGAAATATTATGAAGAACGTAGAATATTCCTGAATATTCAGTTAATGAATTTAAGGATTAGAGATAATTAATTGATGGCTCTATACTAGCAGAAATGTTGTCTAGGAGCATTGATTATCTGAGAATTGAGTAATATGATCTTGTTGAAGCGTCATATTTATTACGTATAGTCAGGAAAAACGTTGTTGCATCCTGAAGACGTTATCTCTCTATACTAGCAGGCAAGTTGTCTAGGAGACGTCCAATCATAATGATTCTATACACATGTCTTTTATATAGTCAGGGAAAACATTGTTACATACTGAAGACGTTATCGATCTATACTAGCATGCAAGCTGTCTAGGAGCCGTCCAATCGTTCGATTTTATATAAAAGTGATTAATGAAATTGCTCAGTATTCATGAGATATGTCGTTGTCTCGGTTGAGAGACTGCACATCTGCATATGATCTAAGAGACAGTATTCTCAGTCAGAGGTTCTTGCGGCATGAACTTTCATGCTTCGATGAGTGACATGAGCCTCAACACTCATCTGATTGTTGGATCAGGGGTATATGCAATTATGATTTTACGATTTTAGCCTTTGTCGAAAATCCACCATCTACATTAAGTCCCCTGCTTAGTGAGGGACAGTCATGTTCCTCAGTCAGCACTGAATGGTGATTTTCTAGTCATAAACAAAATAATAAATTGAACTTAGTCGTAAGATAAGATGTTACCGGATTTTCGATTGTACGATTGAACCATGGCTTGAACGAAGATCCCAGTGGCATGATAGAGCATTGTCTAACGAGCATAAAGTGGTGTAGCACCGCTGATTTGGTGATGGAACCTTGGTCGGTTTAGGATTCACGGATCCGGGCCCAAGATAGGAATCCGTTTTAGCGCGGATGTTCGTTAGTTTAAGAAACAAACAAAATAGACCTGAGTCTAATGATAAAATTTTGTCTATGAGCTTTCAAGAAAAACAAAATTTTATTTTTTAAATACGTGAGATTTCACAAAGTGGAATAAACTCTCGTTTCAAAGGTGGATGCTCGTACGAGAGAAATTTTTTTGAACAGACATGCGTCTGTTAGTAATAATATTTTTTTTTGTATGAGCTTTCATAAATTTTTTTATCTTCGAGCTTTCAGAAATCTTTGAAAATATATGCTCGCTTCAAAGACAGATGCTCGCAGAAGGGAGCAAATATATATATATATATATATATATATATATATATATATATATATATGTTATTTTTCAAACTTACGTGAGTTTCACGTTAAATATATATATTTTTGTAAAACCAATGTTTTGATTTTGAACAACTGTTGAAAGTAGACAACTATACATGGTGAAATAATGTTTGTATGTAGGTTTTCACAATTGTAGAATGGACGTCTGTCCAATTTTTGAAAAACCAGTGGATGTTAAAATTCACGTGGGTTGTTCACGGTTTTATGAAAATCAAGTCATGATTTTGAATAATGAATTTTGCTCGTCTTTGCAGGTTTGAAGGAACGAGCAAGTTTTCGAAATTCTGACGTTATAATAACTACAGCTAGTGAAATTGTAAATAGGTAAGAGTTGGATTGTGACCATTTTTGTTGCGTGTTTGTTATCGGTATATCCATGACTCCATGTCTTTTGCCTCAGATGGTGGTGACTTCTGGTTACAACCACCCTTCTGGCTCTTCCGGCGAACGCTCCAGAAATATTTAAGTCAAAGATGAAGACTTCTGCAGATGTTCATGCCGAGGTGAATCAACCTTTCAAAGACATTGGAAAGCTGGTACTTTGTATGTCTCTCGATCATCTGGGAGTCGTCCCTTATCAGTAGAAGCACCGCCGACTTCAACAAATGAGACTATCGTCTGAAGATGAAGTCAGTATTTGCGTTGATGGTGTAGATCCTGATTCAGATGTGGATGAACGAAGAATTTCGTCATAATTCGTCATCAGAAAATTCAGAAGTCAGTCTTTCAGTAAAAACGCTGTAGAATCTTCGTCCGATGTCGGATTTTCGCGGTCTACCCATGTTTTTTCATCCTCAGAAAATTTCCTATCTTTAATAGAGAAGATTTTGGATTTTTGAGCATGTTTAGGGGCCGAAATAGGCGAAACAGTAAACTTTGAGGAGATTTCCATAAATATTTCAGCTGGCATGTAGTCCAATGTTTAGACCACACCTCTTTACTCGTTCATCCAATTACTATTAATTTTGGATATGTTGTATAGGACATCCATACGAAGATAATTGTATATGACCCATCCCTA
This sequence comes from Papaver somniferum, assembly GCF_003573695.1. NCBI lineage: Eukaryota > Viridiplantae > Streptophyta > Magnoliopsida > Ranunculales > Papaveraceae > Papaver > Papaver somniferum. The sequence goes on from NC_039365.1 coordinate 72,548,464, forward strand.
GATTCTTCACCAATTTCTCCCAGCTCGCTTCTTTGTTCAGGATAGTGTAAAATCATCTCAGAAGAGCTTGTTTTAAAACACTCTTGTTGTGCCTTTGGACCATTCGCTTGTATCTTGAACGGTTGGTGAAGGATTTAAATGTCATTGATTCATTTGATATCAGGACCCCTTGATTGATACATGAGCATGGTGCTTGCATCCATCTTGTTTCTGTCAGTCGTAGAAACATCACTTCTGGAACCCTGGTCACGAGACCATAACTGAGGTTGCTCTCAAGAGGGGGTGGTGTAATGACCATGGTTTCATGTCCCGGTGGTAGCATTACTTTTATGATGAATGATTAGCACATGAGAGTCTGGTGCCACGGGTCTTGATGGTGAAACTGATCGTCGTGATCAGTGGACCGTCAATCCCCAGTATTTTGTTAAATTTATCCTTTTCGTTTTCTCTTCTTCTGGCAAGACTTGGATAGAGGACCCAGGTAGAAAAATTAATGTAAAGACCTAGGTGATCGAAGTTGGAGGTACCTTGATGAAGTACTTAGTGGAAAGACCTGGTGGACACCGATCGATTGTGGAAGTTATGAATCCCGTCTAATAATTGCTGCTTGCATGTTGTACGCTCTGGAAGTTGTAGGAACCTCATACGACGTCGGAATTCGATGCTTGACCCCAACTTTTGAAGCTAAGAGACTGAGGTATCACATGAAAAAAGAATCACTCAATTTAGAGTTGTATAGGTCAGCCAACGAAGCGTGCACATTTGTAATTTGTAATTTGTAATCCCGTACAAATTTTTCCGATTTCGTAGACCTGACGGTAAAGGCCATATCTTTCAGCTCGTATGTCCGATTGATGCGCCCTTTTGGTATGCTGTATAAGATACGTAGACGAACATCTTTTGTTGAGGAAGCATTGTCCCATTCCTCACACATTGGTACGTTTTTTGTAAACCCATGGCCTGAAGTGTGTTGTATCTCACTTGTAGAGGTGATGAGAACATCTTGTAGAAGACTTTGGATTGTGCCCACCAGTCGTGCAAGATTTGGGAAGACTTTCATGTGAGCATGTTATCAGGTCTACACATCTTGATATGAATCATTAGTTCCTGGAGAAGTCCGCTTCAAGTGTAACACTTCAGAGAATGGTTAGTTGATGAAGCCCTGAGGATGTTGCTCATGAGACCGTTGTTGATGCTGAGACTATGATTGAATTTTTTCCCAGAAATTCTTGTTGATGCTGAGACCATGAATAGAGTTCCTCCAAATATCCTTATTGACGCCGATACTATGGTCAGAGTTGTTCCAGAGACCGAAAAGGATAGATCCATCATTATCGATATAGTCTTTACTCCTTCATCCAGTGAGCCTTTACATTCATGAACTAATTGAAGAGTTGAGCGTCCCTAAGATGAGGGTGTGGGGTTTAACCCAAATTCTCCCGAACCTTTACTGTGAAGTGCCTTGTCAGGGAATCGATGTTGTTGCGGCAGATATCAGCAACAGTCTTCATTCTTTCCAATAGGATCAAGTCCCCAGTGTATGTTGAAGGAGTTTGTACCATATATGGATGAATGATGTTGCATATGCTTCGGAAGTCTTATCATGGGATAATGAAGACTTATCGAGTGTAGTTCAGTTACACTTTGATCGTTCTATTGTTGAATCAGTGTGTCATCGTCGAGATATTTGTGCTGAAGCCAGATGCGCTATTATCGAAGGTGTACTCTTTGATTGGGAGTAAAATTTGAAGGCTTCTTAGATGCTTGAGCGTTGAAGCATACATTCCTTAAGCATCAAATGTCTTAGGGGTTTGATCATCTCGGCCCTGGAGTATCTTATGTTGATTCAGCATCCCTTTCGTTATGGTAGTGGGATTCGACACTTGTGCAGACATCAGAGCTTTCTGATTTTGTGGAACACATGGACTTGCAGGAAAAACGCCCAAAGTGTTATTTGCCATGTTTGGACATCATCTTAGTAATGAATGTTTCAATACTTGATTCGGAGAAACGTCAGATTCAACCACTTGGTAAAATACTAATGCGGTGAAGCTACCATTCATAACATCTTGTAGAGTTGCTAGAAGAATTGAGTCCCCATGCTAGGATAGCAAGTGAGAAAATAAATGACATAGACATGGAATGAGACTTTCCTGAGTGCGGAACTTCTCGATGAATGTCTATGCATATTTTGCAGGTTCTTTCTTCAACCTCGCCAGAGTTTGAAATTCCTCCAAGTACTCTGATGATGGAATGTCCGTCAAATCTTCTGGATCAGAACTTTCTTCGTTGGAGAGATGTGCAACCAAAGGTGCTTTGTCAGTAGCCATATTCTCAGCATGGATCCACGCTCGTATGAAGAACATGTCATATCTTGGATCTTACTGATTATGTGAAACTTGGTTTCTGTCCAGGTTGAACTTATGTTCACTTTGAGAGTGATGTATCCATAAGTGTTTCCGAGCGTTCCTTCAAGGTCTCTGATAGAGATGGGATCACGAGTAACTTCTTGTCGAGTGATGCCTGTGGCTATGAGGGTTTTCGGTGGAATGATGTTGATGGTGGCATCAGCATCGATCAACATTCTTCTGAATTCATTTCCTTTGAAATGGACAGTGGTAAGCAGTCCCCAGTCGTGCATCTCCTTTTCTGTGGATGAAGGTTCAAGGAGTATTTCTGGGATGGACATGTGTCTGACACAATGTAATTCAGTGTTGAACATGTCTTTCCTTTATACCTTAGACAGATATAGCAATTCACAGATATGCTCGATCAACGATTGAACTGCTTCTTTGACAGGTTGTTCGGAGAGTGTAAAGTTTCTGATTTGGAGAGGATTCTTGTGTACTCCTTCAGTCCCCAATTAAAGCTATTGTGGATCAACCTTCTCTTTGAAGATGTGCTTCAAAATATTGCAGTTACTTTTTGGATGATTGATGAATCTATGAAGGTGACAGTACCTAGGATTTTACATTTTTCTTCAGTTGGTTCTTTCCTGAAATATGGCAACTTGATTGCACCATCCTGGATCCAGACTTCTAACAATTTGATCACCTCTTCAATGGGAAAAGAGAAGTCATCTTATGCTTGATCAGCTTCCGTGCTGGGTTGGAGCTTGTGCATTCCAAGTTTGATTATCCTTCCTTTGTGCTTTTGAAGGAGCTGAGGAAGTATGCTTGCGTTGTGGCTCGGATTTTCGTTTGCTCCCTTATGAAACAACGTTTGTGGAAGGTTGGAGGTTTTAATGTTTGTTGATCAAACATCTGCTACCTCGAGTTTCTCATGGTTCTTAAGCTTTTGTAGCTTTAGCTCTCTCCAGTAAAGCAAGTGCGGTAGTTGCTGATCTCTTAGCTGCTTCATGAAGTTCTGAAAAGGTCTGGAACCAGAGATTTTCCAGTAAAGCTCTGTAGATTGGGATCATTCCATTGATGCACAAGTCTACAAGTTGTTGCTCTGTGACATTTGGATCATGAAAGTCCAGGGCTTGAACTCTGAATCTTTTCACATAATCATCAGGATGTTCTTTGCTCCTTTGAAACATCCTTGCAAGATCAGAGAGGGTGATTTGCTCTGAAACGAAGAAATATTTTCTGTAGAAAGCATTAATCATTTCTCCCTAACTGGTGATACTTCCTGGTGCGATGTTGTTGTACCAGATGTATGATCTGCCTGAGACTTTGAGAATTCCTTCAGACGGACGACATGATTGTGTTCATGCCTAATGATTCTAAGAATCGAGAGATATGTTCTCGAGCATTTCCTGTTCCGTTGTAAAGCATGAACATTGGATAAGTGTAGCCTTTCGGGAGAGGAGTTCTTTGTATGGCAGCAAGATATATGGAGGTTAGTGACGCAAGACAGATGATGTCTTGTCTTTTCCTAGATCCTCCAAAAAGCGCTCCAGGTCTTCACGAGTGATGAAACTTACAGGTTCCTTTGATGGCGAGTCATCTACAGACCTGCGTATTTCTTCATCATATACAACATGGATTGAGTGACTTCAGGATCAGCAGCCGAAGATGTTTCTTTGGATTTTCCTTTCTCTTGAGTTTTCTCTGACATCTTGTCTGTAAGAGTCTTGAGATAATTGCATAATTCCTTCTGAGTGGCAACCATGTAAACCTGATTCTTGGCAAGAGTTTCTTGCACCTTCATGAGATCACCATGGTAGGCGGATTTTCTATGACTTCTTCAGGGCACCGGCCGAAGAAAATATTTTTGATGACGCCAGTACCAGCGTTTGCAGGGGTGATCATTGGAGCACCAGTATTCAGAGGAGTAGTATTGGCAAGTTGCGCTGGAGGAGTGGTATTAGTGGTACCACTAGAGCTTGTAATGTTAGGGTTGGGTGTTGAACCCGAGTTTGTAACTGAACCAGACCTAAGATCGACCATCTTTGTGAGAACTGATATTGCAACCGAGAGAGTGATCTCCCACTGTGGTCGCCAATCTATAGATGGGAAAAAACGATTTGCTGGTTTTTACGAAATTGAGGAGACGACCGTGCGGAGGAGACTCCTTGAACCGAGCGAAATGTTTAACCTCACACAGATGCACTGCAAGAAGGGAGTGCTTTAGGTTCGAGAGATCAATTTGTAGGACACCGGCCTAAACCAAGACAATGGTCGTTGCAGAGTCAATTCAGTCACAAGATAGGATGGGTCGATCTATAGGAGAAAAGCTGAGAAATGTGTGAGATCAATGGTGATCGAAGATTGTAGGTGTGTTATGTATTCTGCGTGAAGAAATAAGATAAGTTCCGATTGATTGAATTTGCTCTGTTGAGAGTAATTTCTCAGATGTTGAGTTCTTAATCTCTTGTTGTCTGTTTGATGAGAGATTGTCCTCCTGTTTCAATCATGATTCAAAGACTTATTTATATTGCAAGAATTGTAAACACCTTGATCCCATGAAGTGTGACAGTTGCTGGAGTCAAAGAGTGGGGAAGTGGGAAATCCTGTCAAAACCAGTGGCTCATCGTGCGGAGAATTGGTTAATTTTCCACCCACTACTTTGCTAACTCCTCCAACTCATTGCACGACTTTCTCACATTCTCGTCGTGTGTATGAACACAAGTGTCGTAGACCGCCAGACCAAAACCCTAGTTAATATCCCCCATGTGACACGATTGACATCTCGTGATTGTGGAGTCAGTTGGTGACTTTATGGGACGATGAGTCCTTGTATTGCTGAGTTGAACATGATTTTCAAATGTTCTGAGACTTATGAATTGAACATGCCTGTTGAGGCAAAAGTATATTGTCAAATAAATGTTGATAACCTAAAACGAGCAAACTGTACTGCTGAATTGAATATTGATAGTTGAACCAATATTCCTTAGTCTGAGAAAATATTGCTCATCTGATGAATTGTTGGTGGCAGGACCAAAATAAAATATTAATTTAAGATACTGGCAGCTAGGCCGAGCATAATAATTAAAGTGTTGATCACGGGATCAACGTAAAATTATTAGTGTTTGAACCTGCTCAGAATTATGTTTTTGCAGAGCTCTGGGTTCGAAACCCTAATTTTTGATAAATTGATGATTTATTGAAAATCAATCACGGAGTGAAGAAGAGACCGCCTACATGGGATGGTGGACCGTCCATGTAGTGCTTGTATGCTCGAGTGAGCAAATACCAAAGTCTCTTGAAGACCAGGTAAAAAGTTGATTAAATGCTGGTTTAATCATTTATAAAAATAATGCTCGTGTGAGTGTTAGGTAGTAATACCTGATTATGGAGAGATGAGGGACCGACCAAGGAGTCATGGGACCGGCTCTTGGTGGTCGTGGGACCAGCTGATGGTAGTTTGAGCAAACTCCAAGTTGTTTGAGAAAGTTTGGACCCAATATGAGCAATTGAGCAAATTATGTCAAAATTGTTAAAACATGTGGAACCGTCTTTTTGCAAGCCCTAGGGCCGGCCTTGGTCAGTCAAGGAGACGTACCCGTGTCACCATAATGTCCGTGTCTCAGTCCTGAGAGTCTCGGTATTTTCCAATGCACGTTTGAGCAACATTTTGAGAAAATATGAAGGATTCAGGGTTTTGCTGAAACTGAGGAATCTTCATGAGATGATGAAAACAATTAATAAAATAGGGGATTGCAAGGTGTGGGACCGGACACGGTTAGGGCATGGCCGGCCAGCTAGCAAGCTCGGTCCCGCAACACCTTTCCCAATTTTATGTAATTTTATGTATTTTCCCCGATGTGAAGGAAATACCATGAAACTAAGGAATTTCATGAGTTAAGGAATTTTCATGAAATTATGGAAATAATAATAATAAAATAGGGATTCATGAAATGTGAGACCGGCTATGGCCAAGGCATTACCGGCCGGCCAATGAGCATGGTCCCATGGCACTTTCCCTAATTTTATATTATTTTCATGACTTTAGTGAAATATCATGAAATCAAGGAGTTTGTTGAAACTAAGGATTTTCCTTGAAGTTAGGGAGTTTTCATGAGATGAGGGAAACAAATAATATTACAATAATGATCAAGGGCGTGTGGGACCGGCCACGACTAGGGCATGGCCGACCGGCCAATGATCCCGTCCCGTGAGTGTTTCCCTAATTTTATATTATTTTTCATGAGTTGAGGGAAATATCATGAAATCAGGGAATTTTCATGGGATGAGGGAAATAATAAAATAATAAGGAGTCATGAGTTGTGGGACCGGCCACCGCTAGGGCATGGTCGGCCGGCTAGTGGGCCCGGTCCCGCGACACCTTTCCTAAATTTTATTATTTCTTTGATACGAGGAAACACCATGAGACTGGGGAGTTTCCTTCAAACGAAGGAGATTTGTTCAAATGAAGGGATTTTCATGAGATCAGGGAAAAATAACAAAACATGATAAAATATAAAATTGGGCATGGGACTGGCCACGACGTGACCGACCGGCCGGTGAGCCCAGTCCCCCAACGCCTTTGCCAATATTTTATTATTATTATTATTAGTCATCCTATTTTGCATAGGTTCATCGTTCCTTTGTGTTTTGGAATGCTCGTTTGTGAATTCAGGTGCTCGTTTGTGCATTATTGCTGAATACACTTGCACCATTTTAGTCGGGGCTTATTCGATAGCTGCTCAGATGCCCGTATGTTGAATATTTATCACTAACCCATGGAATTCTGCTGGGAAGAACCACAAATTGAAGTAACAAAATATTATGAAGAACGTAGAATATTCCTGAATATTCAGTTAATGAATTTAAGGATTAGAGATAATTAATTGATGGCTCTATACTAGCAGGCATGCTGTCTATGAGCATTAATTATCTGAGAATTGAGTAATATGAGCTTGTTGAAGCGTCATATTTATTACGTATAGTCAGGGAAAACGTTGTTGCATCCTGAAGACGTTATCGCTTTATACTAGCAGGAAAGGTTTCTATGAGCCGTCCAATCATAATGATTCTATACACATGTCTTTTATATAGTCAGGGAAAACATTGTTACATCCTGAAGACGTTATCGCTCTATACTAGCAGGCAAGCTGTCTAGGAGCCGTCCAATCGTTTGATTCTATATAAAAGTGATTACTGAAATGGCTCAGTATTCATGAGATATGTCGTTGTCTCAGTTGAAAGACTGCACATCTGCATATGCTCTGAGAGACAGTATTCTCGTCAGAGGTTCTTGCGGCATGAACTTTCATGCTTCGATGAGAGACATGAGCCTCAATACTCATCTGATTGTTGGATCTGGAGTATGTACAATTATGGTTTTACGAATTTAGCCTTTGTCCAAAATCCACCATCTACAGTAGTTTTGCTGGCTCTGAGGATTAGTTTGCCAGAATTGCAAACTTCAATATTTATAGACAATGAAGTTTGGACACCAAGGAATTTCTAAAACCGAATATTCTCAAGATATGCAATATATTACCAAATTCGGTTTCCATAATTCCTGGAAATGCACTGTCCAAATATTGACCGAAATCTCTTTGGAATATCTCAAACTAGTAAATGCACATTACTAATTTTTATTTTCCAAATATAAAATTAAAAACCTTAATTAAAAGATTCTCAATTTATTTTCGATCCGGGATTCTCCTTTAGCTATTAAGGAATATCTTTGAACAATAAAAGATAAGCGTTACTACACATGTTCAAAGTATGTCAACATCTTTACTTTGTAAGTCCTTTTTCATACTTACAATCTTGGAATCGATTTGCCACACTTCCAAACAAGTTTAGAATTGGATCATCTGACTTCCAAGAGCTACGTGATTGATTATCCTATCAAATCACCAAACATAGGTTTCACGGTTCTACCAAAAAAAGTTTCGGTTCTATCTCCATGTGGGTACTAGAATTAGTCACGCTAGTTAACAAAACTTGGTTGACTAGGTACTAGGATCGGTTCCCACATATATATGGTATCTAACTTGTATTTGGTGCACATGTCCACAGGCTCGGTTCCCAATGTCTAAAAACGTGTTGCACATGTTCATAGGATCGTTTCCCAATAACTAGAAACTTGTTGCACCTGTTACAAGGATTGACTCTCCTTTTGTGATCGGTTGCACCTCTTACTAGGATCGGTTCCCCTTTGCCTAGAGTTGGTCATACCAATTACAACAAATCGATCATACCATCTCAGGTGATTACTTAAGATCGGTTTCACTAATAAAAGTCATACCAATACAAAAGTCAGGCCTTGTGAATAGTTTTACCAAGAACATAAGCAAGTCATGAGCGGTTATGCTAAACACACATACTGGTAATTCAAAAGATTTGCAATGAATAATAATACCAATAAGCCTAGCGATTTCCCTATCGATTCATAAAACAAGTTTACGAATTGTACTTCTTTTAAACGAATGTAAAAACATTGTTTCCTACAACGAAATCTTCACCCATACCCATACATAATCACAATAGCATTAATATGATTATATTGATGTCTTATATACGAAGTTCAAAAGATAAGCGTTATACTTCGTATTGTATTCCTTAATACTATGTCTAACTAGAGTATAATCATTCATATCTTCGTAGTTATGTTTTCAATATGCACGACTTGGAGGATATGTTAGGGAATTGATCGTTGTCGTATGCGTCAAAAATAAATTACTTTCTCACTACTCAAAATATATAATATAGTAAGGGCAAGAAAGGGTCGTTTCCACAGAAAGGTCTTGGGTTGTCAAGATATTTCGGTTTTCTATATAAAACAATGGGGGTTTTCTGATTTTTATATAAACTAAAATAAAATAAAATAAAAACAATGAAAAGTAAACACGCAAATCAAGGATGTGAAATATTGGGTGAAGGTTTCATCTTCAATTGTAAACAAGTATTTAATGTATGATTAGAATTCGTATTTAATCTCGCTATCATCAAAAGCCCTAGAATACCTTATTGCAAGAATACTCTGTCAATTTCCCAAGTTCATCAACAAACACATTAGAGTTGCGAGTGTGAATTCTACCTAAAGAATAACCTAACGCCTTGCGCTAATTAAGTTCAATTTCTAGGAGCATTAAGTTTAAGAAATAGGCTAATCAATGCAACTATCATACATTGCGCATGACAATTCGAACAAAGCTCAATTTCTACATATGATTACAAGAGTGTATCACTACAAACCGTAATCATATCATGCTACTCATATTCAAAGTTATCGCTCGATGATAAACCCTAAAATAGCTATAGATATGGATGTATGTTCAATCAATGCTAGACTCAACCAAACAAACATTCAATCATATTGTAATACATCAATCATGCAATTATTATAAACAGTAGAAAGTGATCGACAATATGGAGAGAAAACTAATTCATCTTATCAAAAAGCATGCTTGTAAAATCCGACTACATCTTTAATCGATAATAAAATATCTATCTCATGTTCATGGAGTTCATAACAAGAATAAAGATAAAAACTTTCATGTTTAAAACCCTAGAATCAAAAGTAGAGGAAGAGATGAGATGTGCAGAGAGGAGTTCCTTTCTTATACTGTTCCTTTCTCCACCAAATTTAGGTCACGCCTAACCTCCTCTATCTGTCTGGCCCATTCTCACAACCACTATCCAGGCCCCAAAGCTCATTAATTTGCATAATCTTGTCAGTCCCGTGAAACTGACAAGCAACTCCAGCCCACAACAGCACCGCAAAAGCTGGTTATTCCATTTGCGCTGCTTCCCTGCAATTTGATATCACATACATTCACCACAAATCCATTTTATCTCCTTAACTCCATCACCAACTGCAGCTGCAATATCATTCAAACTGCACCATGCCTCGCAACACAACCATTCTTGCACTAGAAATCTCTACCAGCAACAACCCTTGGCAGCATCACATCTGCTGCACAGCACCACCACCAGTACCCTTTCATCCTCCAGTACCTGACTTGCGTACTCATAAATTCAGCTTCACTTGGACTCATAACAGCTGCATCTTCAGCTCTTCCTTGTAAGCCATACAAACCAACAAACCATTTCATTTCATGGAATCAACATAATTCTGCAATCTCTCAGCTGAATAGCATCAACACTAGAGCTACATCACCTGCAGCACAACTGCAATACTGCAATGCACATACTCAAGCCATCTCTTCCCTGTAACCTCATAACCTGCAATATTGGTGCATTCATAGCAGTGGCTTCACTTCCATTCTCCACTCCCGCGAACTGACAACAGCTTGTCTTTAATATCCAACAACAAACCCTTGTGTGAGTTCAGCTCCAACTGCTCATCTACTTCACTTCCGCCTTACCTGTAACAACATCATTAAACCCTTCAAGCATCAAACACCTAATCCATTCTACCAGACTGCAACTGCAAATAACTAAACCCACTGCTAAACACCAGCTTCAATTCATCTGCTGCTTCTCACTCAAATAACTTCAAAACCACCATTTCAGTTCAGCCCAATTGCTGCAATTCATACTGCCGCTCGAGCTCCATCAACTGCCAACATTCTTCACCTGCAATTGCTCTTATTCTCCAGAACCCAAATTCCAGCTTCACAACTCAGTTCCTTGACCAACACCCAGCTCAAACCAAATGCAACCTCTCAGCACCATAACACAGCAGCTGCAACAAGGCCATCAAATCCATCAACCTATCCCTTACACCACCACTGCAACAATAGCACCATAAGCAAACCCTTGTTCTGCACTGCTTTGTACCTCCAGGTCCATTCCTTGTGCATCTTCATTGCAACCACTAGCATTTCACACCTCAAACAATTCCAGTCCCATCCTTGCGTTTAACGCAACCATCTTCCCACGGCAGTGACCACCAATCTACAGCCTCAACTCCGATTCAGTTACAAGAAACATTTCCACCTAATTCATCCACCAAAACCCATATTTGCCATTCATTCCCTTCCTCCTCATTCTCAAATCATTCCCTTGTTCCAATTGCAGAACATGCTCAACTGATATTCCCCCAGCCAATTCCATTCCATCATCAGTTCAGCTTATTATCTTATCAGTCCCCCAATTTCAGCCAACTGCAGTAACCCATTTCTTCCATGAGCTCCATCTTAGCTTCAACACCATTTTCTCCTTCCATCTGAAACAACCAGTAGCCTAAATTTCCATAAATCTTCAACCATGTTCTCTCGATTCAAACTTCCAGCAGTAGCTACACCTCCTCCATTATCACTGACCTTCAATAATTCGAACTCAACCCATCGAATCCCATGAACATCTCCACTGATACCATCCTCTTCTTCTCTTCAATTTCGATCTCAAAAACCCTTGAATCTCCTCAATCGAACAATCAGAGAAACCCATCTCTTTCATCAGCTTCAATTCTTCATCTCTGCCTTAATTTCGGATGGAAATTGGCTCAGACCTGCGCCTCCCTTTCCTCTCTTTATAAAATTCATTTCAGGTGAACAAATGATAAGAGAGACTCTGAATTTTAGGTCGTGTAGGAATGAATGTGGATATAACTACCATGGTAAAATGGATAAGGGTCAACCAACCCATAGAAGGCTTGTCGGTCTCAGATAACCGACAACCCAATTCTTCGACTCAACCATCAATTATGCGAAACTGATCATTTTTCACCTCCTCCTTGCAACTTTAGGAGACTCAAAATAGCAGTCGCCTGCGAAGTGACGACTTTGCTCCTCTTAGCTCTAATTGAATGATTTTTCCTTCTTTTGCTCATAATGACTCCAAAGTACCTAAACACTCAAAAGTAAACATAAGATACATAATTCACACGAAAACTCGCAAAGAAGGCATAAACAATAGATAAATATCAAGGCGTTTACAACACCTATCAAATTCCCCCACACTTAGACTTTACTAGTCCTCGAGCAAATCAAACAAAACAATTCTAAAACATACATACAACTCTGTGTCGTCGAGGCTACGGTCACACTTAACACGTATAACAAGCCTTTAAACCCCTAGGTGTCCCTAGTGGACGAGTTTTAGTCTCGTAAAGGTTTACAAGAGGTATACCTACAAAACCTATATTCTAACTCCATCCACCTGTGAAAATTTAAGAATGACACTAAATATTTTTACTAATTGACATACTATCAATGATTATAAGAGGAAGTACCCACTTTCATATCCAATTCATAAATTAGTGATATAGCTTCATTCGGAAAGTTGAACACAGCCACAAAACTCGGAATCTAATCAACCAAAATCACATGAAAAGATTAAGAAGATGGATATAGAAAGTAGATGGTGGCGGACTGTTGACTAAGGTGAACGGTGTTTCCCATATCTGTCTGAAGGTCACTGCCAAAACAAACCTAAAAATCCTATTGGATTGAGCTACTGGTCTGAATACTAATATCAACACGACTGGTATATACAAGGGACCAGCGGTCGACAAACTTAATTCTACATCAATTCATTGACATATACAAGGGAACCAGTGATCGATTTTATTCAACACAATAATAATAATTTATTTTTATTTTTTTCAAATCAACAACATGATTGGATCTTTTGGATCCAATTGCATGATTCTTGTCAACATATTACATGGTAATTCTCATGGATCCTGCATTCCACGCTTGTTTAGGCGACGGAGACAGGGAGAACACACACATATTGTTATCCAAGTGTCAATTTTTTTATGTACACCGTTTGATCAAATTGGCCTGGTCTCTTTTTTTTTTTGTATAGTAACCCAATCACTCTATTTCATCCTAGCAGTGATAACAATTCGATGTTGGTGCTCCACCAAATCACTTAGAGAAATAATAAATAAATATGGAAAAATAAAAATAGAAAGTGATATGGTAAAGACTCCGAGATATGATGACTGTTAGAGCATTGCTCGGTTGAACCCACCAAGCGTTGGTATGTCAAGTTTGGTTGTCAGATTTTAGTGAATCAAAACTCATGTTAAGAGTCGGTTGATTATGTACTAGAGTTAAACTTCGTATAGGTTAGCTTGAAAGCATTAGGATATGAGACATTACAAGTATTGCGAAGTCTTGAAGATGTGAATAAGCAAGGAGATAAAACGATAGGTTTGCAAGTCTATTCTGAGATTTGTAATATTATTTTCGTGTTGTCCTTTATTTTTTCGTTTCTTTGTCATTTTTTGAAAAAAATGGGGAGAAATATATGGAGTAAACAAGTGATACTGGCATTGATTTTATATTAATTGGTATCACTAAGGCAAAGAACATTGGTACTTGAATGTTTTATCTAACTGTTTGAGGGTGAAAACGATTTCTGCTGATTTTGGTAATTTCGGGTGTGTGGGTGAGAAACGAGTTTAAACCCTAAACAATGTACTGCAAGGGAGTACTTTAGATTCGAGTGATCAATCTGTACAAATCCGGCCTAAACCAAGAAATGTCCGTTCCAGACTTGCTTCGGTCACAAAGTGAAGGAGAAGGGTTGGTTTTGGGGAGGGAAACGAAGAGAGTGTTGAGACCAGAATAGTTGATTCTGGAAGAGTAGTTGTTTCACGACTTGTATCAAAAAGTGGGAAGCTAACAGATGGAAAGCTAGCAAATATTTTATAAGTGTTGTATCCTCCTGACTTGAACTTGTTGTTCGATGGAAATAGGTAATTCCTATTTATACCAGTCGAAGTGAAACGTACTCTGGTCTCATTAAGAAATGGGAAACGGGTGAGTAAATGAGAGGAGGTTTTAACCGGTAACGCCTGGAATTGATGTTCCATAAAAGAAAGCATTTCACCATTACTCCCTGTATTTACTAACCGCCTCATCCTTATGACACTATCTTATAACGGGCGTAGTGTATGCCGCATGCTGTAAACCGCCAAAGCAATACCCAATGAGCATCCCCAAGTTTGTGACATGTGTTGATGTCTCGAGCGTTTTCGTGGAAAACATATAGCATGTTGTTATTGTCTGTCAAGTTGAGCTTGGGAGACTTGCCGACTCAGTGGTGACCTTCGACGGTCGAGATTTTGCATCTTAATAGGAAAGGTATCCGTTGAGTATTGTAACCATTCGTTTGGTAGCCAGTGGCATGAAAGCATGATCAGTATGGATTTAATATGTCCTAGTTTAGGCGCGGACAAAAGTTACGGTTTAGGCTTTGTTTAGGAGCGACCAAACTAGGGCCAAAGGTTGCCATGCGTTAGCTGGTAACCTTGGACGACTAAGATTTGCATCTTAGATGAAAAGTGGTTGTTGAATGTTGCAGGCCTTCGTTTTGGTAGCCGCATAGGGAAGGCCGGCATCGTATGGCGCGGCAAGGTGACTGGCATGCCATTGGCACATGTGGCATGGCCGGCATGCCTTAGTGCGGTTTGGCGTGGCAAAAATTAGGGTTTTGGCGTTGGGCCAAAGGTTACCATGCGTTTGTTGGCGACCTTGGATGGCTAAGATTTGCATCTAAGATGGAAGGGTGGTCGTTGATTGTTGCACGCCTTCGTTTTAGCAGCCGTGAAGGGGAAGGCTGGCATGGCATGGCATGGCATGGCGCGGCAAGGTGGCTGGCATGCCATTGGCACATGTGGCATGGCCGGCATGCCTTAGCGCGGTTTGGCGTGGACAAAATTAGGGTTCTGGCATTGGGCCAAAGGTTTCCATGCGTTGGTTGGCGACCTTGGACGACTAAGATTTGCATCTAAGATGGAAGGGTGGTCGTTAATCATCGCACGCCTTCGTTTTGTTTTGGTATCCCCATAGGGAAGGTCGGCATGGTATGGCGCGACAAGGTGTTTGGCATGCCATTGGCACATGTAGCATAGCCTGCCTTGGCGCGGTTTGGCGTGGCCAAAACTAGGGTTTTGGGCCAAAGGTTACCATGCGTTGTTTGGCGACCTTGGACGGCTAAGATTTGCATCTAAGATGGAAGGGTGACCGTTGATCATCGCACGCCTTCGTTTTAGTAGCCGCATAGGGAAGGAGGGCATGGTATGGCGCGGCAAGGTGGTTGGCATGCCATTGTCATATGTGGCATGGCATGCCTTGGTGCGGTTTGGCGTGGCCAAAACTAGGGTTTCGGGCCAAAGGTTACCATGCGTTGTTTGGCGACCTTGGACGACTAAGATTTGCATCTAAGATGGAAGTGTGGTCGTTAATCATCGCACGCCTTCGTTTTGGTAGCCGCATAGGGAAGGCCGGCATGGTATGGCGCGACAAGGTGGTTGGCATGCCATTGGCACATGTGGCATGGCCTGCCTTGGCGCGGTTTGGCGTGGCCAAAACTAGGGTTTTGGGCCAAAGGTTACCATGCGTTGTTTGGCGACCTTGGACGACTAAGATTTGCATCTAAGATGGGAGGGTGGCCGTTGATCATCTCACACCTTCGTTTTGGTAGCCGCATAGGGAAGGTCGGCATGGTATGACGCGGCAAGGTGGTTGGCATTCCATTGGCATATGTGGCATGGCATGCCTTGGCGCGGTTTGGCGTGGCCAAAACTAGGGTTTTGGGCCAAAGGTTACCATGCGTTGATTGGCGACCTTGGACGGCTAAGGTTTGCATCTAAGATGGAAGGGTGGCCGTTGATCATCGCACGCCTTCGTTTTGGTAGCCGCATAGGGAAGGTCGGCATGGTATGGCACGGCAAGGTGGTTCGCATGCCATTGACACATGTTGCATGGCATGCTTTGGCGCGGAGGTGCGGCTGGCATGGTTGTTATGCCTTGGCGCGGAGGTGCGTCTGGCATGGTTGGCATGCCTTGGCGTGGAGATGTGGCTGGCATGGTATGCCATTGGCACAATGGTGCGGCTAGCATGGTTGGAATGCCTTGGCGCGGAGATGTGGCTGGCATGGTATGCCACTGGCACAGTGGTGCGGCTGGAACGGTTGGCATGCCTTGGCGCGGAGACGTGGCTGGCATAGTATGCCATTGGAACAGTGGTGCGTCTGGCATGGTTGGCATGCTTTGGCGCGGAGACGTGGCTGGCATGGTATGCCATTGGTACAGTGGTGCGGCTGGCATGGTTGGCATTCCTTGGCGCGGAGACGTGGCTGGCATGGTATGTCATTTGTACAGTGGTACGGACGGCATGGTTGGCATGCCTTGGCGCGGAGATGTGGCTGGCATGGTATGCCACTGGCACAGTGGTGCGGCTGGCATGGTTGGCATGCCTTGGCGCGAAGACGTGGCTGGAATGGTATGTAATTTGCACAGTGGTGCGGCTGGCATGGTTGGCATTCCTTGGCACGGAGACGTGGCTGGCATGGTATGCCATTGGCACAGTGGTGCGGCTGGAATGGTTGACATGCCTTAGCGCGGAGACGTGGATGGCATGGTCTTCCATTGACACAGTGGTACGGCTGGCATGGTTGGCATGCCTTGGCGCGGTAGCATTAGAATTAGGGTTTGACATAGATGATGTCAGTCAGTTTTAAGGGTTCTGCCGTGGAACATGACCCATGTAAAAAAAAGGTACCCCGGTAATTCTTACGTAGGCATCGATTCAATAAATGCGCTAATGGTCATAGTGACGTCATGTCAGATGTACAGTTTTACGATTTTGACCCTAAGCTAAAAACCACCATCAACATTAAGTCCCCTGCTTAGCTCGGAACATGAGCATTGTTGTGAGGTAAGCATAAGATGGTGACAGGCGAGAACAAAAATTAGAACGACAGGTCGTGAAAAGATGGTCAGGAAGGTTCGACTAACCTTTTTTGAGAGGTAAGGAGAGTTCATGATCCTCGTGTTTGGCGGCCTTGCATAGATTCTATTTGTGGTGTAGACCGTGAAGTGGTGAGATGAAGATCGTCGGCTTAGTCTGGACATGCATCACCTTGGCTAGGTTAGGGAACATCATGACGCTGGCTTGGCTGTTGGTGTTGGCGCGGCAAGTCATGGCGCGGCACGGTGGTGCAAGGAATGACGCGGTTTGGTGAGGAAAATCATGCGTGGACGGCCTGGCGTGGTGGGGCCAAGGCATGGCGCGGTCCTGGCGAGGCAAGCATGGCGGACGGCTCGGCATGGTGGGGCCAAGGCATGGCGCGGTTCTGGCGAGGCAAGGCATGCGCGGACGGCTTGGCATGGTGGTGATTTGTCTTTGCGCGCCCAATTGCCTCTTTTCCTTACTTGTATCAAATATGAAGTCCTTTCCTCATTCAAATTCCAAAGTATCACGCCCTCCCGTCTCGTTTGGCTTTCATTAGGGTTTTGATGAGGGGTTTCGTTTGAGGCTGATTTCCCGTCCGTGATGTAATCACGTTCCGTTTACTCAGTCTATGTTTCTCTTTCTTCCTTTAGGGTTTCCACAGTATTTATTCCGGTGAAGTTGCATCGTCTTCCCTGTTTTACAACAAAGATTTCCTCTTGTTAAGTCCGTCTATCTTCATCATGTCGATCAGAAGTGAATCATCCTCGAGACAGCTAGATTCTTCAGTCAAACGCGTGAGGCCTGACTCTTGCAACAATTCCCCCGTCTAGGTCATTCGAGTCAAGAACATTATACTGGTATGTTTTTATTGATCAACAAGTGTTTCATTGTTTGTCGATGAATGACAAAAGTTCTCTTATATGTAGAGATATCCTGTCGGAGCATGCGTCACCATCATTGATGATGATTATTTGGTTACCCCTTTTCCTTCGAGCCCGCTCCTACCAACCGCTTCAGATCTGGAGAACGCCGACTTAGGAATTTCTTGTCATGAGTATCCTAATACAGGTTTGTCGTTCGGAACCCGCATGAGGTATCTTTCCTCTAACTACCGGAACGTCGGTGGGTTTCTGGTGCGGAAAGAATTCGTGACTCTTTACACAAACATATGGAGGATATATGGCCATATCGCCACCAGGAGTGTGGTGCAGTATTGTTCGTCTGCTTTAGTTTCTAAAGTGAATTGTCTCTTGCCGATGGTCGACGAAATGGAAATTATGTCTATCCGTGTTGTCGCGGACTCAATTATTCAAAAGTGGGAAAACATGGTGTCTACCTGTGAATCTCTGAATTTCAACGTTAGTTGGTTGCGGCACCGTCTTGATATTGTGAAAGTCGACAGAGCCGGCATTCTTGCTAGCGTCGTCCCTGCTACGAAAGCTATTCTGAAAGAGGAGAAAGCTCTGACCATGGAGTCACAGAAGGTGGCAGAGTCAATCCGGAACTTGAAGAGTAGGACTTAAAGGTATCAAATCCGGTTAAAGATGATGCTTTCGAGGGATTACAATCTGTTGGATGGGCTTTTCTGAGTTATGTAGTTGCGAGACGTTTGGTTTCTTTTTTGGTTTTAAGCATGTTTTGCCCTCTTCTTTTTTTTTGGATCGTTTATTTTTTCTTTGAAAGAATAAGAGAATTTTATTGATTTTCTTCAATCAAACAAAGGAAAAGAAACTTAATATTTGAGATGTGGAAGAAAAGTGGAGAGATGCCTGGCTATCCGTGTTTGTGATATGGCGGGGCGCGAGGTGGCGGTCAGGCGTAGTATGCCTTAAGCCACTTTCCGTTGATGACTGCCTCCAGTTTTCCTCCGTCTTCTTTAATGAACTTGTAGTACCCACTGTTGTACGCTTTCGTGACTATATAAGGCCCTTCCCACTTTGCGGAGAATTTTGGTGCAGACGCGTCTTGCTGAATGTGTTTGGTAGTCTTTAGTACCAAATCTCCCACTTGAAAATCCCGAGGCTTAAAGGTTTTTTTATATGCTCTGGAAACCCTATTTCTGTATGCTCGTGCGTGTTCTTCCGCCTTGGATCTTCTGGAATCTACAGTGTCCAATTCTGAGACTCTGTCGCTCAATGCTTCAGCTTCATTCCATCGAACTCCGCTTGCTTCGGCAATCCTAGCCGACGGGATTTTAACTTCTGCTGGGAGGATGACGTCTGCGCTGTAAACGAGGGAGTAGGGAGAGGCGCCGGTGGAACTTATTGGTGATGTCCGGTACGCCCACAGTGCCATTGGAAATTGCTCATGCCATGTCCGAGGATTATCATGCAATGTCCGACTGAGGATTCGGACCAGAGTTTTGTTGGTGCTTTCAGCCTGCCCGTTCCCTTGGGGGTAGTACACGGTGGAGAAGGCTGTCTTAATTCCGTATTCTTCGAGTAGCTCCCTTACTTGCTTGTTTGCAAAAGGAGTGCCGCTGTCGGTGATGATGTGTTTAGGCACGCCAAATTGGCAGATAATGTACTCCTTAATGAATGCCGCGATTGTAGTTCCATTCGTCCCTCGTAAAGGTATGGCTTCGACCCATTTGGTGAAATATTCGGTTGTTGTTATTATGTACTCGTGATGCTTTGATGACAGTGGATTGATCTTTCCAATAATGTCGAGTCCCCAGCTGTGAAAGGGTCACGGACTGCTTATCGAATGCAGGGGAGTCGACGGTACATGGATAAGGTTTCCGTGAATTTGGCATTTTTTGCATCTCTGGACGAAAACAGCTGCATCATCCTCCATGGTTGGCCAGTAGTATTTCTCGTGTATCTGAAGAAATGATTTCCGTTTTCCTTGATGTTCGCCTTCGTGCATTTCTTTCAGCATGATCGGGATTTCTGCTTCGTTCAAACATCGTAACAAACTTCCTCCAAAGCTTTTACGATATAAGATTCCTTCGTGGAATACGAATCTCTCGGACCTTTGTTTTATCTTGGCTGCATCCTTCTTATTGGTGGGGAGTATGCCATCGCGAAGGTAACTGATGTATGGTTCCTGCCAGTCCCCAGCGTGACCAATATTGAAAACTTCTAATTGATGCAGTGGCGCTTGACAGTTGGAACAGGTTTTTTGAAGTAACCGGGATTGAGCCTCCATTTCTGGCCAGTAATATCCAAGGCGTTGCAAACGGCGATATAGTGTTACCACTAATGTTTGCCCGCAGATTTCATCATGGACGCGGTTGAGTTGTTGTTGTGCTTCTCCCTCTCCAAGACATCTTGACAAGAACCGTATGGATTTCGATGATATAGCACCCCTCGGAGCATGAAGAAATTTTGTAAGGTTTTGAGACTGACCTTTCCCTGGAAAAGCGAGTTGTTAAGCTCTTGGATAATTGGTGTTCTCCATTCGCCAGCTTCATCTTCTTCGGGCTGTGAAAGCCATGTTAAAGCCATGGTTTGTCTTTTCACTGTCACGGTTTTCTCAAAACCTTCAAATTGCAGTTTGATGCTAGCGTGGCTAGGCAATCATTGTGTTGGTTGCCGCTGCGCCCAATATGCATTATGGTCGCGTCGGCGAAGTAGTTTAGCAGTTTTTGTGCCTCGGCTCTGTATGGGGCCAAAGTTACTTCCTTCAGTGTGTATACTCCGTTCACCTGGTTGACAAGTAATTTAGAATCCCCTCTTATTTCCATACGTGTGGCTCCAGCTCGTTTATCCAAGGACATTCCGATGAGCAAGGCTTCATATTCTGCTGAATTGTTGGTGCAGGGGAAGTCTAGCTTGAAGGAGTGCGAGAATACTTCACCGGCTGGGGATACTAGAACCAAGCCTGCTCCTCCAGTACCGTTGTTAGGAGTAGCAGAGCCGTCGAAGAATAGTAGCCATGTTTCTTCTTGGATGAAAGAGATTTCTGGAAAGTCTCCAGGGAGGTCCTCGTGTAGTGTCATGGTATTCTCTCCAAGGACTGCCGCCAGCAAATCCGCAACTTCTTTCCCTTTGATGGCTCACGGCGAAGCGCATGTTATGTCTAATTCTGACATTTGGAGGAGCCATTTGGCCGGTCTTCCTATCAGGGCCGGTTTTGAGAGGAAGAACTTCACAGGATCGGAGTTAGATATGAGCACCACGTTATTGGAAAGTAGGTAATGCCTGAATTTCTGGATGGAGTGGATCAAAGATAAGAATACCTTTTCTTCTTTGTGATATCTGAGTTCGGAATCTCTTAAAGTTCCACTGAAGTAGTAGATGGGATGTTCAATCCCTTCGTCATCTTCTTGGGCGAGGAGAGCTCCGACAACAGTGTCACTAAAAGCAGTGTAGAGGCGTAGCAGTCTTCCTTGTATGGGATATTTCATGACGGATGGGGAAGATAATGTTTGCTGAATCTTCCGGAACGCTTCCTGTTGTAGTGTGGTCCAGACGAAGCTTGCTCCTTTCTTCAGTAAGGGGGTAAACGAAGCAACAAGTTGAGCCAATCCTAGTATGAAGCGGTGAATGTAGTTTATTTTACCCATGAAACTCTGGAGTTCTTTCACGGTTCGCGGTGGTGGCATCGTGAGGATGGCTTGTGTTTTGATAGTAAATGGAAGATAGTGGTAAAAGTGGTTCAATTCTCAGACTTGTGAAGGATATTAGTTAGACTTAAATTTTAATATTAAAATAGAAAACTCACTAAAAATTATAGCAAACTCAATCAAAGTTGATATCAATATTAAAAGAACAGTGAGGATAAGATTCCACTATTTTCCAAATTCAAAGTGATTTAATCCAATATTTATATTCATGCAATTTTTTTTGTTCAATTTGATTCTACACTATTGCAACAAGTAGATTCTCAAAATAACAAGTGTAAATCCGAAGCATAGAACATCAAAAACCTAGGTCCAAGCATGCTCTATCAAAAGAAATAACAATTGCTTAACAAGAATCATTCAAACAATTTTCACTCAAGGCAAAACAATCATAAAAATAATTGCGATAAATAAATAAATAAGAATATACCACTTTTTGTTGGAAAAATAGCTTTCTCTGTCGCCTCAGCAATGGGGTTTAGCTCCTCATATTAATCACTTGCTCAAAATACATGTTTGTTGCTCAAAAGTTGATTAAAAGAGTGAAAGGTGTAAAGCAGCTGATTTGCAACAGCGTAAAAGTGTTACAGATCTCTGGTACAAAGAGGAACAATGATTATTGTTGTATATAAACGTTACTTATCTTCTTCTATTGAACAACGACACTGTTCTGCGAATGTTTCTCGTGCGTCAATGTTCTTCGCGTTCTTGAGCTATGCAGCAGCAGCAGAAACAAAGTTTGATAAAACTCTGATTTCTTCTTCTCTGGCTCTCCTCAGGTCCCCAAACTCTCGACACCCCTTCTATATGACCCAAACGATCTATTTATATCAAAAATACCGATTAAATCTCTCCCAAATCTTCCAAAATCTCTTCCCTTCTCTTCAGGCAAAGTTGCGGCAATTTCTTGTTTTAGAATTTCTACACGTTTCTGAGCTTTCCTTTTTATTCTAAACTCTTCCTTAGATAGATACAAATCTTTGGGAAGGTTTATAACACTTTAATCTCTCTAAAATTCCCTAAACATGTCACACACGTGACTTTCCATATATTTCTGTTGTGATAAAAATCCGTCGATTGAGCCCAGTCTAATCATTTTCAACACTCATATCAAATTCCTAGACCCATAAGGAGTCTATCCTATGAAAATCAGAGGTTTAATCGACCTCAAACTCCTCCAAATCAAGAACCCTAATCTGTTCTTCACTGCCAAGATATTTCCCGCCGAAACTTATAATTCAAATGTAGAAGATGGTCGCCCCCTATCCAGAGTAGGGGTGCGATTAGCAGCTGCCTGGAAATGGGATGCCCCTTAGTAATTAGGTTACCCCTTATCCAAAGTGAGGTCCCGAATAGCAAATGTCCTCCCATGAACGCAAAAAACACTTTTCGAGCCAATTTCGCCGCAAAATCTTATTTTTCCAAAAACACCTACAAAGACATAAAAAGCCAAAATAAATACAAAATCGAGCACTAACAATATATACAATTGAGATTATATCAGACACAAAAATGTGTCTATCAGATATGAGCACCACGTTATTGGAAAGTAGGTAATGCCTGAATTTCTGGATGGAGTGGATCAAAGATAAGAATACCTTTTCTGCTTTGTGATATCTGAGTTCGGAATCTCTTAAAGTTCGACTGAAGTAGTAGATGGGATGTTCAATCCCTTCGTCATCTTCTTGGGCGAGGAGAGCTCCGACAACAGTGTCACTAAAAGCAGTGTAGAGGCGTAGCAGTCTTCCTTGTATGGGATATTTCATGACGGATGGGGAAGATAATGTTTGCTGAATCTTCCGGAACGCTTCCTGTTGTAGTGTGGTCCATACGAAGCTTGCTCCTTTCTTCAGTAAGGGGGTAAACGAAGCAACAAGTTGAGCCAATCCTAGTATGAAGCGGTGAATGTAGTTTATTTTACCCATGAAACTCTGGAGTTCTTTCACGGTTCGCGGTGGTGGCATCGTGAGGATGGCTTGTGTTTTGATAGTAAATGGAAGATAATGGTAAAGTGGTTCAATTCTCAGACTTGTGAAGGATATTAGTTAGACTTAAATTTTAATATTAAATAGAAAACTCACTAAAAATTATAGCAAACTCAATCAAAGTTGATATCAATATTAAAAGAACAGTGAGGATAAGATTCCACTATTTTCCAAATTCAAAGTGATTTAATCCAATATTTATATTCATGCAATTTTTTTGTTCAATTTGATTCTACACTATTGCAACAAGTAGATTCTCAAATAACAAGTGTAAATCCGAAGCATAGAACATCAAAACCTAGGTCCAAGCATGCTCTATCAAAAGAAATAACAATTGCTTAACAAGAATCATTCAAACAATTTTCACTCAGGCAAAACAATCATAAAAATAATTGCGATAAATAAATAAATAAGAATATACCACTTTTTGTTGGAAAAATAGCTTTCTCTGTCGCCTCAGCAATGGGGTTTAGATCCTCATATTAATCACTTGCTCAAAATACATGTTTGTTGCTCAAAAGTTGATTAAAAGAGTGAAAGGTGTAAAGCAGCTGATTTGCAACAGCGTAAAAGTGTTACAGATCTCTGGTACAAAGAGGAACAATGATTATTGTTGTATATAAACGTTACTTATCTTCTTCTATTGAACAACGACACTGTTCTGCGAATGTTTCTCGTGCGTCAATGTTCTTCGCGTTCTTGAGCTATGCAGCGGCAGCAGAAACAAAGTTTGATAAAACTCTGATTTCTTCTTCTCTGGCTCTCCTCAGGTCCCCAAACTCTCGACACCCCTTCTATATGACCCAAACGATCTATTTATATCAAAAATACCGATTAAATCTCTCCCAAATCTTCCAAAATCTCTTCCCTTCTCTTCAGGCAAAGTTGCGGCAATTTCTTGTTTTAGAATTTCTACACGTTTCTGAGCTTTCCTTTTTATTCTAAACTCTTCCTTAGATAGATACAAATCTTTGGGAAGGTTTATAACACTTTAATCTCTCTAAAATTCCCTAAAACAGGTCACACACGTGACTTTCCATATATTTATGTTGTGATAAAAATCCGTCGATTGAGCCCAGTATAATCGTTTTCAACACTCATATCAGATTCCTAGACCCATAAGGAGTCTATCCTATGAAAATCCGAGGTTTAATCGACCTCAAACTCCTCCAAATCAAGAACCCTAATCTGTTCTTCACTGCCAAGATATTTCCCGCCGAAACTTATAATTCAAATGTAGAAGATGGTCGCCCCCTATCTAGAGTAGGGGTGCGATTAGCAGCTGCCTGGAAATGGGATGCGCCTTAGTAATTATGTTACCCCTTATCCAAAGTGAGGTCCCGAATAGCAAATGTACTCCCATGAACGCAAAAAACACTTTTCGAGCCAATTTCGCCGCAAAATCTTATTTTTCCAAAAACACCTACAAAGACATAAAAAGCCAAAATAAATACAAAATCGAGCACTAACAATATATACAATTGAGATTATATCAGACACAAAAATGTGTCTATCAGATATGAGCACCACGTTATTGGAAAGTAGGTAATGCCTGAATTTCTGGATGAAGTGGATCAAAGCTAAGCATGCCTTTTATGCTTTGTGATATCTGAGTTCGGAATCTCTTAAAGTTCGACTGAAGTAGTAGATGGGATGTTCAATCCCTTCGTCATCTTCTTGGGCGAGGAGAGCTCCGACAGCAGTGTCACTAAAAGCAGTGTAGAGGCGTAGCGGTCTTCCTTGTATGGGAGATTTCATGACGGCTGGGGAAGATAATGTTTGTTGAATCTTCCGGAGCGCTTCCTGTTGTAGTGTGGTCCAGACGAAGCTTTCTCCTTTCTTCAGTAAGGGGGTAAACGAAGCAACAAGTTGAGCCAATCCTAGTATGAAGCGGTGAATGTAGTTTATTTTACCCATGAAACTCTAGAGTTCTTTCACGGTTCGCGGTGGTGGCATCGTGAGGATGGCTTGTGTTTTGACTGGGTCAACTTTAATTCCCTCGGCACTCACCTGGAAACCTAGGAACTTGCCCGAAGAGACACCAAAAGCATACTTCAATTGATTCATCTTCAGTTTGTACTCGCGACATCTTTCAAACACCTGCCGCAGAATTCGTGCATGGCTGCCCGAGTTTTTGACTTGACCACTATGTCATCTACATAATCTTCGACTTGCTTGTGCATCATGTCGTGAAAAATAGTGGTCATGGAGCGTTGGTATGTGGCGCCAGCGTTTTTCAAACCGAAGGGCATCACAGTGTAGTAAAAGTTTCCAAGAGGAGTTCGAAAAGCCGTCTTACTCGCGTCGTGTTCGTACATCTTTATTTGGTTGTAAACGCTGTATCCATCCATGAAAGATAACATACCATGTCCACTGGTGGCGTCTACTAGCATGTTGATGCGTGTCGTAACCACAACCAATTAATTAATATTTTACTACCTAATTAACAAGTAATATAGTGTAGTCAAGTTCGTTCCCACGAGGAACAAGAGATTTTTAGTTGTAAAGTTGTCAAGAAAGGGGGGGGGGGGGGTTGGTTTTGAAAAGCAAAAGAAAATAAACAAAGCAATTAAAAGATAAAGTTGAAATCAATAAGAGAGATTAGATCAAGGAATCCTTCTTCGTTGCAAAACAATAAATCAAGTTATGTTCTTTTTCACTTTTTATTAGTCACAGATTATCACCAACCGTAGGTGCTAAACCCCTAAATCCCTAGTATCACCGGATAAAGAAGTTCTCGACTACCGGATTCATTCACCGAACCACCTAGTAGTAGCTCACTCAAGATGTAATTTAGTTAAACGCATTAAGATTTATGAATTTATTAGGTTGATATTAGTAGTTAGACTCTTAGCTCAAGGTCTACTTGCTAACGTTGTTTTCACACACAGTTTCTCCACGGAATCCCTCCGCAAGGTCTCGTGTTTTCTACTTGTGTAAAGAGTCAAGAAACGATTACTTATCCCCTAACTTTCACTAGCTTTAGATCAATTAACAAATCAATTTAGTTGGCCACCTAAACAATCTATCAATCAACCATGAATGTATAAATATTCCTATTAGTAAAAACAAACGATAATCATGTAAAAAACTTCAAAGTAGATTTAAAAACAAAACTAAAAACATGTTAAGAACTAGGAATTCATCCTCAATCAATAAGAAAATTAGCTACTCATGTTTTTGAAATTCACACAAATAACTAAAGGGAGAATTTTTAAAGTTCACATAAATAATTAAAAGAAGAATTTTGGAAAAGCAAGCAAAAACACAAGTGTTGTGTGTGTAGAGGTATGCGAAAGTGTATAGAGAACTTCTCTATTTATAGGATTCAATTTGCTTCAACTCTTATTAGGAATAAAATCCCTTTCCCTTTGTAACTTAACTTCCAAATCCAAGCCTTTCTCAAATCTTCCATCTTCTCTTTCCAAATCCAAGCCCAATTCTTCAAACCCATGAGTCTAGATGAGTCTAGAAAATTCTTCACTAGTTGAGTCTCCTGAAGAGTTCTCGGGATCACCAGAATCCGACCTGAAATGTCGTCGCCGGCATCCAGAAATTCTTCACCGAAGAAGGAATATTCCGTCACTGTTCTGTTAAAGTAAACGGTCAAGAAGGTCAACCCGTTAGTCATCTGGGTCAAGGTAGGATAGTCATCAATTGAATCAGTTGCTCCGACTTGGTCTTAGTCGGCTGATCGTTATAGGCTCGCCTGAATCGGGTTCTCGTCAACTACCGAGTTGACTCGCCGGAGTAGAAAATCCGACAGAGTCTCCTCTGTTTTCTAGGCATTTCCAGGCCAATTTCGGGCCGATCTTTCTTCACCTGTTAAGAATCCTACCATACATCTACACAGAACCCATTCATTCGTCATTCCCTGAAACTCTGCATCCTTGTACTGCACCATTTCTGTATTTAGTTCAATCTTGTATTCAAGCTGCAACAACACCAACATGAACTACATCTTGAACCCCATAGCAGCACACACAATCTCATTCCTTCTCAGCATTCATCTCTGAACTCAACAAAGTCGTCACCATCTCTGCTATTAATCTTTCTCTTCAATCAATACAAACTCGAAATGAGTTTACCCATCTTCAATTCAATAGCAGCTCTCGGATTCACAGATCGAACCCATCTCAGACCATCTTAAATTTCAGCGCAAACCCAATCTCAATCTCTTCTTCTCTGTTCAATTGATCAACATCAAACCCTCCAATTTCTTCTTTATCGATTTCATCATCTCTATGTTCTTCAGAAACCCTATCAATTTACAATTTCTTCATCTGATTTACAAATCGATCTCAAACCCAATCTAGCAACAACGCCAAATCAATTCCTCATAACTTCATAGATCTCCTCCTTCTTAACCAACATCAGCAGTGGGGTCTTGTTCTTTCTCTATATCCAGTTCAAATCCAACCAAATTGAGAAACCCAAAATCAACCACTATCCCTTATCTTTACCAGCATCACCAGCTGCATCTTTTCTTCAATTACAGAGACGAATCGAACCCTAATTTCTTCACTGTTATTTCAATCACAAGAGTCAAACCCATCTTCATATTCACACCAACATCATCTCTCGCTGCCAGATTCAATCTTGAATCAAACCCTAATTTCATCCTCTCTGATTCAAATATCTCTCATAAATTCTCTCATCTCTCGATTTCACAGCAGCAGCTGCGCTGCTTTTCTTCTTCCATTTCATTCAGGTGAAGCAATGATTGAGAAGAATGACAAGCTCTCAAGATAGTTAGGGTTGTTTGGGTGGACGGTTACACCCCAGGGATAGGGACCCAATAAATACACCCACTGATAAATGATAAGGGATACCCTGATGGCAACCCCTTAACCACAACTGGTTTCCTTTAATCATTCTTCCAAAAGAGAGTTTCCCCTTAACCTTTGCTGAGCTCCAGATAGTGTTCGCCTATGAAACGACAATATTGCCCATTTCGCACAAATTGAGTGATTTCTTCTTCTTTTCCTCCGTGCGACTCCAAAATACCTAATAGCTCAAAAACATGCGTCAAATACATAATTCACAAGAAAAAATAGCAAAGAAAGCATAACTACTACATAGTAAATTAGGTGTTTTTGACACCTATCAAATTCCCCCACACTTAGACTTTGCTAGTCCTCGAGCAAATCAAATAAAATCCACTCCAATTTCAAAGCTTTCCAGCGTGGCAAGCATCCAAAGAGATATGAAGACATAGAGTTTCTGCATGCTAGTAATAAGAAGTTAGAAATACCGAAGAACATATCCTCATTCTTAAATGTTGAGTGAGAAATAACCACACCATATTGAGAGCGTGTGTTTGAGAAGCGATCAATAAGCATTTCGCCTCAACTTCTGCCTCACCAAAAAGGATTTTCTGATAATTGCACTCAATAAGACGGCTTTTTTTATGGGTCTCACATGTGTACAGGTAGGAATGAAGAGAGAATTCCTGCAACACGTTGAATGGTGGGAAGGACAACTTCCGAAATATTTTAAAACCCATATCTTTTTACATTTTGAAAAACCATTTTTCTGACGATCTCTAAGAAAGGAAATCAACCACTATTATCGAGGATGAGATTACTTACTCACCTTCACATCCGATTGCCAATTATGATAAAACCACTATCACGGCATCCAATAGAAACGTCTTCCGCTCCTCGTTTTCATCTTCTTGGTCTTCGGCTTCGGCTTCAACTATTGATGATAAATGCTCGAACTTCGTAATTCCTTGACAATTTGTAACTCTTTACCTTAAATCCATGTCGCTTGAAACTTCCTTATAGATTTTTCCTTCCCTAAGGCTTATTAAATAAATATTAAAAACAATGATAAATTTTTCTCTTGTCTCATTTTTTTTTTATTTTAAAGACAAGAGAAAAAATACAAAACAAAGTGAAAATAAAACAAACCATAGTCGTGGGAAAATTACTTTACCGCTTGATTCTTCACAACTTGTTTCGTCTCGAAATAATAAACTTCAATAATTGTCACATTTTGATTTTCTTTTCTCTTGTAAATAAGTCTTCAACTTGGATATAAAATTCCGCTCATTATATTTTGCTTTACTTGGATATGAAACTTACTCTTTTCTTGTTCCGTTGCTTGTAAACCTTGAACTTTTTCAACTTTCCTTGTAGATTTTGATGTCACCCCGTTGTTGATGATAATGGTGTTTCTATGGGTTCATTGTTATCGAGAGAGAGAATGGTGTTAACTGCAAATCGAACTACAAGAAGGAGGCTTTCATCTATAGGCGTCACCCTCATGATTGACAAAATTAGAACTCAAGAAATAAAATAGTAGTGCTTCTATTGGTGGGAGGTTGGGTAGATCACCATTCTACCCGGAATTAACGTACGGTGACACACACTCAAAAGAAAGCTCTTTAGTTATTTATAAAGAAATCTGGTCGGTGCCTCGCATGATATAATAGGGTAGTCTCCACTAATGATTGATCAGCAACTCTAATAATGCATGTCTCCCTGCTCCTAATCTTCATCACCGGCATGATTAAATCCATTATTTAACACTCTAACAAGCAAGAAATCCGAACGTAGTTCCCTAACACTTCCAAGTTCAATTATGTCGGTCAGAATTCTCTATGTAAACATACCTAGAAGTATGCTAGTGACTTTAAAATCTCTAAAAGTTGGAGGTTTTATGCAATTTTTTTTTTTTTTTTTTTTAATATGCTTAACCACTCCCCCACACTTAAACCTTACATTGTCCTCAATGTAATTGAATCGTCCAAGTAAATTCAAGGTGGGAAATCCTAATATGATATGGAACAAGAAAAAATAAACAAGCAAAACAAAAAGAAAATAAAAAGTAAAAGGATAAGAAATACAAAACCTATCGGTTTCCTCCCATTAAGCGCTTGTTTTAAAGTCGACGGCCCGACTTAGCTCTTGCTTCACATTACTCCTCCAGAGGGAGTGAATCTTTAAATGAAAGTTCATCCACATTCACATATGAGATGTTCTCGTAGTATGGCTTCAATATATGGCCATTGACCTTGGAAACCGAGTTGTATTTAAGACTAGTAATTTCAACTGCACCATAAGGAAAAACATTAGTAACAACATATGGTCCAATCCAACGGGACCTTAACTTTCCAGGAAATAGTTTAACGCGGGAATGATATAAAAGGACTTTTTGTCCCACTTCGAAGCTTTTACGAGAAATCATCTTATCATGAAAAAGCTTGGTCTTTTCCTTGTAAACACGGGCACTCTCGTATGCATCATTACGTATCTCCTCTAGCTCATTTAGTTGTAACTTCCTTTGCTTCCCCGCTTCGTCATACTCCATGTTGCATTTCTTTATCGCCTAATAACCCTTATGTTCAAGTTCAACCGGAAGATGACAAGCTTTACCATAAACCAACTGATATGGAGACATTCCAATTGGTGTCTTGTACGCCATTCTATACTCCCAAAGTTCATCATTAAGCTTAAAGCTCCAATATTTCCTTGTAGTATTCACCGTTTTCTCAAGAATGGACTTGATTTCCCGATTTGAAATTTCCGCTTGTCCACTAGTTTGTGGATGATAAGGCATACCAATCTTATGTGTAATGTTGTACTTCTTGAGGAGAGCGTGGGAAGACTTCTTGAAATGTGAACCGCCATCGCTTATCACCACTCTTGGTATACCATTCCTAGTGAATATGTTTTCTCTTACAAAATCACAAACAACTTGAGAATCATTAGTTTTGGTGGCTTTATCTTCCACCCATTTCGAAACATAATCCACCGCAAGAAGTATATAAAAATTTCCATTTGAATTGACAAAAGGGCCCATAAAATCGATTCCGCACACATCAAAAATCTCAACGGTGAGGATTGGTGTGAGTGGAATTTGATTTTGAGCACCGAGATTGTCGTTCTTTGACATCTATCACACGATTTACAAAAAACATGTGCATCTTCAAACAAGGTGGGCCAATAAAATCCACTCTCGGGAACTTTGAGAGCGGTACGTTTAGAACCAAAATGGCCACCACAAGCAAGAGTGTGACAAAAATAGAGAATAGATTGAAATTCAGAATTAGGTACGCACCTTCGTATCATTTGATCCACGCCATATTTCCATAAGTATGGTTCATCCCACACATATTGCTTGGCTATCTTCTTAAGATTCATCTTTTGGAAGTTAGACATTGTATTAGGTACCTTCCTTGTCACCAAGTAATTCACTATATCCGCGTACCAAGGTGTAGAATTTTCCAAGGAGAAAAGTTGTTCGTCCGGAAAGCGGTCTTGTAATGGAAGTTCTTCTTGAGACATAACAAGTCTACTGAGATGGTCCGCAACGGTATTCTCCACACCTTTCTTGTCTCGAATTTCTATGTCGAACTCTTGTAGCAATACGATCCATCGGATTAGCCTTGGCTTAGTTTCTTTCTTCTTTATTAAGTATTTAAGTGCGGCATGATCGGAATATACAATAACCTTTGTTCCCACCAAGTATGATCGAAATTTTTCCAATGCAAAAACTATAGCCAATAACTCCTTCTCCGTGGTAGAATAGTTGATTTGTGCATCATTAAGGGTCCTCGATGCATAATAGATAACATGGGACAATTTGTCCACTCTTTGACCCAAAACGTCTCCAACCGCATAATCACTAGCATCACACATTAATTCAAATGGAAGATTCCAATCCGGTGATTTGATAATTGGCGCACTTGTCAACATTGCCTTCAATTTGTCAAAGGCATCCTTGTATTCCTTGTTGAAGTCAAAAGGTACCTCCTTTTGTAAAAACTTGCACATCGGCATGGAGATTTTGGAGAAATCCTTGATAAACCGCCTATAGAAACCTGCATGGCCAAGAAATGAACGGATTTCCGTCACCGAAGTGGGATATTGTAAGTTCCTTATTAAATCTATCTTTGACTTGTCCACTTCGTGCCCTCGAGAGGACATGATGTGACCAAGTACTATGCCATGGTTTACCATAAAGTGACATTTCTCCTAATTAAGGACGAGGTTTGTGTCTATGCATCGTTTAAGAACTAGTTCAAGGTTGTCTAAACAACTATCAAAAAAATTGCCATAAACACTAAAATCATCCATAAATACCTCGATGATGCGTTCCACATAATCCGAGAAAATACTTACCATGCATCTTTGGAAAGTATCTGGTGCATTGCAAAGACCAAACGGCATCCGTCTATATGCAAACGTTCCAAACGGACAAGTGAAAGTGGTCTTCTCTTGGTCCTCCGGTGCAATAACAATTTGGTTGTATCCCGAATAACCGTCCAAGAAACAATAATGAGAATGCCCCGCTAACCGCTCCAACATTTGATCAATGAAAGGTAAAGGAAAGTAATCCTTTCGAGTTGCGGAATTAAGCTTGCTATAATCAATGCACACTCTCCAACCGGTTTGAACTCTTGTAGGAACAAGTTCATCGTCTTGATTTCTAACAACCGTAACACCGGACTTCTTTGGTACCACTTGTACCAGACTAACCCATTTGCTATCATATATTGGGTAGATCACCCCCACACTTAGCAATTTGAGTATCTCTTTCTTAACAACCTCCATCATGGGAGGATTAAGCCTACATTGAGCATCACGTACCGGCTTCACGTTCTCTTCCATTAGAATTCTATGCATGCACACGGATGGACTAATGCCTTTGATGTCCGCAATTGTCCACCAAATAGCTATTTTGTGCTCTTTCAAAAATCTAAGCAAACGGTCTTCTTGTACCGGTGCGAGGTTCTTTACAATAATCACCGAAATCTCATCTTCATCTCCCAAGAAAGCATACTTCAAATGGTCTGAAAGTGGCTTCGATTCTATCTTAGGTGCCTTCACAATAGATGGTACAAGTAATTCATCATCCATGGGTAAAGAAATATATGAAACATTACCCTTTTTAGCTTCTTGCAATGCCGTCAAGGCACCACACATCTCCACCAATTCCTTGGAGATTTCAACATCCAAATTAGACAAGTCGTGGACGTTCAATTCAATGCTCTTTTGCAACACCACATCAAGTTCGTCCTTTTGACTCAATCCCACCATTTGCTGCGCTAACGAACTAACCACATCAATGGAGTAAGCGGAATGCACATCACTTGGGTAGCGCATGGCTTCAAATATGTTGAAGTGTATTATCTCCTTATCGAAATCCATAGTAAGTGTACCCTTATCAACGTCAATCTTCGTCTTTGCGGTCTTCATAAATGGCCTCCCAAGAAGTAAAGAAATATATGAACGATTCTCATTGTTGTCCATATCCACCACGAAGAAATCAACCGGAAAAATTAGCTCATTCACTTGCACTAGCACGTCTTCTAAAAGTCCCTTAGGATATATGTTAGACTTGTTTGCTAGTTGGATAATAACTCTTGTCTCTTTTAAAGGTCCAAGATTCAAGGACTCGTATATATCGGCCGACATTACACTTATGGAAGCTCCCAAGTCAAGTAAAGCATGTTCAAACCTTTTTCTACCAATATTAATTGGCACCGTGAAACCACCGGGATCCGTACACTTTGTAGGCATCTTCTTCAGTAGCATAGCCGATGCACTCTCGCCAACTTTAGTAATTTCATTATCAAGCAGCCTATCCTTCTTTGTACATAATTCCTTCATGAACTTAGCATACCTTGGCATTGTCTTGATGGCCTCGATGAATGGGATGTTTATTTCGATCTTCTTGAAGATATCCATGAGTGCCTTGTCTTGAGCTTCTTTATTGGATTTAACAAAACGACTAGGAAAAGGAGGTGGAGTAGTGAAACAAGGAACCGTTTCCTTGAGTTGGTTGGTAGGTGTTGGATTCTCCTTTGGTGCGACTTCCTCCTTGTCTTTGACTACCTCTTCACTAGATTCTTCATGGTGATTTGGACTCTCCACTTGTCTTCCACTTCTTAAAGTAATCGCATTAACAGTCTCTCTTGGATTCACAAATGGTTGTGAAGGAAGCTTTGTGGATGCTTGAGATTTCAATAGATGGCACATCTATTGCCAATTGTCTCATTTGGGTTTACAAAGCCTTAATGGTCGATTCATTCTTTTGTTGGCTTTGTTGTAACATAGAAGTAAGACCTTGCATGCCTTGCATTAACGCATTGAGCTTGTCATCACTCGAAGAATCACGCTCCTTGACGTTTTGTGGTTGGAATTGTTGTTGAGGTTTGAAGCGTGATTGTTGGAAACCACCTTGTTGCACATATGGATTAGGAGCCGCCGCTTGCTTGTTCGCATAACTAAAGTTGGGATGATCCTTCCAACCGGGATTGCAAGTATTGGAGTATGGATCATACCTTGGCCTTTGATTTGGATATAAAGCATTTACTTGTTCGGTCTCATCATCCGGAATAATTACCGCGACCATTCGTTGCATTACCCTTTCCATTCTCCCCATCATTTGTTCAAGGTATGATGATGAATCACTAACTTCATGCACTATCCTAACCATTGGTTATTCTCTTGTGTAAAATTTTTGTGAGTTCGCCTTCATACTCTCAATCAACTCGGTAGCTTGGGCCACCGTCTTGTTCATTAGTGCACCACCACCTGCGGCGTCAAGAAGAGATCTATCACTTGGGTGGAGAGATTCGTAGAATTATTGGAGTATCATGACGTCACTATATTGATGGTGTGGACAGCTTTCCACCAATCTCTTGTATTGCTCCCAACATTCATACAATGACTCTCCCATATTTTGCTTCATCCCACAAATCTCCTTGCTAATTTGAGTGGCTTTTGATGCAGGAAAATATCTCTCGAGGAAAAGTTTCTTCATCCATTCCATGTGGTGATACTTCCGGAAAGAGAACGGGAAAGCATATAATACAACCATTCCTTAGCATTTCCCGCCAAAGAGAACGGGAAAGCTTTCAACATTGCTCCATCCTCATTAGTCTCCGGTGGAAGCATAGCCATGACTATGGTTTGGAAGTCCATAAGATGTTTATTTGGGTCTTCATTCACCATACCATGAAACTTTGGTAACTCTCTAATCAACCCCGGCTTGATCTCGAAGGTTGAGTTAGTTTGGATACACCATTTTTGTGTATCGAGCTTGTGAGAAGCTAGATCCTTGAGTGTACGATCAACTATTTCTTCTTCGTCTATATCGGAATCTGCGAACTCACTAGATGAAGAAGGAGGAAGCGGAGTGTTAACCGCTCGAAAGAGGTCCTTTAGTTGAGTTCCGGATCGAAGACGTATACCAATTGGACTCGGTTTTCCCTCTTTAAGAATTCACCAAAGATATAATACCTGAA
This sequence comes from Papaver somniferum, assembly GCF_003573695.1. Taxonomy (NCBI): domain Eukaryota; kingdom Viridiplantae; phylum Streptophyta; class Magnoliopsida; order Ranunculales; family Papaveraceae; genus Papaver; species Papaver somniferum. The sequence continues at coordinate 72,584,281 of NC_039365.1, forward strand.
ACAAGATTCTCAATAACTAAGTTAGATACTATATAGAATCTAACAAAGCAAGAATAAAGCAAAAAGAAAAATAAAACAACTAAAATCTTTCGCTGCTCCCCGACAGAGGCGCCAAAATTTGATGTGTGTCTTAACCACAACAAATTAATTAATATTTTACTACCTAACTAACAAGTAATATAGTGTAGTCAAGTTTGTTCCCACGAGGAGCAAGAGATTTTTAGTTGTAAAGTTGTCATGAAAGGGGGGGGGGTTGGTTTTGAAAAGCAAAACAAAATAAACAAAGCAATTAAAAGATAAAGCTGAAATCAATAATAAAGATTAGATCAAGGAATCCTTCTTCGTTACAAAACAATAAATCAAGTTATGTTCATTTCCAATTTTTATTAGTCACAGATTATCACCAACCGTAGGTAAAGCAGCTAGCTTAGTACTAAACCCCTAAATCCCTAGTATCACCGGATACGGAAGTTCTCGACTACCGGATTCTATTCACCAAACCACCTAGTAGTAGCTCACTCAAGATGTAATTTAGTCAAACACATTAAGATTTATGAATTTATTAGGTTGATATTAGTAGTTAGACTCTTATCTCAAGGTCTACTTGCTAACGTTGTTTTCACACAAAATTGCTCCACGGAATCCCTCCGCAAGGTCTCGTGTTTTCTACTTGTGTAAAGAGTCAAGAAACGATTACTTATCCCTTAACTTTCACTAGCTTTAGATCAATTAACAAATCAATTTAGTTGTCCACCTAAACGAGCTATCAATCAACCATGAATGTATAAACATTCCTATTAGTAAAAACAAACGATAATCATATGAAAAACTTCAAAGTAGATTTAAAAACAAAACTCAAAACATGTTAAGAACTAGGAATTCATCCTCAATCAATAAGAAAATTAGCTACTCATGTTTTTGAAATTCACACAAATAATTAAAGAGAGAATTTTTAAAGTTCACACAAATAATTAAAAGAAGAATTTTGAAAAAGCAAGCAAAAACACAAGTGTTGTGTGTGTAGAGGTGTGCAAAAGTGTATATAGAACTTCTCTATTTATAGGCTTCAATTTGCTTCAACTCTTCTTAGGAATAGAATCCCTTTCCCTTTGTAACTTAACTTCCAAATCCAAGCCTTTCTCAAATCTTCCATCTTCTCTTTCCAAATCCAAGCCCAATTCTTCAAACTCATGAGTCTAGATGAGTCTAGAAAATTCTTCACTAGTTGAGTCGCCTGAAGAGTTCTCGGGATCACCGGAATCCGACCTGAAATGTCGCCGCCGGCAGCCAGAAATTCTTCATCGCAGAAGGAATATTCCGTCACCGTTCTGTTAAAGTAAACGGTCAAGAAGGTCAACCCGTTAGTCATCTGGGTCAAGGTAGGATAGTCCGCTATTGAATCAGTTGCTCTGACTCGGTCTTAGTCGGCTGATCCTTATAGGCTCGCCTGAATCCGGTTCTCGTCGATTACCGAGTTGACTCGCCGGAGTATAAAATCTGACAGAGTTTCCTCTGTTTTCTGGGCATTTCCAGGCCAATTTCAGGCCGATCTTTCTTCACCTGTTAAGAATCTTACCATACATCTACACAGAACCCATTCATTCGTCATTCCCTGAATCTCTGCATCCTTGTACTGCACCATTTCTTTCTTTAGTTTAATCTTGTATTCAAGCTTCAACAACACCAACAGGAACTGCATCTTGAACCCCATAGCAACACACACAATCTCATTCCTTCTCAGCATTCATCTCTGAACTCAGCAGAGTCATCACCATCTCTGCTATTAATCTTTCTCTTCAATCAATACAAACTCGAAATGAGTTCACCCATCTTCAATACAATAGCAGCTCTCGGATTCACAGAACCCATCTCAAACCATCTTAAATTTCAGTGCAAACCCAATCTCAATCTCTTCTTCTCTGTTCAATTGATCAACAGCAAACCCTCCAATTTCTTCTCTATCGATTTCATCATCTCTATGTTCTTCAGAAACCCTATCAATTCACAATTTCTTCATCTAACTTACAAATCGAGCTCAAACCCAATATAGCGACAGCGCTAAATCAATTCCTCATAACTTCATAGATCTCCTCTTTCTTAACCAACATCAGCAGTGGGGTCTTGTTCTTTCTCTATATCCAGTTCAAATCCAACCAAATTCAGAAACCCCTCTATATTCAGTTCAAATCCAACCAAATTCAGAAACCCAAAATCAACCACTATCCCTTATCTTTACCAGCATCACCAACTGCATCTTTTCTTCAATTACAGAGACGAATCGAATCCTAATTTCTTCACTCTTATTTCAATCACCATAGTCGAACCCATCTTCATATTCACATCAACATCATCTCTCGTTTCCAGATTCAATCTTGAATCAAACCCTAATTTCATTCTCTCTGATTCAAATAGCTCTCATAAATTCTCTCATCACTCGATTTCACAGCAGCAGCTGCGCTGCTTTTCTTCTTCCATTTCATTTAGGTGAAGCAATGATTGAGAAGAATGAGAAGCTCTCGAGATAGTTAGGGTTGTTTGGCTGGGCTCCACAACTAGTTTTCTTTAATCATTCTTCCAAAAGAGAGTTTCCCCTTAACCTTGGCTGGGCTCCAGATAGTGTTCGCCTATGAAATGACAATATTTCCCATTTCGCACAAATTGAGTGATTTCTTCTTCTTTTCCTCCGTGTGACTCCAAAATACCTAATAGCTCAAAAACATGCGTCAAATACATAATTCAAAAGAAAAAATAGCAAAGAAAGCATAACTACTACATAGTAAATTAGGTGTTTTTGGCACCTATCAAATTCCCCCACACTTAGACTTTGCTAGTCCTCGAGCAAATCAAATAAAATCCGCTCCAATTTCAAAGCTTTCCAGTGTGGCAAGCATCCAAAGAGATATGAAGACATAGAGTTTCTACATGCTAGTAATAAGAAGTTAGAAATACCAAAGAACATATCCTCATTCTTAAATGTTGAGTGAGAAATAACCACACCATATTGAGAGAATGCGTGTTTGAGAAGCGATCAATAAGCATTTCGCCTCAACTTCTGCCTCACCAAAAAGGATTTTTTGATAATTGCACTCAATAAGACGGCTTTTTTTATGGGTCTCACATGTGTGCAGGTATGAATGAAGATAAAATTCCTGCAACACGTTGAATGGTGGGAAGGAAAACTTCCGAAATATTTTAAAAACCCACATCTTTTAACATTTTGAAAAACCATTTTTCTGACGATATCTAAGAAAGGAAATCAACCACTATTATCGAGGATGAGATTACTTACTCACCTTCACATCTGATTGCCAATTATGATAACACCACTCTCACGGCATCCAATATAAATCAACCATTTTTCTGACGATCTGGTCATTCTTCTTTTTTTACTGGAACTATGTTGGCCAACCAAGTAGGGTGATGAACCGGTTTGATGAAACCAGCCGCTAGTATCTTTTGAATCTCTACCTTAATCTTTTCTTCCATATCGTGTCAGAATTGTCTCGGGGTTTCTTGACCGGTTTGGATCCGGGTATCACATGTAAATGGTGAGTGACCAGCTTCTCGTCCAAGCCAGGCATTTCCTCATATGTCCATGCGAATATATCTTGATATTCCTTGAGAAGGTCTACCAGCTTTACGCGTTCGTCCGCGCACAGAGTCGAGCTGATCAAGATGGGTCGTGGAGATTCTTCACTCCCGACCTTAACAACCTCAAGCTCATCCATGATAGAGTTGGTACCGTCTTGTAGTTGTCGTGGTGCATCAGGTATTTCCTCCCCCGGCTCGTTACTACGTTTGTGTTTCATTGGGCGGAGAGACTGTGTGGTAGTCTCTCCTGTTAATTGCTAAAAGCAGCGCTGATATATGGTTTTCTCTTTTTCATCATGACCCATGATAAAATCCCGTCCTCGCTTGTTATGGGTGCAAGCCGAACTCCGGTTTGGCGGGTGGATGCTGGCGTGTCTTTTTTTCGAAGGGGGGATGTGAGACCGTGTTTCTCCGTGAAGCGGTGCAAGACCATCACTTTCTTCAATGGACGTCCACTTTGGCAGTGGAGTGTGGTGAGCCTTGTTGGCTGTGGCCTGCGGGCCCTTTCTTGGTTCAAAAATATCCATGCCACAGATCGGTGCATAGGGAGATAATGATGCAGCGATGCAAACGACTTCTCTGTTTAACATGATTTTCAAGCACTGGTGATAGTCAAAGGAATGATTCTGTTGTCGTGGAGCCATGGTCTTCCCAGTATCATGTGGTAATCTGTCTCCTTTTCGATTACCTCGAACCTTACTTTTGACTGGACGGGTCCTACTGATAGATTCAAGTTGACGTACCCATACGTGCTGGTTTGGTTGCCTTCGAAATCGGTCATTGTAGTGGATTGTCGCACGACTTCGTTCGGCCGTACCCTGGCCGTTCTGAGCATCCTTAGGTAACAACGTTGGAGGATGCTCCCGTGTCGATGAGAGCCCTTTTGAATTCCAAGTCCTTGATACGGGTCGTGACGTGTAGGGCCCGATTATGCCCTTCCTCCGCCATCATGTCGTCGTCGGTAAATGTGATATTGTTGATGGACATCTCTGGCGTTCTTAATGTTTCCAAGCGTGAAGGAATCAAGGACGCGTTTAGCGCTATTTGATTGATGGCGGTGAAAGTCTCCATCCGTTGATCTTTTGAAAGATGTAAGAGTTCACATAAATTTTCCACCAGTGAGGCCGCTTCCTGGCCTACTGGTTTCTGATTAGTAGTGAAGTTGTTGACTTGGGAGTGATCGTTTGGGATGTTAGTCACCATTCATGGAGCTTCCGGGGTAAGTGAATCGTTCAACTCTGTCGTTAAGTTGACGAGGAAGTCCAGTATGATGTTAATCGCATCTTTCATCAGACCCATGTTCTTGGTGTGGATCTCCTGAATCCACGCCAAGTCAGTCAGCCTTGGTATTCCTTCTTCGGTTGCGTTGTTGGGCGTTGCGTTGGGGGAGGGAACATTGTTGTTCGCCTGAGTGAAACTTGAGGACACAAATTCAGCCCTAAAACCGACCATCTTCTTGAGTTAGAGAAACGTATTTTGGAATTGATATTGGAACCGAGAGATTGATCTCCCACTTTGGTCGCCAATTGTTTGAGGGTGAAAACGATTTCTGCTGATTATGGTAATTTCGGGTGTGTGGGTGAGAAACGAGTTTAAACCCTAAACAATGTACCGCAAGGGAGTAATTTAGATTCGAGAGATCAATCTGTACAAATCCGGCCTAAACCAAGAAATGTCCGTTCCAGACTTGCTTCGGTCACAAAGTGAATGAGAAGGGTTGGTTTTGGGGAGGGAAGCGAAGAGAGTGTTGAGACCAGAATAGTTGATTCTGGAAGAGTAGTTGTTTCACGACTTGTATCAGAAAGTGGGAAGCTAACAGATGGAAAGCTAGCAAATATTTTCTGAGTGTTGTATCCTGCTGAACTGAACTTATTGTTCGGTGGAAATAGGTAATGCCTATTTATACCAGTCGAAGTGAAACGTACTCTGGTCTCATTAAGAAATGGGAAACGGGTGAGTAAATGGGAGGAGGTGGTAACTAGTAACACCTGGAATTGATGTTCCATAAAAGAAAGCGTTTCACCATTACTCCCTGTATTTACTAACCGCCTCATCCTTATGACACTATCTTATAACGGGCGTAGTGTACGCCGCACGCTGTAAACCGCCAAACCAATACCCAATGAGCATCCCCAAGTTTGTGACATGTGTTGATGTCTCGAACGTTTTCGTGGAAAACATGTAGCATGTTGTTGTTGTCTGGAAAGTTGATCTTGGGAGACTTGTCGACTCGGTGGTGACCTTCGACGGTCGAGATTTGCATTTTAAGAGGAAAGGTAGCCTTTGATTATTGTAACCCTTCGTTTGGTAGCCAGTGGCATGAAAGCATGATCAGTATGGCTTTAATATGTCCTAGTTTAGGCGCGGCCAAAAGTTAGGGTTTTGGCTTTGTTTAGGCGCGACCAAACTAGGGCCAAAGGTTTCCATGTGTTAGCTGGTAACCTTGGACGGCTAATATCTGCATCTTAGATGAAAAGGGGCCGTTAAATATTGCAGGCCTTCATTTTGGTAGCCGCACAGGGAAGGTCGGCATGGTATGGAGCGGCAAGGTGGCTGGCATGCCACTGGCACATGTGGCATGGCCGACATGCCTTGGTGCGGTTTGGCGTGGCCAAAATTAGGGTTTTGGCGTTGGGCCAAAGGTTACCATGCGTTGGTTGGTGACCTTGGACGGCTAAGATTTGCATCTAAGATGTAAGGGTGGCCGTTGATTGTTGCACGCCTTCGTTTTAGCAGCCGTGAAGGGAAAGGCTGGCATGGCATGGCGCGACAAGGTGGTTTGCATGCCATTGGCACATGTGGCATGACCGGCATGCCTTGGCGCGGTTTGGCGTGGCCAAAATTAGGGTTTTGGCGTTGGGCCAAAGGTTTCCACGCGTTGGTTGGCGACCTTGGACGGCTAAGATTTGCATTTAAGATGGAAAGGTGGTCGTTGATCATCGCACACCTTCGTTTTGGTAGCCTGGTGTGATTTCAAATTGAGTCGTAGTAAAAAGTTCGTTGAGACTTGTGAAATCAAAAGATTTTAGATTTAATGAAATTTAAAAACAAACAAAACTTAATTCAAGATTATTAGGAATAACCAAGACACTGATTCCACTATCACACATGAATAAATTATGGCAAATAATCCAAAACTCTAATTATCTTTTAAGTCCCTTATTTCTTAATTCACAAATAATCAGACAAATCCTCAAATATCAATTGTATTCCCTAAGCATAGATTATCAATTAACTAAACAAAGTATAACCTATCAGATTGAATCACAACTAATTAAGAAAATTGTGCAAAAAATTTAAAACTCTGCAAAAGCAATGATTGATTGAATTATAAATTATAAATTAGAGAAAATAAAATAGTTACTAATTATTCATGCGTAAATAGCTTCCTCATTGCCTTGGTTGTGGGAGATTTAGCTCATTATCATGTTGGAAACACGCTCAAAAGTTGATTTCATTTTTATTGCTCAAAGGGTGTTTACACAGATGAAATAGAGAACCGGGTTTGCAACAGTTATAAGTGTTACAAACTGAAAAGAACAATAGAAGAGTACTGTCGCTGGTTCTCGACCCTCGGCTGTGTGTCGTTTCCACTGTTGAAAAACGACTGTCCTGGATGGTATGTTCTTCGCGTTCTTCAAATGAGCAGCAGCAGAAAAGTATTCCTGGTGCTTGATTTTCTCGACTCTGTGATGCCCTATAATCTCCCCAAACTCTCAGTAATTATACCAATCATCTATGTTAACTGGTCAATTCCCTAACCTTCAAACCAACGACAACACCAATCTCATTCATGCAATTCTTTTCTGCCATCCATCCCGTTATCTGCCAATAATGGCATCAACCAATCAACATCACTGATTCCATCTATCACTGTCATACCACCTTCTCAGGTTCGTCTTCTCCTTCATAGCAAACCAGCACCAAATTCATGTCCATCTCCTTCCTGGTCATATCAGATCAGAACCATCTATAATTCTTTGTGAATTCAGTCTCTGCGTGAACTAGAAGCACCAGCAGTAGCTATAGCAAATCCTTCTCCCCCGACTTCCATTTCCGGCACAACTACAATTGATATCCCCTGACCGGTTACGAAAACTTCTCCTGGAGCTTGATTCATCTTCTTCATGCCATCAATATCTTGAACGAACAGTAGCTTTAAGAACTCAAGCTGTTGTAGTCTTCATCCATATACACCGAGCTCTGTATTCACCAAGATGACGAAATGAAACCAAAATAAAATTGAATGGACTGAAGTATTATTTTCTGTTGATACGTGGTGGAGTGACACCACGTCGTCCACTATCATTGACCCAACAACACCACGTCCCCTTACACATTTTCTTTAGCTCCTTTGATATAATAAGACCATTTGATATAATACAGCTTGGTGGTGCTGACAACCTTGGTATCTCCATGAACTAATTAACTCATCATGCCTCTGGTGCCATGAGAAGCTTTGGCGTTTTTTGTCGCAAACTTCAATATAACTCCCAATTTAGCTAGTTATTTGTACGGTGATCGAATTTACATGTACTTTCTACAAAAGCACTAAAATAGTATTATTATTAGCCAAAACATCGAGTCCTAACTAATATAAATATGGGTATAAAATGTAGCACTTACGTGCTTATCAATACCCCCACACTTATATTTTGCTAGTCCTCGAGCAAAACAAAGAATTGACCGGCTACACAGCTGGTCATAGAAAATATCCTATAAAAGACCCGCTACACAGCTGGTCATGACAAATACCACATAAGACCCGCTACACAGCTGGTCATAACCCTAAAAATCATAATGATTTTTTTTTAGACCATCTACACAGCTGATCATTTTTTTTTCTTTTAGACCCACTACACAGCTGGTCATAATATACCTGCAAACTTACAATAGACCTGCTCCACAGTTGTTCATAAATTGCAAGAAAATTCCTGAAAAAGAAACAGGAAAAGTTAACCACTCCCCCACACTTAAACATTACATTGTCCTCAATGTAATTGAGTCATCCAACATAAAATTTAAGATGGAAAATTCATAATATGCGAAAATGAACAAATAAAAATAAAATAAGAAAATAGAATTACCTACTCGGGTATACATAAAGGATCCCCATAAACTAATAACCTGAAAATTTGGGGATCAACCCAAAATACAGTATTTACAAATGACAGCTTCACACTTATGTTATGATTCCCTGAAGAAGGTGAAACTATCAAAAATAAAAAGTTACCCCAAACTTGGTTTTTACTTCACAAGGAAGTGCATAAAGAACATAATATGGAGATACTCTCTGAACTGGGGAAATATCAATTGTCTCATGCACGGTATTAGGAACATGCAAGTTCTTTGGGTATTTGGATGCAAAGTGATCCAACAAAATTTTAGAAGCACACAATTCTAACCCTAAATTAGGTAACTTTTGGAAGTCTAGGGGACTAGAAAAAACCTCTAAGTTCGGTGAGTTATATTCTGAGATAGATTTATCTATGGAATTAGGCAAATCATCTACACAATCATCCACAGGGTCATCTACAAATTCTGTCTGGAACAGAGAGTCACTACAAGACTGATCATCATCATCATTAAATAATTTTTGGCACTCCAGAATTCTCAATCTTTTTTTCCAAACTAGGTGGTGTGTATTTGTAATACTTATCATATATCATTAGAGGCGATTCTTCACTTACCGCATGTGGATCAAAAACTCCATACCGTTGCCTATGCATATACTCCCCAAGCGTCATATCAGAAGATGTCTCATGAGAATGGGAATTTCTACGCTTATATTCTACAAGTGTCATCTTAGATGACGTCTCGTACAAAGAATTAATCATCCTCAAAAAGGCTCCTGAAATAAAATTCTAAACACACAAAAAGAGTCAAAAGGAAAAAGAAATCATAAAACAAAATAAAAAAATATTGTACAAAAATAAAATAAAAACCTAACTATTTACAAAATAAAAAATACTAATTACAATATTTCACAGCCACTCCTCGGCAGCGGTGCCAAAAATTGATAGGATTTCGGGATTGCCTACGGTGTCTAACTAGTAGATAGAGGCAAGTACTGGTCGAACCCACAGGGAGCGGTGGGAATACAAATAATCAGTATCTCTGATAAACGAAACAGAAATAATATTTTGGGGTTTTTAGAATCAAAAATGAAACAAAGAAATAAACTAATCTAATAAACTTATCCAATGAGAAAGCCGGTAACTAGGATTTTATGGTGTCCACCACTACTTCTATTCAATTACTGAAATGAAACATAACTCTGAAATATTTTTTTATCTTCGTTCTATCGACATCACCTATTATAAGTATTAGAATCGCAAATATCGTTGGGACACCCTAAGCATGAATTATCAATTGACTAAACAAAGTATAACCTATCAGATTGAATCACAACTAATTAAGAAAATTATGCAAACAATTTAAAACTATGCAAAAGCAGTGATTGAGTGAATTATAAATTATAAATTAGAGAAAATAAAATAGTTACCAATTATTCATGCATAAATAGCTTCCTCATTGCCTTGGTTGTGGGAGATTTAGCTCATTATCATGTTGGAAACACGCTCAAAAGTTGATTTCATTTTTATTGCTCAAAGGGTGTTTACAAAGATGAAATGGAGAAAAACTATTAAAAATCGGGTTTGCAACAGTTGTAAGTGTTACAAACTGAAAAGAACGATAGAAGAGTACTGTCGCTGGTTCTCGATCCTCGGTTGTGTGTCGTTTCCACTGTTGAAAAACGATTGTCCTGGATGGTCTGTTCTTCGCGTTCTTCAGATGAGCAGCAGCAGAAAAGTATTCCTGGTGCTTGATTTTCTCGACTCTGTGATGCCCTATAATCTCCCCAAACTCTCAGTAATTATACCAATCATCTATGTTAACTGGTCAATTCCCTAACCTTCAAACCAACGACAACACCAATCTCATTCATGCAATTCTTTTCTGCCATCCATCCCGTTATTTGCCAATAATGGCATCAACCAATCAACATCACTGACTCCATCTATCACTGCCATACCACCTTCTCAGGTTTGTCTTCTCCTTCACAGCAAACCAGCACCAACTTCATGTCCATCTCCTTCCTGGTCATATCCGATCAGGACCATCTATAATTCTTTGTGAATTCAGTCTCTGCGTGAACTAGAAGCACCAGCAGTAGCTATAGCAAATCCTTCTCCCACGACTTCCATTTCCGGCACAACCACAATTGATATCCCCTGACCGGTTACGAAAAATTCTCCTGAAGCTTGATTCATCTTCTTCATGCCATCAATATCTTGAACGAACAGTAGCTTTAAGAACTAAAGCTGTTGTAGTCTTCATCCATATACACCGAGCTCTGTATACACCAAGATGACGAAATGAAACCAAAATAAAATTGAATGGACTGAAGTATTATTTTCTGTTGATACGTGGTGGAATGACAACACGTCGTCCACTATCATTGACCCAACAAAACCACGTCCCCTTACACATTTTCTTTAGCTCCTTTGATATAATAAGACCCTTTGATATAATACAGCTTGGTGGTGCTGACAACAAAAATTGTTGGCTTGGTGTCTCCATGAACTAATTAACTCAGCATGCCTCTGGTGCCATGAGAAGCTTTGGCGATTTTTGTCGCACTCCAATATAACTCCCAATTTAGCTAGTTATTTCTACGGTGATCGAATTTACATGTACTTTCTACAAAAGCACTAAAATAGTATTATTATTAGCCAAAACATCGAGTCCTAACTAATATAAATATGGGTATAAAATGTAGCACTTACGTGCTTATCAATACCCCCACACTTATATTTTGCTAGTCCTCGAGCAAAACAAAGAATTGACCGGCTACACAGCTGGTCATAGAAAATACCCTATAAAAGACCCGCTACACAGCTGGTCATGACAAATACCACACAAGACCCGCTACACAGCTGGTCATAACCCTAAAAATCATAATGATTATTTTTAGACCTGCTACACAGCTGATCATTTTTTTTTTAGACCCGCTACACAGCTGGTCATAATATACCTACAAACTTAAAATAGACCTGCTCCACAGATGGTCATAAATTGCAAGAAAATTCCTGAGAAAGAAAATGGAAAAGTTAAATACTCCCCCACACTTAAACATTACATTGTCCTCAATGTAATTGAGTCATCCAACATAAAATTTAAGATGGGAAATTCATATTATGCGAAAATGAAAAAATAAAAGTAAAATAAGAAAATAGAATTACCTACTGGAATATACATAAAGGATCCCCATAACCTAATAACCTGAAAATTTGGGGATCAACCCAAAATACAGTATTTACAAATGACAGCTTCACACTTATGTTATGATTCCCTGAAGAAGGTGAAACTATCAAAAAGAAAAAGTTACCCCCAAACTTGGTTTTTACTTCACAAGGAAGTGCATAAAGAACATAATATGGAGACACTCTCTGAACTGGGGAAATATCAATTGTCTCATGCACAGTATTAGGAACATGCAAGTCCTTTGGGTATTTGGATGCAAAGTGATCCAACAAAATTTTAGAAGCACACAATTTTAACCCTAAATTAGGTAACTTTTGGAAGTCTAGGGGACTAGAAACAACCTCTAAGTTTGGTGAATTATCTTCTGAGATAGATTTATCTATGGAATTAGGCAAATCATCTACACAATCATCCACAGGGTCATTGATCATCGCACGCCTAAGATTTTGGTAGCCGCATAGGGAAGGCCGGCATGGTATGGCGCGGCAAGGTGGTTGGCATGCCATTGGCACATGTGGCATGGCATTCTTTGGCGCCGAGGTACGGCTGGCATGGCATGCCATTGGCGCAGTGGTGCGGCTGGCATGGTTGGTATGCCTTGGCGCGGAGGTGCAACTGGCATGGTTGGCATGCCTTGGCGCGGAGATGTGGCTGGCATGGTATGCCATTGGCACAGTGGTGCGGCTGGCATGGTTGGCATGCCTTGGCGCGGAGACGTGGCTGGCATGGTATGTCATTGGCACAATGGTGCGGCTGGCGTGGTTGGCATGCCTTGGCGCGGAGACGTGGCTGGCATGGTATTCCATTGGCACAGTGGTGTGGCTGGCATGGTTGGCATGCCTTGGCGCGGAGAAGTGGTTGGCATGGTCTGCCATTGGCACAGTGGTGCGGCTGGCATGGTTGGCATGCCTTGGCGCGGTAGCATGGGAATTAGGGTTTGGCATAGATGATGTCAGTCAGTGTTAAGGGTTTTGTCGTGGAACATGACCCATGTAAAAAAAAGGTACCCCGGTAATTCTTACGTAGGCATGCTGATCGATTCAATAAATGCGCTAATGGTCATGGTGACGTCATGGCAGATGTACAGTTTTACGATTTTGACCCTAAGCTAAAAACCACCATCAACACTAACGAAAGAGTGAAAGCACAGACTAAGGGGGAGTAACATGTCATATATATTGGTATAACAAAGACGTGCGGCTTGAATATATACCTATCTTCTTTAGGGGGAGTATTTGCTTTGTTATTATAATGTCAACATCGGCATTTTCAAGGATTGAATGTAAGCAGTTTTACTGTGCTGTTGAATCGGGAATCAAGCGGAGTGTAATGAATTCTTGTAATTTTTTTATCCATATGATGTAAGAGTTTTGTCACTAGAATTGACAAATGGGGAGATTGTTAGAGCATTGCTCAGTTGAACCCACCAAGCCTTGGTATGTCAAGTTTGGTTGTCATATTTTAGTGAATCAAACCTCATGTTAAGAGTTACTTGATTATGTACTAGAGTTAAACTTCGTATAGGTTAGCTTGAAAGCATTAGGATATGAGACATTACAAGTATTACGAAATCTTGAAGATGTGAATAAGCAAGGAGCTACAACGACAACAATCATCCTTCCACTTGAGGTTAATGATATTTGACTTGAACTGTTTCATTCCCTAACATATCTTTCAAGTCGTGCATATTGAAAAACATAACTGCGAAGCATATATGAACTCTAGATAGACATAGTATTAAGGAATACAATACGAGGTTCTTTGTAGATAAGACATCTCCATAATCATTTGAATGTTATTGTGATTATGTATGGGAATGAGGTGAGGATTTCATCCTAGGGAACAATGTTTACATGTGTTCTAAGGAAGTAAGTTCATAAACTTGTTTGTGAACCGAAAAGGAAATTGCCAGGATTTATTGGTTTTGTTATTCATTGCATATCTTATGAATAACCAATATGTGTGATAGAGTATAACCGCTCACAACTTGTTGTGTTCTTGGTAGAACTATTCACAAAGTCCTGACTTTTGTATTGGTATAACTTTTATTAGTAAAACCAATCTTAAGTAATCACCTGTGGTATGATCGGATTATGTCTTCCTTGGGGAAAGGGAACCGATCCTAGTAAGGAAAAGGGAACCGATCCTTGTAAGGGGTGCAATACATCAAGGGGAACCGATCCTTGTATGGGGTGCAACAAGGTTTATAGCAGAAAGGGAACCGATCCTATGGACTTGTGCAACACATATAAGTTAGATACCATATATATGTGGGGAACCGATCCTAGTACCTAGTCAACTGAATCTTTGGGAAGCTAGTGTGACTATGCGTAGTATTCACATGGAGGCAGAACCGAAACTTGTTTTGGTAGAACCGTAAACCCATGATTGTGATTGAATGTTGGTTTGATCAGTCACATAGTTCTTGAAAGTCAGATGAACCAATTCTAAACTTGTTTGGAAGTGTGGCAAATCGGTTTCAAGGTTGTAAGAGTGAAAGATAACTTACAAAGTAAAGATGTCGACAAACTTTGAACACGTGTTGTGAATGTTTATTTCTTTAATTGTTCAAACTTATTCCTTAATAGCTAAAGGAAGAAAATCCCAGGATCGAAACATAAGTAAGTTAAGAATCTTTTAATTAAGGTTATTAATTTAACTTTGTAGTGAAATTACAGAATTAGTAATGTGCATTTACTAATTAGATTTTCCGAGAGATTTCGATTGTTATTTTTGGATAGAGCATTTCCAGGAATTATGAAAACCGAATCTGTGCATTTATGAATATCTTGAGAATATTTTCGGTTTTGGAAATTCCTTGGTGTCCAAACTTCCTTGTCTATAAATACACAAAGTTTGCCTTTCTAGGAAACTAATCCTTCGTAACAACAGACTTCCTCTTTTGTCTTTGTTACTGGTGTAGCCACCTATCAGAGATGAGAGTAATCTAATTAGGTGAAATCTCTTACGGCCGCTCGTTTTAAAGTCTTCTTTGGGATTGAGAAGCTCTATCGCGACCCGTTGGTGGGAAACTAGATAATTGCGGTTTATCTTTGTTTTCGATTGATTTGATTGACTAACGGTGGTTGAAATATGATTGCACCTAGTTTGTTTATTCTTGAGAATCTTCTCTTCTGATATAAGATTCACTCAAACTAGTTCAGAGTTTCGACAGGGATCTTTAGACTGTTGTTAGTTTTAAAGACGATCTTGTTATAATCCATTGTTAACAGACTCCGTTCTGTACGTGATTGATCACAAGAGATTCAAGTGATTGTGTGCAGGTTTTTATTGAAGATTTAAGAAGATTTGAAGACAAAGAAGATATTGAAGATCTGACTTGGGTTTTATAATCTTTAGTGTGCACAATACTTGTTTGGGTAAAGAGGATCCAATTAATAATCAGTTTATCCTTGTGGTAGATTGGATTGATTAATTGAGTAGATCGGCATCAACACGGTTCTTCGGATTAAAGGTGTTGTTGGCTTAATCTTAACCGATTACCTTTGGGTGATTGAACATAAGATAGATCTAGACCCGACGAAGGAGTTTATGTTGAGATAAACGGAAGAGCCTTTGTCCGACTCATATCACTTGGTTGAATAGAGTTGATACCAAACAGATTTCTTGTTCCTTTACTGTTTGGAATACGAACCAAAGGGATTGTTCCAAGTACGTGACTTATTCATAAGTCGGAGGCGTGGGAATACAGACGGAACTAGGTAATCTATAGGGTTAGTTACTCGGTCTCAGCTATACGAAGTTAAGTGTAATTTTGTGTAGCGGCTTAATCCTGAGAGTATTCAATTCTGGACTAGGTCCCGTGGTTTTTCTGCATTTGCGGTTTCCTCGTTAACAAAATCTTGCTGTATCATTTTCTTTTATATTCCACATTATAATTGTTTTATTATAATTAAAGTATATTACACAAACGTAAATTCCTATTTACTTGATAAGAAATCCTATTGTGTTTGGTTAAGTCCGAACCATTGTATCAAGTAAACATACTTCGTTGTTGTATTATCTCGATCTCGTATCCATAGACGATCACACGAAGTGTGAACTGATTGGTTATATTGTCTCGACTCAGTCCATAGACAATCACTTTCGGAGAAAGGACTTATAGGTAGGAAAAGTTCTAGCTTGAGGTATATTTGGGTACCCTCGCCTTTTCAGTGACAACTATCATGTTATTTGTTTTTATATTTTGTTTATTTTTATATGAATAGACTCTACTAATTGGTTCCTCAACTCCTACAACCACGATGTTTTCATTAGTGTAAGGCACAAGTTTCTAGACTTAGGAGTTTATCATTTTTTTTTAGTTTTTCTACTTTTTTTTTTTTAGTTTTACTTTTTTTTTATAAACACGAGGGAAAACTAAAAGGGCTAAAAACTATATATGAGAACACTCCTCCACACTTAAACTTTACATTGTCCTCAATGTAAAAATTTAGTTATTCAAAGTAAAGTTCAAGATGGGAAATTCATAACATGATATATATACACAATAAGAAAAATAAAATGCATAATAAAAACTCATACTCCAACTCATAGCTATTTCTGAACAATAGAGGATAAACACGAAACAAGCTATTTAGTTGGCATCTAATCCCAGCTCAACCAATATATATCTCATCGTCAAGAAAAAATTTCATCTACTTAGAAAGGCTAGTGTTTATTCTAAATTGTTCAAAAATCTCTAAAAGTTGGAGTTTTGATATGCAAATATCCAAAATAAGAAAATAAAGATAAAAGGCATGAGAAATAAAAAGATAGAGATAGATACACAAAACCAGTGGGTTGCCTCCCATTTAGCGCTTGGTTTAAAGTCGTCAGCCTGACTTGCAAGATGAATTCTCCATACACCAATAATCGGAAAAGTTGGGGATCCACGCATAGCACCTGTTTTGCAAACAATAGCTTCGCACAAATATTAGTAATATAAAACAGAAACAAAGCTATCGAACGAAAGAAGTTTCCCCCACACTTATTCTTGTCCACACTTGGAAGTGGATATAGAACATAAAATTTGGGAACTTCCACGGTTTCTTGTTCCAAAACCTGCATAGTAAGAGAATCAAGTATCTCTAATGGCAGAAATCGAGAAACAAAGTCATTCAACAATATTCTCGAAGCACATACATTCAAACCAATAAGAGGTAAAGGAGAAGAAACAATATGCAAAGGGTTAGACAAACCTATCACAATCTCTTGTAGCACAGAATCCTCTTCATTCTTGAAAAATTCAAGTGAATTATTCACCTCTTTTATATCATGGTCCTCTATCAAACCTTGCAACCATTCTTCATTCGTCTCTACCTTAACTAAAGTCTCGGCATTAACATCATCATTACAATCCTTTGCAAGCTCAATTGGTTCTTCCGTAATATGGATAAAATTGGTTTCATACTCAACACACTCCTCTTTGTTACAAGGCACATACTCCACCGCGGATTCAAGTCTCACCAAAAGGAACTTTTTTAGAACACTCAAAAATGCATCATCCTCAAGTTCCACCCTTTGAATAAGCTCTTGATTATTATTAAGATCAATGCTTGAGTAATCTACACAAGTGTCATCAATGCCATCTTCTTCTTCATCTTGATCCCAAAAAGATTCCGTTGTACACCTTTGGGAAATATCACCATGAGTTGCTTCGACCGATGTATCTTCATAATCATCTTCACGTTCATAGTTAACATAAAGTTGGTTGTCACTGAATTTAGTGTTGCTAGTCTCAAACTCATCATTTTTAATAGGTGAATGATCATTATTAAGATCAAGAGTTGAGTTAACTACACGATTATCAACGAGAGACCCCAAAGGTTGGCCTTTTTCATCGTTAGCATCAATCAAATATTCATCACAAACCATATGCACATTAGAATTATCCATATCTTCCTTGCATTGATCAATGCCTCTTCGTAAGATAGCGATACCTTCACGAAGTTCTTGGAGTTGCTCTTCGGTAGTCTCTTTAGCTTTTTAAAACTCTTGTTGTACAAAGTTGAAAAATTTGTCCAAAAAGTTAGAGACTTGTTGTTCACGAGCATAAGAATCCTCCCATCCCTGTGGTTGTTCACACACATACCCGCCATAAGGTTGTTGATACATATGATGACCACAAGGTTCCATGGAATATTGGTCATAATCAATGATTGGTAGTTGTCATATTGTTGAGGTTGTTGAAAACCGTATCCATCCATGTAGTATGCTCCTTCCATGAGAAACAAGTACCTGAAATAAGATTCTCAAACCAAGGTTAAAAACCAGAAAATAAGTAATATAAAAAAAAAACTAAAAACAAAAAAAATAAGAAACCAAAAACAAGTGACAACCTCTGCCTCCCCGGCAGCGGCGCCAAAATTTGATCGTTGTCGTATGCGTCAAAAATAAATTACTTTCTCACTATTCAAAATATATAATATAGCAAGGGCAAGAAAGGATGGTTCCCACATAGAGGTCTTGGGTTGTCAAGATGTTTTGGTTTCCTATATAAAACAGTGGGGGTTTTCTGATTTTTATATGAACTAAAATAAAATAAAAGCAAAACAATGAAAAGTAAACACGCAAATCAAGGATGTGAAATATTGGGTAAAGGTTTCATTTTCAATTGTAAACAAGTATTTAATGTATGATTAGAATTCGTATTTAATCTCGCTATCATCAAAAGCCCTAGAATACCTTATCGCAAGAATACTCTGTCAATTTCTTAAGTTCATCAAAAACCACATTAGAGCTGCGAGTGTGAATTCTACCTAAAGAATAACCTAACGCCTTGCGCTAATTAAGTTCAATTCCTAAGAGCATTAAGTTTAAGAAATAGGCTAATCAATGCAACTATCATACATTGCGCATGACAATTCAGACAAAGGTCAATTTCTACATATGATTACAAGAGTGTATCACTACAAACCGTAATCATATCATGCTACTCATATTCAAGGTTATCGCTCGATGATAAACCCTAAAATAGCTATAGATATGGATGTATGTTCAATCAATTCTAGACTCAACCAAATAAATATTCAATCATATTGTAATACATTAATCATGCAATTATTATAAACAGTGGAAAGTGATCGATAATATGGAGAAAAAACCAATTCATCTTATCAAAAAGCATGCTTACAAAATCCGACTACATCTTTAACCAATAATAAAATATCTAGTTCATGTTCATGGAGTTCATAACAAGAATAAAGATAAAAACTTTCATGTTTAAAACCCTAGAATCAAAAGTAGAGGAAGAGATGGGATGTGCAGAGAGGAGTTCCTTTCTTATATTGTTCCTTTCTCCACCAAATTTAGGTCAATCCTAACCTCCTCTATCTGTCTGGCCTATTCTCACAACCACAATCCAGGCCTCAAATCCCATTAATTTTCATAAGATTGTCAGTCCCGTGAAACTGACAAGCAACTCCAACCCACAACAGCACCGCAAAAGCTGGTTATTCCATTTACGCTGCTTCCCTGCAATTTGATATCACATACATTCAGCACAAACCCATTTTATCTCCTTAACTCCATCACCAATTGCAGCTGCAATATCATTCAAACTGCACCATGCCTCGCAACACAACCATTCTTGCACTAGAAATCTCCACCAGCAACAACCCTTGGCAGCATCACATCTGCTGCACAGCACCACCACCAGTACCCTTTCATCCTCCAGTACCTGACTTGTGTACTCATAAATTCAGCTGCACTTGGACTCATAACAGCTGCATCTTCATCTCTTCCTTGTAAGCTATACAAACCAACAAACCATTTCATTTCATGGCATCAACATAATTCTGCAATCTCTCAGCTAAATAGCATCAACACTATAGCTACATCACCTGCAGCACAACTGCAATACTCCAATGCACAGACTCAAGCCATCTCTTCCCTGTAACCTCATAACCTGCAATATTGGTGCATTCATAGCAGTAGATTCACTTCCATTTTCCACTCCCGCGAACTGACAACAGCTTGTCTTTAATCTCCAACAGCAAACCCTTGTGCGAGTTCAGCTCCAACTGCTCATCTACTTCACTTCTGCGTTACCTGTAACAACATCATTAAACCCTTCAAGCATCAAACACCTAATCCATTCTACCAGACTGCAACTGAAAATAACTAAACCCACTGCTAAACACCAGCTTCAATTCATCTGCTGCTTCTCACTCAAATAACTTCAAAACCACCATTTCAGTTCAGCCCAATTGCTGCAATTCATACTGCCTCTCGAGCTCCATCAACTGACAACAATCTTCACCTGCAATTGCTCTTATTCTCCAGAACCCAAATTCCAGCTTCACAGCTCAGTTCCTTGACCAACACCCAGCTCAAACCAAATGCAACCTCTCAGCACCGTAACACAACAGCTGCAACAAGGCCATCAAATCCATCAACCTATCCCTTGCACCACCACTGCAACAACAGCACCATAAGCAAACCCTTGTTCTGCACTACTTTGTACCTCCAGGTCCATTCCTTGTGCATCTTCATTGCAACCACTAGCATTTCACACCTCAAACAATTCCAGTCACATCCTTGCGTTTAACACAACCATCTTCCCACGGAAGTGACCACCAATCTACAGCCTCAACTCCGATTCAGTTACAAGAACCATTTCCACCTAATTCATCCACCAAAACCCATCTTTGCCATTCATTCCCTTCCTCCTCCATCTCAAATCATTCTCTTGTTCCAATTGCAGAACCTGCTCAACTGATATCTCCCCAGCCAATTCCATTCCATCATCAGTTCAACTTATTATCTTCTCAGTCCCCCAATTTCAGCCAACTGCAGTAACCCATTTCTTACCATGAGCTCCATCTTAGCTTCAACACCATTTTCTCCTTCCATCTGAAACAACCAGTAGCCTAAATTTCTATAAATATTCAACCATGTTCTCTCGATTCAAACTTCCAGCAGTAGCCACACCTCCTCCATTATCACTGACCATCAACAATTCAAACTCAACACATCGAATCCCATTAACATCTCCACTGATACCATCCTCTTCTTCTCTTCAATTTCGATGTCAAAAACCCTTGAATCTCCTCAATCGAACAATCAGAGAGACCCATCTCTTTCATCAGCTTCAATTCTTCATCTCTGCCTCAATTTCGGATGGAAATTGGCTCAGACCCTGCGCCTCCCTTTCTTTTCTCTCTCAAATTCATTTCAGGTGAACAAATGATAAGAGAGACTCTGAATTTTAGGTCGTGTAGGAATGAATATGGATATAACCACCCTGGTAAAGTGGATAAGGGCCAACCAACCCATATAAGGCTTGTCGGTCTCAGATAACCGACAACCCAATTCTTCGACTCAACCATCAGTTATGCGAAACTGACAACTCATTCTTCACCTCCTCCTTGCAACTTTAGCAGAATCCAAATATCAGTCGCCTGCGAAGTGACGACTTTGCTCCTCTTAGCTCCAATTGAATGATTTTTCCTTCTTTTGCTCGTAATGACTCCAAAGTACCTAAACACTCAAAAGTAAACATAAGATACATAATTCACACTAAAGCTCGCAGAGAAAGCATAAACAATAGATAAATATCAAGGCGTTTACAACACCTACCAGGAATGAAACAGTTCAAGTCAAATATTACTAACCTCAAGTGGAAGGATGATGTCGTTGTTATGGCTGCTTACTTCTTCACATTCTTCAAGTATTCTCGTAATACTTGTAATTTCTCATATCATAATACTTTCAAGCTAACCTATACGAAGTTGACTCTAGTATATATTCAAGCGACTCTTTAAATGAGTTTTGATTCACTAAAATATGACAACTAAACTTGACATACCAACGCTTGGTGGGTTCAACCGAGCTATGTTCTAACATGATGTGTGAACCCTTATGGTTTGTGTGGCTTTTTGATTTAGCGGGATTAAGTTCTAGACCATGTTGGTAGGCTTTATCAAAGGATCATAAGGTGTTCCGATTGAAACTCATATGTGAAAAAGTCACAATATGTTGAAATCTTGTTTAACATAAAAGCATATGTGTTTTGGGTTTTCAATTTTTTCTATTTGCATTAGTTAAAACCGATTCAACCTTTCTCTGGTAAAGGTTGTTATTGTTGTTGTTCTTTTATTCTTGCGAGAGGATGACAACATAATGGGGGAGAGTTCTAACTTGAACTTGCACTTAATCATATATCTTTGAGGGGAGAAGAGGATGCGGAATATGGGGTAACGAACTTGTTAGTTAATCGTTTTCCTGTTTAAGAAAAGCATGAGTTTATTGCATATATTTTGCTTTTGCTTAACAAGATTTGGTACAATTGATGTTTATTCCATTACATGTGTATGGATGTATGTGTGTGTGTGATTCAATTGTTTTCGGTTAAGAAAAACTGGTTTGATATCTTTCTTTATTGTTTGGTATCAATTGTTTTAGACTTAACGAAATTTCGGTGCAATTGTGGTGCTTTAATGTCTATCTTTGTTTCAATTGCTTCCAGTTAAGAGTAATAATTGTGCAAGTCAATTTATTTGGTTTGTATGTATTGTTTATGGCTTAACAAAATATGGGATCATTTGTTTGGTCCAATTCGATTTCGGATAAGAGAAACTAAGTTAATTTTGATCTTAGTTAGACTTATCAAAAGTAAAGGATTCGGTTATTCAAGTCTAATCGAATGCCTTGACAAGAAATATTATTTAACTAACCTAGTATTTTTCTTGTCCAAAGTGAAAGGTTTTAGTTATTGTCTGAATAATTAGTACCTGATGAGAAAAATAAAGTTAATTCTGATCTTTATTTTGGTCTTATCGAAACAACTGATTGTACTTGTGCAATCGGTTTAGCAAGGAACTAAGTTTTCTTAGTCAATTTGTTAAACTATTAGGGAAAAAAAAATTTGGAAATTGTTTCCATGATAACATATTAAAACCAAATTACTTGTAGTTTCGGTTTTGATATTCGTTATCTAAAGTGGTACGTGAAATCCTCGTGCTTAACTCTTATAGATTGTAAGATCCTTCCGGTTTTTGGTATTTGCTCGCGCCTTTGTCATTTTGTGACAAAAAGGAGTAAACAAGTGATTTGTAATCACTTAGGAAAGGACAATTGTGCTTAAACGTTATATCTAATGAAAGAGTAAAGCATTGACTAAGGGGGAGAAACATATCATATGATGATTGTAGTTATTTGGACTACAAAGGGAAATAACAAAGATGTGCGGATTGAAAATCTACCTATCTCACCTTTTGGGGGAATATTAGATTTGTTATTTAAATGTCTTCAACGATATTTATGGATTGAATATATGCAGGGTATTGTGTCGTTGAAACTTGAAATCAAGCGTATGTATAATGAATTTTTGTAATTTTTTTATCCATATGATTGTAAGAGTTTTGTCACTAAAATTGACAAAGGGGGAAATTGTTAGAGAATATCTCGGTTGAACCCACCAAGCGTTGGTATGTCGAGTTTGGTTGTCATATTTCGGTGAATCAAAACTCAATTAAAGAGTCGCTTGATTATGTACTAGAGACAACTTCGTATAGGTTAGGCTAGAAAGATTAGGATAATGAGACATACAAGTATTACTCGAAGGCTTGAAGAATGTGAAGAAGCAACAAGCTCATCGACGACATCATCCTTCCTCTTGAGGTTAGTAATATTTTGACTTGAACTGTTTCATTCCCAAGGTATCTTTCAAGTCATGCTATATTGAAAACATAACTGCGAAGCTGTGAATGATTATACTCTAGTAGATATAGTGTTAAGGAATTACAATACGAAGTATAACGCTTATCTTTTGAACTTCGTATATAAGACATCGACATAATCGTATGAATGCTATTGTGATTATGTGTATGGGTATGGGTGAAGATTTCGTCCTGGGAAACAATGTTTACATTCGTTTAAAGGAAGTACATTCATGAACTTGTTTTTTGAATCGAAAGTGAAATCACTAGGCTTATTGGTATTGTTATTCGTTGCGTATCTTTGGATTACCAATATGTGTGATTAGTACAACCGATCATAATTTATTATGTATCTTGGTAAAACTATTCACAATGCTTGACTTATGTATTGGTATGACTTTTATTAGTGTAATCGATCCTAAGTAATCACCTAAGATGGTATGATCGATATTTGTAATTGGTGTGACCGATCCTAGTAATTGGTGTGACCGATCACAAAAGTTGTGTAATCGATCCTTGTAATTGGTATAACCGGTCCTGGTAATTGGTGTAACCGATCCTGGTAACTG
This sequence comes from Papaver somniferum, assembly GCF_003573695.1. Classification (NCBI taxonomy): domain Eukaryota; kingdom Viridiplantae; phylum Streptophyta; class Magnoliopsida; order Ranunculales; family Papaveraceae; genus Papaver; species Papaver somniferum. The sequence continues at coordinate 72,608,372 of NC_039365.1, forward strand.
GTGTGGCCGATCACAGGTAATAACATGAGAATATGGTAATCGGTCCTGGTAATTGATGTAACCAATTTGGTAACTGATGTAACTGGTCCTAGTAACCATATCAAGGTAGAACCGATCCTTGTGTTTGGTAGAACCGTAAACCCATGATTAGTGTGTTGATTTGATCAATCACATAGTTCTTGGAAATCAGATGAACCCGCTCTAGATTTGTTTGGAAGTGTGGTATAATCGGTTCCAAGATTGTAAACATGAAAGAGTATTTACAAAGAAATAAGATGTCGACATACGTTGAACATGTTCAGTAACTCTTATCTTTTGTTGTTCAAAGATATTCCTTAATAACTCAAGGAGATCCCGGACCGAAATAAGTTGAGAATCTTTTAATTAAGGTTGTTACTTTTATATGCTTTTATTTACCAGAACTAAAATGCATATCTCTAGAAAATAAAAATTGGTAATGTGCATTTACTAATTGGAGATTTTCTAGTAGGATTTTGGTTAATATTGGACAGAGCATTTCTAGGAATTATGAAAAACTGGAAATATATTGCATATCTTGAGAATATTTTCGGTTTTGGAAATTCCTTGGTGTCCAAACTTCCTTGGTCTATAAATACCCAAGTTTTCATTTCGAGAAAACTATCCTAAGAGTTAGCTAAACTACCTTGTTGTGTTGTTACTGGTGGAGCCGTCTATTCAGAGAGGAAAGTACCCTAATTAGGCGAAATCTCTTACGACCGCTCGTTTAAAGACTTCTTTGGGATCAAGAAGCTCTATGAGTACCATTAGTGGGAAACTAGATAATTGCAGTATTATTAGTTTTAGATTTGATTTGATTGACTAACGGTTGTTGAACTTTGATTGCACCTAGTTTGTTTATTCTTGAGAATTTTCTCTTCTGATATAAAATTCACTCAAACTAGATTGAAGTGTCGACGGGATCTTTAGAACTGTTTGTATATTTAAAGACGTCTTGTGATAATCCATTGTTAACAGACTCCGTTATGTGCATGATTGATCACAAGAGATTCAATTTATGGTGTGCATGTGTTTATTGAAGATTTAAGAAGATTTGAAGACGAAAAAGATTTCTGATTTGGGTTCATAATCTTTGGTGTGCACGAAACTTGATCAGCTGGGATCCAACTATAATCGGTTTATCTTTGATAGATTTGATTGATTAGTTGCGTAGATCGGCATCAGTATTTAGCATCTTGATAGATCCTATTATTGATTGCATAATCTAAACTCTGCTACTTTGGTAGTTGTTGGATAGATTGATCTAAACACGACAAAAGTGTTTATTGGATTAAACAGAAGAGCCTTTGTCTAACTCATATCACTGAGATTGAATAGAGTTGTTACCGAACAGATTTGTTGTTCCTTTACTATTTGGAATACGAACCAAAGGAATTGTTCCAGTGCGTGCACTTATTGAAATTCGGAAGCGCAGGGATACTGAAGAAACTAGGTGAACTATAGGTTTAGTTGCTTGGTCTCAACTATACGAAGTTGGTGTGATTTTGTATATCGACTTAATTCTGAGAGTATTCAATTCTGGACTAGGTCTCTGGGTTTTTCTACATTTGCGGTTTCCTCGTTAACAAAATATTGTTGTGTCATTTACTTTTGTTTTCCGCAATTATAATTGTTGTTATTATAATTTAAAGTAAATTACACAAGCGTTAACTCCATATTACTTGATAGTGATCCTATAGTGTTTGGTTAAGTCCGAACCTATTATCAAGTAATCACACTTTGATTGTTGTATTGTCTCGATCTCGTATCCATAAACGATGACACAAAGTGTGAATGCCGATTTGTTGTATGTCTCGACTCAGCCCATAGACAATCACTTTCGGTAAGAGGACTTATAGGTGGAAACGTTTAAGATTGTGGTATATTTGGGTACCCTCATCTTTTTAGTACGAACTAGACATATTATCAACACAAGTAGGTCCAACGAAACAAGTTCGCATGTTGTTGATACTGGTTTAAGATCTCGGAAAAATCTCCTTTCTGGTCATATGAAAAAGAAGATAGAAAGCTCTGTTAACCCTGATTATCATCATTACTATGATTATATCATTGGTACTACTCACAAATATCAACCAGAAATAGTGCATGAGGATCTCTCTGCACACCTTGCCACTTGGTAACTTGCTTGGCACTACCCCATTTGTATATATCTTGAGATGGGGCAAGAAATGGTTTGATTTGTGTATATGTGGGTTAATATGTTATTTTGTCCTCCTAGGATATTTGGATAAGCTTTCTACTGCACCGTCTTTTTACATAATTGTGTGCTTTTCACGAGTTGCACAACCTTGATGTGTGAACATCAAAGGAAGTCCTACATTCCCTTTGTTGGTCGCGGTTAAGAAACGGGTCCAAGCCCATTAGTGGGTATATAAAGAAGGAGTACGCGTACCTTCTTTGTCCTCCCATCTTGTCCGCGTACGTGAACGTTCTAGGGTTCATGTATTTCCTCTGTTAAAACATCTTTGGAGAAAAATAAGAAAAAGGGGTGTTCAAGGTTCATTCCAAGTAAGTGGTTTTTCCCTTTTTCTTTCCGATTTCTAGATCTCATAAATAATTTCAAGGTTTCAAAAGGAGTTTCAAAAAACTTGAGTTTTTCATCTTCTAGCATGAATTTTCCTATAAACCAAAATTCTCTTAGGATTAGATTTGCCAATGATTCTTGTGCTAGAGTTTTTGAAAAGATTTCATCTAATGGATTTATCCTATAAAATAAATTGGATTTCATTAGTGGACATAAAAAGGATTTAATTTGCTTCGAAAAAATCAAGCTTGGAAATATTTTTGATGGTCTTGGTGAAGGTTTTGACACACTTACAAGATTCTTCTATGCTAACATCTATGATGTTAATCATGAAGACAGGGAATTCAAGACCATGGTTAATAGACAAAGGATTCATGTAACAAGAGAGTTTATTTCAAGAATTACTAATATTCCCTTGGGAAGGTTTCGCCTTCCAAGACCTAGTCATGAAAGACCTTCTTATGAAACCATCTCTCTTGGTCTCTGTGGTAAGAATGTTGTTTGGAATGAAGGAAAGTTTCCTACTAATAATCTAAAGCCTGCCTTGATGTCCTTTTGGTAAACTTTGTATATCAAACCTTTGTCCCTACACGATTGAGAATTCTTGTTGGAGCCGTGAGTTTGCGGAGTTGGTCTATTTTCTTATTTTGGGAAATCAAGGTCTCGACATTTGCGGGTTCATCATATATCAAATGATGTCGATGACATCTTCCAACAAGAAGCTAGGATATACTTGCTTGATTGAGAGAATTTGTCGCAGTCTCTCTATAGATCCGATTGGGAACTCTATTGGAACTCCCAAGCTACTCAGCCCTTGTACATTCAAACGTATGAAGGAAAACGCTTGCAAGAGACAAAGAAACGACACACTTGATGACACATGTGATTCAACTTCCATAAATCTTCTTCATAAAATTCTCAAGGGTGTTGATAAGAGTAGTGCCAAGGTAGAGTGCGTTCAAGAACAATTACTTGTGATTGCTACTAAGTTTCCGGAAATCAAGGATGACATGGATAGGATTCAAGCCACTCTTATGGTCCCAGATGATGAAGATGATGAGTAGACTTTGGTGCTTTATCGTTTGGTTTTAAAGTTGTTTTTTTATTTTGTCTAGAAAACTTCTTATGAGAAGTTTATTCTTGTGTTTGTTTAAGAAGGATAACTAGGGTTTGGAATAGCCATTATTGTGAGTACACATAACTATGTCCAACATTTTCATCTTCACGTTTTTAGATTTATTTATTTAAATTCTAAATTATTTGGAAGATGATTTTTGCAGTATTAATCTTTATGGTTTCATATATTGCAAATTGTTATGGGATATGTTGTTTACGTCCGTGAACCTGTGACTGTCCCATACTTATTCAAAAGTTATCTCTATCATGTCGACATGAATATATTGATAAAAGATAGAGTGAACTTCTGAATACAAAAGTTAAATCCTTTTACGTTATTTTTGATGGAAGAAAGGATAAAACTTTTGTTTACAAAGATTAAATCTATTGCATGTCATTCTGCAAATAGTGATGAAAAATATAATGAATCTTTGTGTATTCCGCAGTGTTGGTCTTTCCCCAATCCAAATTTTTTGTGCATATACTGTGTTGCTCCGTAAATTCTCTTATGTTTGGCATGGACAATTGAATTGATCATTTTTGTGGATAATTCAATTGTGATTTTTGGATACAAATTCATGTTCTCATGTGATTTGCTTATTTCCAAAGAAATCCTTCTTTTCTGGTAAAAGTAAGGTCTCTCTTGTTTTTCTTTCGGGAATGACATTTTATGGGGGAGAGTTCTTTTTTAACTTGTGCTTAATTGCCAAAACTTTGTGGGGAGTGCGGCTGTGGAATATTGTAGGGGTTATCTTGTATCTTTATAAACTCCTTGATAGTATGATTGCATCTAAATAAGTTGGTATGTTATTCTCTTTTGGTCATGAAGTATCTCTATGAAAATTTCATGAATTTTCGTACCTTTGCCAATTTATATTGATAAAAAGGGGGAGAATTAATGTGTAGTTTCATACTACAAATACATATGGTTTGCGGATCATTATATAAGGGGAGTGGTTTTCATGTCGAGATGGAGTATTGACCAAGGGGGAGTGATACATATCACCATAGTATTGTTGTCAAAGTTGTGATACAATTGAACTTTGATGTTGTGTAATGATACTATGTCACTGTATAACAATGATTGAGAGCATTTGTTTTCTCATTGTTATCGCTACGGATCTTCAACAACTATGATGTTGAGTTGAACACGTTTAGAATCATGGAGTACTTGGAAGTGACGAAGATTTCAAGTCGTGTTGAAGATTCCAAGGAGATCAAGCATTTGGATGAGAAGCTACAAAGTCTTATTTATTTTGTAATCCATATATATATTGATAGTTTTGTCAATAAAATTGACAAAGGGGGAGATTGTTAGAGAACTACTCGGTCGAACTCGCATGTGTTGCTATCTCAAGCATGTTTGTCAATATTAGTGATCAAAACTACAAGTCTTGATTTCTAGTCTACTTATAGATGTATCGGACTAGGACATAGATTGTGTAGTTGACCCTTAGACTTCGTGGCGTTCATTGTTTGAAGACGAATAACTACTAAGGAGAGCTATGGAACTTCATCGACAAAAGGTATGTGGAGAATGAAACTCATCTATCACTTCGAAAGTCTGTTTCTACTTTATCTCCTATATTGAGACATAAGTCGTGTTACGATATAGTTTCTATTATACACATTTGAGATTTCGAGTTGAGTGTAACTCGCTTACATATTTCTCGGAATATGTGTTGGCAAGCTTTCGCTTCGACCAAGTTCATCTTATATTTTTGATGCAAGTCAAAAGATGATCATGTGAAAACTGTCGAGCAAAATCTTACATGGTTTGTGTGATACAATCATTTGATGTAAACTTGGAATGTTTCGTTATGATTATTTCAATAACTTGAAAATTGCTTTGATGCTAATTATGTGTGAAAACGGCTATTGTCATCCTCTAAGAAAGTTTCAATGATTGAAATAAGAGTTTAGAACACTTCAACATTATTGGATATGTCATGTTGTGTACTTTTGCACATATGTAATCCATGTCCGGGAACCATAGTATGCGTACCCATACGCGTACCTGTTGGCTTGAGAAATTCGGGAACCTAAGTATGCACACCCGTTCGCGTACTGGTGTAAGGTTCATGTCCGAATATTTCTCCTGGAATTGGAAGTTCGCGTACATGTTTGCGTACTGGCGAAAACCAATTTTGGTCCGGGTATTTCAAGTATGCATACCCGTTTGCATACTTGAAGGTTAAACTTCTAAAATCGGTTATGTTCATAAACTTAAACATTTATAAAACAAGGAATGCAATCTTTGAAAACTATGGCTATAATATTCATGAATTGATTCGGGTGAATCAAAACGATTTTGCTTCAATTGTGTTCTTGTATAATCCTATGAGAATATAGCAATTGAACAACTCTTTAACTAGTTTCATTTGAGTCATTTGAACTAGTTATGGTTAAGATGAACAAGGTTGATATCAGAGTATTCATATATCTAACCTCGGTTAACTATTATTGAACCAACATGGTGTACACGTTTAGGTACGATTACATAAACCTAAATGAGGGTACATTTCATTTGTGTGTAACTGGGTTACACAGACGCGGACACAACACGACGCGGACACTACAAAATTCTCAAAAACCTAGGACGCGGACACGTATATACATATTTTATTTATATATACAATTATGTATTTATACAGCAAAGTCAAGTGTTTCGATCCTAAAAATTAGAAAATAATGCTACAAGTGTATAAATTTCAAAAGAAAAGGAGAGATCGTTTGTTTATACACGCTGAAGGTCAAGAAATCAATCACTATTAAACACATGACACAATCAAAATGCATTCTTAAAGCAACACTGCCCAACCAAGGGTATATGGGATGTCATTTCCAATTACAAAACCCTAATAAAGACTTAAGTGATTAATCTAAATGTTTGTCTTTCTTCATATAGTTAACAATAGTGAAATAAAGGAACAAGTTTAAATGAAAATGAAAAAAAAAAACTTTAAGACCGAGTTATTGGTGCGTCCAAACAAGACGCGCGCGGGACGCGCATATTGGTGCGTCGGACACGGACACGACTCAAAAAATGGAGCGTCCGTCTAACACAGGTGTGTAACAAGCTAAGTTCGATCTAACGGTTGAAAGATATTAGCTTGGTTGAATTAGGTTTTTCATCTAACGGAGAATATTGAATGCTTTGTTAACAAGGTAACTTAGATTGCAAACCTTGATTTGAAAACTATATAAAGGAGAACTCTAAAAACTGGGAAACCTAATCCCCCACACTTCTGTGTGTTACTAGTTGCATAACTAGAGTCGATTCTCATTTAACCTTAGGTTTCTCTCAAGACCCTATAGGTTAACGACTTGAAGACTTCATTGGGATTGTGAAGCCAGGCCTAACTATTTTCTCTGTAGTTGCATGATCTGATCTTGCATCTTCTATCGTGTTGAGTACAATTGGAATAATTGGCTCGAGATTAATATCTCCCATAGGCAAGATAAAAGTAATCACAAACATCTTCGTATCATCGTTTGTGATTCCACATAATTTCTTGTTTCGCAAGTCGATTAAGATTATTGTGAGGTGATTGATAATACTAGGCTGTTCTTCGGGAATATAAGACCGGTTTGTCAATTGGTTCATGTTCACCTTGATTTATCAAAAGACGAAACAAAACTCATAGGTATTTCCGTGGGAGACATATTTATCTATACCAATAAACTTTTCTGTGTGAGACAGATTTGTTTATCAAGTCTTCGACTTTGGGTCGTAGCAACTCTTGGTTGTGGGTGAGATCAGCTAAGGGAATAAAGTGCGTAGTATCCTGCTGGGATCAAAGACGTAAGGAACGCAATTGTATCTTGAATCAGTGTGAGATTGATTAGGGTTCAAATACAGTCCAGTCTGAAGTTCATTGGTAGTAGGCTAGTGTCTGTGGCGGCTTAATACAGTGTGGTGTTCAAAGATAGACTAGGTCCCGGGGATTTTCTGTATTTGCGGTTTCCTCGTTAACAAAATTCTGGTGTCTGTGTTATTTATTTTCCGCATTATATTTTGTTACATAATTGAAATATCACAGGTTGTGCGTTAAGATCAATCAATTAGATAATCCAACCTTTGGTTGTTGATTTAAATTGATTGACACTCGAACATTGGTCTTTGGTACCATTCAAGTTGTTTCACATAGTAATCAAGCTCGCGGGTTCTATCTGTTTGATTTGTTGATTACATTGTGAAACAAAGATATAAAATTTCATATATACTTTTCTCTAGATTGAGTCTGACTGTCTAGTTGATTCTCTAGAAAGTATATTGGAGTAAGTCCTCTCAGATTGCCAAACGAATTGTTGGGTGTGGTTGTTGTACCCTCGCATTCAGATATGTTTAGTGATGAAACCTCTAACCATATCTTTTCTTAGTGGTTACAATCTCAATTTACTTTTCTTTCATTATTATAACTGAGTTTAATTTTAAATATACCCCCTCACTTACGAAAGAAGTTGATACCAAATAACAATTCCTCGCTCTAGGTGGGAACAATCCCTTGCTTACTACTATACTCGTTACTTTAGGAAGTATAAGAAATATTTTGGTTGGTTGACAACCCACCGTGGACGAAGTTGAAATGACAAGGGTTCCGAGTACACCACAATCTTTTCGATATCGATCTACCCAAACATGTCTTGTAATACCTTACCGAAACAATAACGATGAAAAGATAATTTCAACGAGATGTACTTTGTAATAATAGAGTTTGAAATGAACTAACTATGGGATGGTTAACAAGTTGATTAATGCACAAGTGTATTTTGTGAAAAGTGGGGGTACAACAACCACACACAATAATTCGTTCGGAATCTGTATGGACTAAACTCCAATATAATTCCGAGAGCACCAACTTAAAAGTGAGCTCTATCAAGAAAGATATCAAAGAGATGTATCTCTATTTCTCAATAGAATTAGCAAATCAAACAAATAGAAATCTACGAGCCTGATTGTTATGAGAAATAACTTGGACGGTACCAAAGACCAATGCCCAAGTGACAATCAAGTTATATCCAACAATCAAGGTCGGATTTATAAACTGATTAAACTACGCACAACCTGTGATATTTCAATTATATAAACAAATATAATGCGGAAATGAAATAACACAGACACCAGAAATTTTGTTAACGAGGAAACCATAAATTCAGAAAAACCCCGGGACCTAGTCCAGCTTTGAACACCAAACTGTATTAAGCCGCTACAGACACTATCCTACTACAAGTTAACTTCGGACTGGGATGTAGTTGATCCCTAACCAAGTCTCACACCGATTAAGGTACAGTCGCGCTCCTTACGCCTCTGAATGACGCCGGATTCTGCGCACTTGATTAACTTAGCTTGTCTCACCCACAACGAAGAGTTTCTACGACCCAAAGTCGAAGACTTATAAACAAAATTTTCCCCCACAGATATGTCTATTCTTTATTCGGTTTTTATTGCGTCTTTTGATAAATCAAAGTGAATAGAAACCAATTGATAATCCGGTCTTATACTCCCGAAGAGCATCATAGAAATATCAATCACCTCACGATAACCCAACTGGTTAACAGAAAAAGTTATTGCGGAATCACAAGAGTCTGAGATGAAGAACTGTTGTGATTACTTTTTATATCTTACCTATCGGAGATAAATCTCGAGTGAATCTTAGAGAATATAAAACTCAATATGATAGAACAAGTAAGGTTAGAATATGCAACTACAGAGAAAATAGTTGGATCTGGCTTCACGAGTCCCAAATGAAGTCTTCAAGTCGTTAACGTATAATGGTTTTGGAAAAACCTAGGTTAAAAGAGAATTGACTCTAGTTTGTAACTAGGATACAGGAAAGTGTCGGGATTAGTTTTTCCAAGTGCTTGAGTTCTCCCTTATATAGTCTTTCAAATCAGGGTTGCTTACAATCAAAGCTAAGATAGCTTAGTAACAAAGCATTCAATATTCACTGTTAGATGAACTCATGATTTAAGATTCAAGCTAAGTCTGCTTAGAAATTAAGCACTCAATCTCCACCGTTAAATGGTCTTACCTTGTTACACACAAATGAAATATACTTATATTTAGATATGTGTAACCGTACCTAAATGTGTATATTGAGTTGGCTCAATAACAGTTAACCGAAGTTAGCCATATGAACACTTTTGTCTTAACCATATTCATCTAACACTTCTAGATCAAATATGATGATCAAGCATGAAAGATAATCGAATGAATCTAATTGTGTTTTAAATAGAGTTGTTCATTTGTTCACTATCTCATAGAAATATATATGAACAAATTGAAATAAAATCGGATTGATTCGTAATCGTACAAAGTACTTATACAAGAATCAATTCATGAACATTAAGCCATAGTTTGCAAAGTTAATTTGCATTCCTTAAATCATAAATGTTTTAGTTCACGAGTATGAGAATCATACATAACCTATTTTGGAACTTAACCACTGTGTTCGCAAACTAGGTGCGCGAAAAGCAGTTCCGGACCTTGGCTAGTCAAGCCATTCGCAAACCCGGTTCCCAAATAGCCGTCCCGGACCCAACTCAGGTAAAACCGTTCACATATTAGATACGCAAACGAGGTTCCCGTACCTTCTCGGGTAAAACCGTTTGCATACTAGGTACGCAAACAAGGTTCCCATACCTGAATTATCACAATACAGTTTGCATACGAAATATACATTACATGATTTATATGCATACCCAGTATGCGAACTGTATTGTCATGATTCAGATACGGGAACCTTGTTTGCGTACCTAGTATGCGAACGACTTACATGGACAATGTCCGAAGCTGTTGTTTGCGTACCTGGTTAGCGAACACAGTGGTTAAGTTTGATTCTCATACTCATGAACTAAAACATTTATGAATTAAGGAATGCAATCTTTGCAAACCGTGGCTTAATGTTCATAAATTGATTCTTGTATAAGTACTTTTTACGATTACGAATCAATCCAATTTTGTTTCAATTTGTTCATATATATTTCTATGAGATAGTGAACAATTGAACAACTCTATTTGAAACACAATTAGATTCATTTGATTATATTTCATGATTGATTGATTATCGTATTTGATCTAAAGGTGTTAGATGAATGTGGTTAAGACAAAAGTATTCATGTGACTAACTTCGGTTAACTTTTATTGAGCCAACTCAATATACACGTTTAGGTACGGTTACCCATATCTAAATAAAGGTATATCTTATTTGCGTGTAACAAGCTAAGACCATCTAACGGTGGAGATTGATTGCTTTATTTTTAAGCAGACTTATCTTGAATATTAAATCAGGATTTCATCTAATGGTGAATATTGAATGCTTTGTTACTAAGCTATCTTATCTTTGATTGTAAGCAAACTCTGATTTTAAAGACTATATAAGGGAGAAATCTAGCAACTGGAAAACCTAATGCCGACACTTTCATGTGTCCTAGTTGCGTACTAGAGTCGATTCTCCTTTAACCTAGGTTTTTCCAAAACCCTATTAGGTTAACGACTTGAAGACTTCATTTGCGATTCATGAAGCCAGGTCCAACTATTTTCTCTGTAGTTGCGTATTCTGATCTTACTTGTTCTATCGTGTTGAGTAATACCTTCTCTAAGATTTGCTCGAGATCTATCTCTGATAGGTAAGATATAAAAAGTAATCACAAAGTTCTTCGTCTTAGACTTTGTGGTTCCGCAGTAACTTGTTCTACCACCATATATTTAAGTTATTGTGAGGTGATTGATATTTCTAGGCTTCTTTTAGGGAGTATAAAACCGGATTATCAATTGGTTCATGTTCACCTTGATTTATCATAAGACGAAACAAAACTTCATGGGTACTTCTGTAGGAGATAGATTTATCTATCAGAATAGACTTATATGTGCGATACAGATTTATTTATAAGTCTTCGACTTTGGGTTGTAGCAACTCTTAGTTGTGGGTTAGATCAGCTAAGGGAATCAAGTGCACAGAATCCGACGTAGTTCTAGAGGTATAAGGAACGTGACTGTACCTTAATCGATGTGAGACTTGGTTAGCTCTCAACTACAATCATGTGACGGACCGGAAAATTACGCCTTTGGCGCGTTGCCCCGCAGGCCATAACTTCCCCGATGCGCCATGATGAAGCTACGATCCGGGCCTTAAAGCTAGGCAAACGCATGCTCACTTGCCCTTGCAGGCATGCTCGACAAGCATGATGCAACTAACTTAGGTTCCACACCGTTCCAACTTACCCTTATTCTGTGAAGGTTTTATTAAGTAAACCAAAAACTTTCTTAAAACGACAAAAATGGCCTTTTGAGGCCCTAAACGGTGGAATTTGGCTAAATTCTGGTGACCACGTGGATCTATAGATCGACATGTCTTGATCTTTGGGCCGTTTCCCATCAAAATGGACTCATGTTGAGCTAAATTACGACACTCGGTTTTTAGCCTATGTCGAACGCCTTGATAAGAAGTATGAGCATCCAGTGAATGGAATGAAACTTTCCTCGTCAAGTTTGGCCACAATCATCTCTTGCATCACATCACCGAGCTAAGATGATATGAGAGGCCACTGTGCCGCAATCATCTCCCAAATAGATGATATGAGCGTCAAAGTGTTGGACCGAAAATGCTGCAACTCATTGCGGCTGCCTACGTACCCTTCCCTACTCTAAAGGGATCAAGCACAGACCGTAGTTCATCCACGAAGGGACAGAAACTTAAACCAACTCGTTTGCGAGGCCTTGGCCAAGCAATAAAGGTAATGACCTAGTCTGTATAGGTCGTTCCGTCAAAATGCATCTAAATATTGCATGTTTGGTCCGAAATATGGCATAACGATGCCTAAGTATCAAATGCCCTTTTCGCGAGGCTACGCAACTATAAATGAGTCTTAGGCATCATTTATACTCTTCCGGTTAAGCTATGAAGCTTACTTGGTGCATAATCCGCATATGCACCATCAACCAACTACCCCTCTCTATATATGTTAATTTAACATTTTTAAAACTTTGATTGGGGGAGAAAAAATCATTCATCAACTCCCCAGGACGTGATGGCTGCACCTTACCACCCTAGCCAACAACGATGTACGTCCGTAATGGTTGTACATTCAGTTCTGGCTCACAGGCCAGTTTCAATGTCCGGCCATGACGGCTGGACATTTACTGAGCCATGTCCCGTGAATGGCAGTGATGGTTGTACTTCCGTATTTGGCCGATGGACCACTCCAATGTCCAGCCGTGATCGTTGTACATATCTAAGTCTATCTCACTTGGTGCATGGTCCGTATATGCACCTTCAACCAAGTACCCCTCCCTATATATGTTAACTTAACATTTTTACAACTTTGATTAGGGGAGGAAAAATCATTCATAAACTCCCCACTTTTACTATTCATGGCCGTTCCCATATACCCGACCATGTTGGTTGTCTACTACCAACCGATGTCCAGCCATGTTGGCTGTCCGCTGCCAACCAATATCCATCCATGTTGGTTGTCCGCTGCCAACCGATGTCCATCCATGTTGGATGTCCACTGCCAACCCGATGTCCATCCATGTTGGATGTCCGCTGCCAACCGACGTCCAGCCATGTTGGCTATTCACTGTCAACCCGATGTCCATCCATGTTGGCTGAACATTGTCAATGCATTGGCCAAGGGACAATGTTCCTTTTCCTATGCAACAGAAGCTTTGGATGAAGATTCATCTCAGGCCATGTCGCATCTTTTAGGATGCGCCATGCTAAAAACACGGGGTGTTACATTATTCACTCCTTTAAAGAATTTCGTCCCCGAAATTAAAAACAAAAACGATTATGGACAATTGGATTTACTAAGAAAAAGTCTCATACCAGATGCTCAGAAATCACAGGTTTCTTCAAGTTGTCATGAACATCAGTTTAGACCTTCTGAGCAAATGTCTGATACCACCTGCCCAGGAATCCAAAAGTGCCCACAATAATACCAAGAATCGCAATTGGCCAGTGCCAAGAGGATATCTCGACCAGGTATCCTTGATGGCATCCCATACTACCACCCAGGAATCCCTAAGGTTCACAAGTTGAAAGGTGTCGTAGAGATGACAAGATTTTAGCACAGTACTGTGTGGAACAGTTTCCAGTTGCCCACCGTCTCTGACGGTCATCCAGGTTGCCACTCGTAAGTGGGATGCTAGCCGGGCCTGAAAATGCACACCCTTGGCCAGTTGCGAATGTGTGGGGATGATCAGTCCCCTTGTCTACCCACCGTCCCAGACGGTCTTCCGGATATCCACTTGTAAGTGGGGTGCCACTTATGCCAGGAAAACTCACAGCACTTGAACAAGCTCAACTCGATTCGCAAGTAACTGACATAGCAGTTACAAACTCTTTCCCGTGCAAAAGTTGGCCTACTCTCCAACATTAAGTTTTCCTTTCGAGGAAAATACTCTCCAATGAGTCCACTCCGCACAGTCCCTAGTGTTTTCTCGGAACTTTCTATGAAACCAACTGTGACGGACCGGAAAATTACTCCTTTGGCGCGTTTCCCCGCAAGCCGTAACTTCCTCGATGCACCATGATAAAGCTACGATCCGAGCCTTAAAGCTAGGCAAATGCATCCTCATTTTCCCTCGCAAGCATGCTCGACGAGCATGATGCAACTAACTTAGGTTCCACATGGTTCCAACTTACCCTTATTCTGCGAAGGGTTTATTAAGTAAACCAAAAACTTATTAAAACGATAAAAATTGCCTTTTGAGGCCCTAAACGGTGGGATTTGGATAAATTCTGGTGACCATGTGGATCTATAGATCGACATGTCTTGATCTTTGGGCCGTTTCCCATCAAAATGGACTCCTGTTGAGCTAAAATATGACACTCGGGTTTTTAGCCTATGTCGAACGCCTTGATAAGAAGTATGAGCATCCAGTGAATGGAATGCAACTTTCCACATCAAGTTTGGCCACAATCATCTCTTGCATCGCATCACCGAGCTTAGATGATATGAGAGGCCAATATGTCGCAATCATCTCCCAAATAGATGATATGAGCGACAAAGTACTGGACCGGAAACGCTGCAACTCATTGCGGCTGCCTATGTACCCTTCCCTACTCTAAAAGGATCAAGCACAGACCGTAGTTCATCCACGAAGGGACAGAAACTTAAACCAACTCATTTGCGAGGCCGTGGCCAAGCAATAAAGGTAATGGCCTAGTCCGTATAGGCCGTTTCGTCAAAATGCATCCAAGTATTGCATGTTTGGTCCGCAATATGGCATAACTGTGCCTAAGTATCAAATGCCCTCTTCGCGAGGCTACACAACTATAAATGAGTCTTAGGCATCATTTATACTCTTCCGGCTAAGCTATGAAGCTTACTTGGTGCATATTCCGCATATGCACCATCAACCAACTACCCCTCCCTATATATGTTAATTTGACATTTTTACAACTATGATTGGGGGAGAAAAAATCATTCATCAACTCCCCAGGACGTGATGGCTGCACCTTACCACCCTAGCCAACAGTGATGTACGGCCGTAATGGTTGTACATTCAGTTCTGGCTCACATGCCAGTTTCAATGTCCGTCCATGACGGCTGAACATTTACTGATCCATGTCCCGTGAAGGGCCGTGATGGCTGTACTTCTGTCTTTTGCCCATGGGCCACTCCAATGTCCAGCCGTGATCGTTGTAGATCTCTAAGTCTATCTCACTTGGTGCATGGTCCGTATATGCACCTTCAACCAAGTACCCCTCCCTATATATGTTAACTTAACATTTTTACAACTTTGATTAGGGGAGGAAAAATCATTCATAAACTCCCCACTTTTACTATTCATGGCCGTTCCCATATACCCGACCATGTTGGTTGTCTACTACCAACCGATGTCCAGCCATGTTGGCTGTCCGCTGCCAACCAATATCCATCCATGTTGGTTGTCCGCTGCCAACCGATGTCCATCCATGTTGGATGTCCACTGCCAACCCGATGTCCATCCATGTTGGATGTCCGCTGCCAACCGACGTCCAGCCATGTTGGCTATTCACTGTCAACCCGATGTCCATCCATGTTGGCTGAACATTGTCAATGCATTGGCCAAGGGACAATGTTCCTTTTCCTATGCAACAGAAGCTTTGGATGAAGATTCATCTCAGGCCATGTCGCATCTTTTAGGATGCGCCATGCTAAAAACACGGGGTGTTACATTATTCACTCCTTTAAAGAATTTCGTCCCCGAAATTAAAAACAAAAACGATTATGGACAATTGGATTTACTAAGAAAAAGTCTCATACCAGATGCTCAGAAATCACAGGTTTCTTCAAGTTGTCATGAACATCAGTTTAGACCTTCTGAGCAAATGTCTGATACCACCTGCCCAGGAATCCAAAAGTGCCCACAATAATACCAAGAATCGCAATTGGCCAGTGCCAAGAGGATATCTCGACCAGGTATCCTTGATGGCATCCCATACTACCACCCAGGAATCCCTAAGGTTCACAAGTTGAAAGGTGTCGTAGAGATGACAAGATTTTAGCACAGTACTGTGTGGAACAGTTTCCAGTTGCCCACCGTCTCTGACGGTCATCCAGGTTGCCACTCGTAAGTGGGATGCTAGCCGGGCCTGAAAATGCACACCCTTGGCCAGTTGCGAATGTGTGGGGATGATCAGTCCCCTTGTCTACCCACCGTCCCAGACGGTCTTCCGGATATCCACTTGTAAGTGGGGTGCCACTTATGCCAGGAAAACTCACAGCACTTGAACAAGCTCAACTCGATTCGCAAGTAACTGACATAGCAGTTACAAACTCTTTCCCGTGCAAAAGTTGGCCTACTCTCCAACATTAAGTTTTCCTTTCGAGGAAAATACTCTCCAATGAGTCCACTCCGCACAGTCCCTAGTGTTTTCTCGGAACTTTCTATGAAACCAACTGTGACGGACCGGAAAATTACTCCTTTGGCGCGTTTCCCCGCAAGCCGTAACTTCCTCGATGCACCATGATAAAGCTACGATCCGAGCCTTAAAGCTAGGCAAATGCATCCTCATTTTCCCTCGCAAGCATGCTCGACGAGCATGATGCAACTAACTTAGGTTCCACATGGTTCCAACTTACCCTTATTCTGCGAAGGGTTTATTAAGTAAACCAAAAACTTTATTAAAACGATAAAAATTGCCTTTTGAGGCCCTAAACGGTGGGATTTGGATAAATTCTGGTGACCATGTGGATCTATAGATCGACATGTCTTGATCTTTGGGCCGTTTCCCATCAAAATGGACTCCTGTTGAGCTAAAATATGACACTCGGGTTTTTAGCCTATGTCGAACGCCTTGATAAGAAGTATGAGCATCCAGTGAATGGAATGCAACTTTCCACATCAAGTTTGGCCACAATCATCTCTTGCATCGCATCACCGAGCTTAGATGATATGAGAGGCCAATATGTCGCAATCATCTCCCAAATAGATGATATGAGCGACAAAGTACTGGACCGGAAACGCTGCAACTCATTGCGGCTGCCTATGTACCCTTCCCTACTCTAAAAGGATCAAGCACAGACCGTAGTTCATCCACGAAGGGACAGAAACTTAAACCAACTCATTTGCGAGGCCGTGGCCAAGCAATAAAGGTAATGGCCTAGTCCGTATAGGCCGTTTCGTCAAAATGCATCCAAGTATTGCATGTTTGGTCCGCAATATGGCATAACTGTGCCTAAGTATCAAATGCCCTCTTCGCGAGGCTACACAACTATAAATGAGTCTTAGGCATCATTTATACTCTTCCGGCTAAGCTATGAAGCTTACTTGGTGCATATTCCGCATATGCACCATCAACCAACTACCCCTCCCTATATATGTTAATTTGACATTTTTACAACTATGATTGGGGGAGAAAAAATCATTCATCAACTCCCCAGGACGTGATGGCTGCACCTTACCACCCTAGCCAACAGTGATGTACGGCCGTAATGGTTGTACATTCAGTTCTGGCTCACATGCCAGTTTCAATGTCCGTCCATGACGGCTGAACATTTACTGATCCATGTCCCGTGAAGGGCCGTGATGGCTGTACTTCTGTCTTTTGCCCATGGGCCACTCCAATGTCCAGCCGTGATCGTTGTAGATCTCTAAGTCTATCTCACTTGGTGCATGGTCCGTATATGCACCTTCAACCAAGTACCCCTCCCTATATATGTTAACTTAACATTTTTACAACTTTGATTAGGGGAGGAAAAATCATTCATCAACTCCCCACTTTTACTATTCATGGTCGTTGCCATATACCCGACCATGTTGGTTGTCTACTACCAACCGATGTCCAGCCATGTTGGCTGTCCGCTTCCAACCAATTTCCATCCATGTTGGTTGTCCGCTGCAAACCGATGTCCATCCATGTTGGTTGTCCACTGCCAACCCGATGTCCATCCATGTTGGCTGAACATTGTCAATGCATTGGCTAAGGGCCAATGTTCCTTTTCCTATGCAACAGAAGCTTTGGATGAAGATTCATCTCAGGCCATGACGCATCTTTTCGCATGCGCCATGCTAAAAACACGGGGTGTTACAATTCCAGTCTGAAGTTAACTTGTAGTACGCTAGTGTCTGTAGTAGCTTAATACAATATGGTGTTCAAATCTGGACTAGGTTCCGGGTTTTTCTGCATTTGCGGCTTCCTCGTTAAAAAAATTTTCTGGTGACTGTGTTATTTCTTTTTGGCATTATATTTGTTTGCATAATTGAAATATCACAGGTTGTGCGTAGTTCAGTCAGTTGAAAAATACGACCTTGTTTGTTGAATATAACTTGATTGACACTTCGACATTGGTCTTTGGCACCGTCCAAGTTATTTCTCATATCAATCAGGCACATAGATTTCTATCTGTTTGATTTGCTGATTGGATTGAGAAATAAGAGATAAACTCTTTGATATATCTCTTGATTGAGCTTGCTTTTAAGTTGGTGCTCTCAGAATTATATTGGAGTTTAGTCCATACAGATTGTCGAACGAATTTAATATCCATACATGGTTAATTGTTCTAAACTCTCATTTCAATCATTGAAACATTCTTAGAAGACGACAATGGTAATCTCACACATACCATTGGCTTCAAGTAATTTTCAAGTGATCGAATGATCAATTCCGAACTTCCCAAGCTAACATCAAATGACTGTCTCACAAAAATCATGTAAGATGTTCAAGGTAATTTTCACATGATCATCTTTTGACTTAATATTTAGTTTCCAACAAATAAATTGTCTCCAACTAAACTCGTCAAGAATACGATGAACATAGCTAAAGCAAAAAGCTTTCTACTCGTATTTCGAGAAATAGATAAGCGAAATAAACTCGGCTCGAAATATCAAATGTGTATAATGTTAAAATATATATAGCTATACGACTAGTCTCATTAGAAGATATAATAGAATAGACTTCTGAGTGATAGATAAGTTTTAGTCTCTACATACCTTTTATTGATGAAGTTCCTTCAAGCTCTCCTCAATAGATCTTAGTCTTCATTTGGTGAATGCAGTGAAGTCTAAAGATCAACTACACTTTCTATCCTAATCCGAGACATAGCTATAAGTAGACTAGAAATCAAGTATATAGTTTTGATCAACTAAAATTGACAAACAAGCTTGAGATACCAATGCTTGCGAGTTCGACCGAGCAGTGCTCTAACATTTATCTTAATCACAAAGCTAAAAGATATAATGTGGAAGTAAAGTAAATAACACAGACACTCAAGATTTTGTTAACAAAGAAAATTTAGTCTAGTTTGTAATACTTTTAAAATTAATTGGCTATACGAATTAACTACCGGAACCTCATATAGTTGAGACCAAGTAAACACTCCTTATGGCAAGGATCGATCCAAATGACTAATTTTTGTTTTCAGTAAACAACTCACCTGTTGATTACCAAATTCAATATTCAAATCAGTGATAAAGCAGAATAAAGGATCTTCTGTTTATATCAATAAACTCCTTTGGCCTAAAGATCAAACCAAGACAATGATTATTGAAGTAATCAATCTTGATGAACAAGCTCCATTGAAGCAGCTTAATGCAACTAGACAATTGTTCGATCTTTTTAAAAGTCTTATGTTTATCGAGATAAATTACTTGTAAATCCCGAAAAATCAACTTTGCAAGAGGTAACAAAATATCAAAATAAAAAAAAATATCTCAAAGTCTTCAATCTTCAATTCTAATCTTCAAAATAATCGTTGCAAACAACTTAATTCCATTATTGGTCAGCATACAAAACTGAGTTTTTCAACATCAACCGGACAGCAGTTCTATCCCGCAGATTTAAGATCATTCATATTTGGGATAGTAGATCTTCAAATAAACTTGAGTGACCTTATATCAGAAGAGACGGACCATAAAATAAACAAGGTTGATCTATCAGAGATAACTGACTGTTATTTCAATACGAAGCACAAACAGTAATTCATAAATAACAAATCTTGCTTCCACCAACGTTAAATGTAGAGGCTTCTTGCTTTCACCTAATTTGATTACTCATATTTATTTAACATGTTGGCTCTCTGATACAATCAATATAAGTATATGTTCAAGGAATGAGTTTGTAAGGATACAAGACTCCATATTTATAGAGTTATGGCTAAGGATTGTTTGGACAAGACCTGCCAATTCCGAAAATCCTCAAGAGAAACAAATATTTATCTCTGAAATGAGAAAATACAATTGTATTCCAACTTATAAACCGATTTCTCTCATAATATGGAAACTAAAATTATCTAGCATAAATCTACGTACTTGACTAATATAGTAACTTGTGATACGAAAACTTCAGGGTAAGGACGGTTTTAGGCAAATCTAGCAAAGCCTGCTTTAGGGTAGTACCGGCTGGTGTTTTTTTTTATGTTACAAGAAAGCAAAATTTGGTCTAAAACGTGAATACAAATAAAATAATGAATATATTCTTAGAATAAGGGGCATAACATGAATAGAGAGTTACTTGACTGGTTCATATTTAATAATATAAAAAAAACAGAAAATAAACTCTGTTTTCTACATTTCTTTTTTTTGGAGAACATCGTTTTTCCTAAATTTCATCACTCAAAAGGCAACACCTCTGATTTTATATTGAGTGTAATTATTCTATTTATAACAATATAAGAATCATCGTTTATTTTCTACCTAATCCTTTGATTTTATATTAGTAGTTATACCAACTTCCATCACATCTCAAAGGACAACAATCGACCAACCCTCTTTCTTTCTTGCTCCATCATGGCTTTGGCCGTCTGAACATTAATTATAAAAAAAAGGAATCTAAAGAGGTACTTGAATTTTATTATTCTCTCACACTAAAATGTAACTACAGATTTAAGTTTATTGATTTATATATGATATTTGTTGGAAATCATAATTTACATTATTTAGAAAATGTATATACCGAGACCATTGATTCAAGTATTGCCTAAATACACCATCCATGTATGTTTAAAAATATGATTTTAATCACCAACAAGTGGGTTTTATTTATCTTTTTCTTAAGTCTAAACTAACATAATCATATTGATGATACATGTCATGCTGATGTACTAATGTCAAGGTTAAGATTACACCAGCTGATTATAAAAATTACTAAATATTATCTATTGTAACGTGCCTTAAGTAATTACCAGAAAATATTTCTTTTAATGCATGTTACATGGAAGTAATTTAGCTTTTCCAAGTGATGGTTTGGACAAAAAAGACTAAACATTGTTTCTTTTTTGTTCAAAATTTTGTGTTTTCTGATCAGAAGTTAGTGAAGAAATCTTTGTTCCCATTAGTAGGAAGAGAATAATATCATTTTTTGTTGCATGATCAGGTTAATTACTACATCCATACACCTAGATTAGTGGTAACTACATAATGTTCATTAAAGATTTCACTTAGAACATTCAAAATCTACTATTTATTGTAAAGTAATCGATTATGTATCATGCATAAGCATTACCAAAGTGCTTTAGGAGGAATTATGGAGAAATAATTTGCCTTCACTTCTGGCAGAAAAAACTTAGGGACGGCCTTGCCTCAAGGATTTGGTAAGCATATAAATCGATACCAAAATCGGTAGTGAAAATTTGGTTTGTAGGATCTTTTCTTGAGTATCAAAGGTATACTATAACAATAAAATATTAGACTTTAGCACGTATCGATAATTTATAAACAATATGTGGACACTTACAGACATTCCCGATATAACTCGTGTACATCTCGATGTCCACAGAAAATCGAAGATAATAAACTTATTGATAACTTAATAACAAGTCAAACATAGTCGGGATTGGTCATAACCCACTTTTCAACTATGAAACAAGTTTCGCAAGTCTATTTCCTTAAATTATGTTTCTGAAAATGCTTTTAAACATAATTCCAAAGTTTTGGATTCATCAAGAAGTTCAACACATTAGAAAAGTTACCAACTAGTGAAATGTTGAGAAAACGAAATCCATAAATAAACTATACTTCGTAACTCCATATACTTAAGTTGTAGAAAACTTATTGTATATCATTCTTTAAGATACTCTGGTTATAGTGTAATGATGAAGTCACCAATACAAAAGTCATTATAACAAACTTAACTTCACATGTTATGTTTTCAATGAATAAAGACTCGAAAGGAGAATATATTAAAGCGAAACAGGTCAAGTCTATAGTTACTAATCTCGAAATGAAGGATAACATCTTCGTTGTCTTCGATACATCTTCATGTCTTCATGAGTAACTAGAACATGTCTCAATATTTAATTGTTTCTAGTCAAACCTAACAAAGTTGACTTAGCAATCGACTCAAGCGGCTCCGAATTTTGGAAATAAAGTTAACATACCAATATTTGGTGGGTTTAATCGAGAAATGCTCTAACATAAGCCTCTTTCTTTTCTGTCTTTATCATTATAAGTTTACTCTTAGGATCTCGGTAGTTCTTAACTACCTTGTGTGTGTTTCCTGATAAATTTAGAAACTAAATGGACTACTACGCTTAAGTTACAACAGTTTCTATGAGCGACAACGACTAACTTTTTATCCACGTTACTATGACGATCCAAATATTATCTGGCGATATGCGAAAGATATATGCACAATAAATTAAAATAACATCAATAATATCAACAACACAAATATTTGCAGATGAAGAACACCCAATATAACAAAAAATAGTAGTTGCAATATTTTTGCACAAATGAAACTCATGTTACAGTTTGCAATAATTATACACTCATGGAAATCATATTGAACTGTGCAGTAATTGTACAACCATGGAAATTGTGAATACCAATATTCTGTGGAGCACGTGTCATGATCTTAATGGCCGCATACAAATTCAACTGTGCAGCCTTCGCTAAACAGAGAAGCCTGAGTAGCAAAGGATACCTCCACAGATCTACTTTATCTCATCCCAAGAAAGAAGGCCTAAACGGTTAAGATGAGAAGAGTAAAAGTCTAGTCTACAAAGAGATAGCTGGCAAAGGGACAAAGGTAGATGACGCATCTAATCAGCATTAAATGCACAAATATCTTATCCACACGCATGAACCATGGCACGTGGAGAGAGAAGGCGTGGCAGAACCCGATTGGCAAAAGCTGGCGGTGAGCGAAGGTACAACCCGTACTAAGGTTGGGTCGTTCCCGAAGGAACGTGGGCCATCTGAGGTGGCGGAATACGACTGGAGAAGGTACGCGGTGGACGAAGGTACCATTGGTACGAAAGGTATATCAGCAGAAGATGGACCCAGAGGCAGCAAAGAGATACCTAGAGCAGAAGGGGCTATAAATACCAAGCCTCACCAACAAACTAAAGGCATTCAATATCTAGGAGAGGAGATCTAGTCTTAAGCTTATACCTCTTTAATGTTTAGAACTTAAGTATTTACTTCAACTTGAGTTCTCTCTATTACTTTGGGAAGCAATTAAGATCTCTTGTAACCACCACAACTTAATACAAAACAATCACCCATTACCCCGTGGATGTAGACAAATGTCGAACCACGTAATCTCTTGTGTCTCATGATAACTTAGAAGCTTTTACATTATATTTGTGTTCTTAGTTATTATTGTGATCTTGAATATCTTTTATTACTTAGCATTGTCAGTTCAACAGAGGTATCGATACTACTTAGCATCAGATCCTCTGAGTTGTATACATTAAGTAGACTACAGGAAAACGAGTAGTCACAGTTTGGCACCCACCATGTTTGGCTCACGAGCTTGAGTTTAGACATAGTTTTACCTTTAACTTACGTATCTTCCGTAACGAAGGGATCTATTCTTTTTAACGATGAATCTCACTCTCCAGAGATTTGTTCATTCGTTATGTGTGTATGTTTTTTGAGTTTATAGACTCTAAAAATGTATCTTGTTAAAGATCTACAAAAATTTCACAAAAAAGCGTGCTCACAAAACGCCAAAATCTTTGTTTTATACTAAAACAACCATTTTTTAACAAAGCATATTTCAGATCTGAGAACCTTTGACTGACAGAGGAATCTCAGTGAGATTTTAAGGAATAAAGATCTTCTAAAGCATTTAATAACCTTGTTTTTTCACGAGATCTGGCACCTTTTTTTATTGGTTTTCAACGTCTAAGGTTGTCTTTTCCAAGGGTGTCATAAAAATTTAATACTTGTCTTTCAAAGACATTATTTCAGTCATTTCTCGGAAAAAGATGCTTAGCCGTCTTCTGTGTCAGAGCATTAATTGCTACTTTTAATGAAGGTACCAAATGACGTACCAACAAGCTCACGACCAGCAATCACCAGAGGAAAATCCCAAAAGCCGTCTCAAGCAAATCAAAGGAATGAAGCAGAGGACGGACAAAGTGAAATAGCAAGAAGAACAACTGCTAACAAATCACCTATTCCGACTGAAGGGATGGGGCAAACATCGGGAGCTCAACCACTTTACGACATGTTGTTACCGGAGCATCCTACCACTACAAAGCCACCTGCGGCCAACGCAGGGTTACCCAGAACCTTAGCTCTTACGGGATGAGGGTTGAGAAACTTAACCCCAATTCAGATAGATCCAGACGCACCAATCGTAGATGAAGGAGTGGAAAACTATGAAGATCCATCCGACAACACCCCTCAAGGAGGTGAAACCCACAACGATGATCAAATAGCGGCACAAATAGCAGCTTTGTTACTCCGTAACAAGGAGAACGAGGATGCAATACAAGAAATGTCCCAAGAGAACCAGAACCTCAAAGGTATGTGGTAGGCCGGGGACAGTGTATAAAAAATGGAGAAAGTTAAGGCCTACAGTGATACCGCAAGTGCACGGTTTCGATGTAGTGAGTGCACAAGTACGGGTCGATCCACAGGGACTTGGGTGTGTTCATGAAGATTCCTAAGCTAAATGGCAGTGACAGTGCAGTGAGAACAATGAGAAGGCAGTAAAGAGAAAAGCAAAGCCAAGAGGCAGTGAACAGGGCAGTGAAGATGATGAGTGAGCAAAGCAGAAAGAAACAAGGCAATGTAACAAAAACAGTGACAGTGACCAAAGGTCATAGGCAGTGGGTGAGCAGTGGTGAAAGCAAACAAAGCAGATGAAGGGAGCTAGGATCATTAATTCCACCACTAACCTACACCATGTATTCAACGACTACATTCTTGTTCTTGTGATGACATGGGTTAAGATGTGGTCTGCCCTATGTCTAAGAAGTTTCTCCACTAGAGAAATCATCCCCAATAAGACATTGCTCCATAGCACTAGTTATCTGGCTAAGTATAACTAGTCTAAGGCTCAACATGGTCTGGTTTAGCATGATTGGTGGCTGTGTCCACATAGAGATATTCTAACTACAGTGGATTCATGGCATCCACTGTGAGAGCAATTTGCAGACATGCCAAAGTGATTATCTCCTAAACATTTTTAACATTCAAGAATGCATATTCACATCACACAGGATAGCAAGTTAAGGCTTCCTTAAGACCCTAGAAATTGAAACTAACACATGATAAAACTGAAATTAAAATTGGAATTAAACTGAAATTAACCCAATTAGGGGGTATCTCGGCTAACCAAGAACACCCTTCTCTCTACACATCAATTGCCTTTTATAGTTTTACAAAATATCCCCAAATTTCGAAACCCTAACTTGCAAACCCTAATTTTTGAATTGAAAATTCCACTCACCTAATCCCTGAATTGATGTCGACCCATGCCTATTCTCTCTTCTCTGCTCCTCTCCATGTCTTCAATTGCGTCTTATAACCTCACCTAATTTATTGATTTATCACCTAGGGTTTCAGTGGTGAAAAATCAATAAGTTAGATGGCTATAGAGGTAGGGGAGGTAGCTAAGGCGTGTAGGTGGTGTTTGGTGACAGTGGAGGAAGTGGCGATGGCAGGGTGGTGTGGTTCAGCGAGGTGTAGCTGGTGGAGGTGATGGAGTTGCAGAGCAGCTCTCTGCAACAGGGTATGGAGGAGAAGAGGTCGAGTGATTTTGGGTTAGGGGGCGTTTGGCTAGGGGTATAGGGTGTTCGATACTTGGGTGTTAGGCGGGTTCAGCGAGGTTTGATGATCTGCGACAAGGAGCGATGGATGGGAAGATGGTAGGTGGATCTGACGGCGATGCGGAGGCAGGCGATGAGCGACCGTCGGATGAAGAGATACAACGAAACGAACGGTACTTGATGGAGTTAGGTACTGTAGTGTAAGGCGGAGATATCAAACTTCGATGCACAGCAAGGGAGCGACCGTCGGATGCTTCTGAGAACTGATCTGACGGCTGAAGACGCAAGCGGGTATGGATTTGGGTTTTAGGCTTTTGGGTATAGAATATGGGTTTGGGAAATGAGTTTGGGCTTGGAAAACCTTGAGCCCACTTCTTCTTTAAGACCAACTTTCTTCTTCAAGCCCATTTCTATCCTTTTTTTGGTCTTCCGCACATCACTCTTCGCGGCTTCCTTGCGTAATTCCTCCTGGCTTTTCACTACTTTTCTGCTCTTTTTGCTCCGTAACTCATCCAATCTTTATTTATTACCTAAAAATGCAAAATTAAGTAAGAAAAATATTTATTCTTGAAAACAATGAAAATACAGAATATGGGATAAAATGTAGAATTAATGCACAAAAGATGAGTTAAATGCCAAGAAAAATATATAGAAATATGCACTTTTTAGCACTCATCAAATACCCCCAAACCTGAATTTTACTTGTCCTCAAGTAAAACAAAACTAAGGAAATCCTACCTATACCACTGTCGCTGGTCTCTCGAATGCATTTAGCGTATGCACTAAGCCTTTTAAACCACTAAGTGTCCCTAGTGGACGAGTTGAAGTCTCGTGAAGGTTTGCTTAGAACGTACCTACAAAGTTCTAGGTCAAAATATAAGCTCAGATTCCATCAAATGTGACATGTGCAAAACAGTTTAAGCTCACAGCAAAATGGAGATGTCAATCTAGCTATCGAAGGCACAGTCCTAGCACTGATAACAAAAAAAGACATGTGATAAGAGTGTAAAGTGTATCTACACATGTGTAAAGAAAGATCTGAAGTTATGACTACTAATCACCAAGAGATAGTTTCTCAGGCTAAGAACCAAGGTCGAAATCTAGCTAGCTGTCCGGACTTTACGAGAATTGTGAATGAGTTGGAGGTATTTCACAATTACTCGCGTTGTACATCAATGGCATACACCCTCCTTGCTTATTACAACGAAACAACAAAATGACTCTTTACATGACTCTTATTTACATTGACTACTCTCTTTTATTTTTGGAACAAGAGATGATGGAATTGATAAATACTTGATTTTTTTGTATTTTTCTGATTTTTTTTTTTCTGAATATATACATTTTTTTTTTTTTTTTTTTTTTTTTTTTTTGTAGCTAAAAACTTTTGATACAAATACAAAAGGAAACAAAAGATTACATGACACTTTGCAAGAGGTAGCCCTTTTTGATGCACCCAGTTAAATTCGATGGTTGTCTTTCTTAATGTAACCTCCACCTTCTATCCCAACCAACCGAACAAGCTAGTCAAGTTTCGTTCAGTATTCTAAAGTGATTGGCAATCGTAACTTCCTATCAAACACCTTGAAGATCGAGGCCATACATGTATTGGTAGATCGTGCGCGTGCAAATTTCTTATCACTATGTGAATTGTGCTAGAATCAGGGTGCCTAAATATCTAGACTAAGACTCCTAATAAAAATACATATTTGCACAGAGTCAACATTTCAAGGTAAATGAGCTCCATTTTTATGATTTTTGATTTTTAATTTTTTTGAATTTTTTTCGATTTTTTTCAAAGAAGGAGTTCGTTTTCAATTATGGCAAATTATCATGGTATCTACTCTATACCCCCAAAACTAAACTAAACATTGTCCTCAATGTTTCAAAATATGGAAAGAATTAAAATGCAACATATGGAAAGGGACTGCTGAGTAGAGTAAAAGGAGAGAGAATACCCGATTTCGGCGGAAAGCGAATTAAAACTCCGTTATTCAAGGCAAAAATCCAACATATTTCAGCCGAGATCATATTGGATTAGCAAAATATATACAAAAGGAACAAAAGGGTTTTTAAGAAATTTTATCTACTGGATTATATACAAAAAATTCACCATACACTAACAATCTAAAGAGTTGAGGATCAACCCAAAAGACAAAGTGTAAAGGTTTCAACAGCTTCACACAATAATAATATGGTAGGCATGCAAGTGAAGCTGTGAAACAAAATGAGCTACCCCCAAACCTGGATTTTACAGAAGATACAATTTTGAAAAAAAAATCGCGCAGTTTCGGGGGTTCATCATGCAAAAGGTCTAGCTCGAAATGAACTTTGCTAGGGACGGGCAAACATGCTATTTCCAACTGTGGTTCCTCAAAGATATTATATTTGAATGCAAAATGGTCCACGAGGACTTGGGAAGCACACAGTTCCAAACCTAGATTAGGCATTCTCAGAAAAATTGGTTTTACAATATTGGTACAAACCAAATCTAGGTTGGGTGGAAGGCCATCAGATTGTGACTCATGTAGGAGAATAGGTGCGTCATTATCAATCAAATCAAAATCTCCTAAATCATCTACACATGTCACATCATGCTCACAATCATCAATCAAATTAGCAAGTTCACACTCAGAATCATCAACATCATCAACAGATTTGTCCTCATGCATCGGCAATTCAATGGAAATATCACAATGTGACCTAGGTAGAGAATCAGACACATCACTTATATTTTCATGCATAATAACATCAGTGTCTACAGAAGATTCAACTATTCCTATGTCATGCTCATCTTCACAGAATAATTGTACGAATCCCATGTCAATATCAAAATCATATGAATTACAATGAGTATTAGAAAAAACAACATTCATGAAGGTCGAGGGCGAGAAGCCATATGTTATTGAACCAACAGGTTCCACAATATTTTCATGTTCTTCTAACACATCATCATAATCATCATAATCATCATCATAGTAGCATGCATATTGGTCCTCATTAAAAGTGGTGGTGTCGTTAGTCGATTCATGTTCCTCTAAATTAGGTTCATATTCAACATCATTTACATGAATAGGACTAGACACTTCATTAGGGACAACATACATTTCCTCATGAATTTCCTCCTTTTGTAGGTGAAGCAAAATCTGATCTAAATATGCCTGAATTCGTGATGTAGATCTATCGAAGTTTTGCTCACTGAGTCTGAAAGCTTCTGTGGTGGAGTCTAAATTCATGGGAGTACAAAATTCTTCATGTTCAAATTGTGGTGATTGGTACATGTGTGCATGGTCATTAGGGTTATAAAAGATTGATCGCAACCCTCAAAGGATTGATTATGGTCCCAATGACTACCATTCTCACAATTTATGGGCATTTCATACCTTGGATTTCTCTAGATTGCCTAAAATTATGCAAAATATGACAATTCTCAACAGGGTGGTCTAAACTACCACATGCAGGACATGCATAGATTTCAGGTTGCCTAAGAAATTAGATGTGACAGATTCCTCATGTGATTGCATTTCTAAAGCTGCGATTCGAGCTTCTAATTGATCCACAAGAGATGATTGTGTGAGTGAGGCATTAGCAAAATGTTCATTTTCACGTTGTGGCAAACGATGCATGTGTGAATAGTCATTAGGGTTCATGTATTGAGGCTCGGGACTTTGAAAATGTCCATAATAATTCCTATAACTATTGACATCATGGTCTATGGGAGGTTCATAACGTGAAGTTTGTCCACACGCAAGTTCTCTAAGGGATTCGTTGTATTCCCTAACTGTAGAAAAAGATCTAGACATGATTGGGCTCAAAGGCTAAGTAAAGAGTTTACAAAGCTCAAAATTTGGTTTTTAAGGGATTGGACTTTTTGGAAAAATTTGGTTTTGTTGGGAGACATTTGGTTTTGATGGGAAAAATTTTGGTTTTTAGGGGAAGATTTGGAAAACTTTTTGGTTTTTACGGGAGAATTTTGGTTTTGTCGGGATAAGGAGGAAGAAGAAAAATTTGGTTGTTAATGTGGGAGCAAAATAAAATTTGGTTTTAGAATTTGGGAGCAATTAAAGTAATTTTTTTTTTTTTTTAAATTATCCTAGCATAAATTAGCACAACCCATAAAAGAAAATAAAAACAACAATAATAATTACAAACCCATAAAAGAAAGAAAAAGAAGAAAAAGAAAAATTATTACAAGCCCAAAAAAAAAATAAAGAAAAACAAAAATTATTACAAGCCCACAAATTAAAAATGGAAGCCCACAGGTTGGGTTCTCTTAATGGGTTTAAGCTTACCTTTGAAGCACAGCCCAGCTGTTCAGTTTGGTTGCAAAAGCCCAGTTGGGCTTTGGATCATCCTAAGCTTTGGCTTCAACACTCAAGGCCCAGTTGGGATTGGTTCAATTTCTTCTCCTTCTTCAGCTTACAGCCCAGTTGGGCTTTATCTTACACCAGCTTCAGCAGGCAGCAGCAGCAGGGAATAGCAACAGGAGCACAGCAGCAATAGCAGCAGCAGGATCAGGAGCAGCAGCAGGATCAGGAGAAGCAGCAGGAGAAGCAGCTCAGCTCTATTTGGGCTTCACAGCAGGTACCTGGACTCAGCAAAGATCAGTTTCTTTCAGCTGCACTACACAGCAGCTACTAAAACAGCAAGTTAATCTAAGATGCAAGAATGCAATGCATGATGCAAGATATGCAGTGCAGAGAATATGCAAGATGAATATGCAAGTGAGGCTAGATGAACTAAATGCAAGGAGAACAGCAAATAAGAATGCTTCGAAAACACAACGCCAAGTCCCCGGCAGCGGCGCCAAAAACTTGGTAGGCCTCAAAGAGGTGTAAAAAAATTATCCCCGGCAGCGGCGCCAAAAACTTGGTAGGCCGGGGACAGTGTATAAAAAATGGAGAAAGTTAAGGCCTACAGTGATACCGCAAGTGCACGGTTTCGATGTAGTGAGTGCACAAGTACGGGTCGATCCACAGGGACTTGGGTGTGTTCATGAAGATTCCTAAGCTAAATGGCAGTGACAGTGCAGTGAGAACAATGAGAAGGCAGTAAAGAGAAAAGCAAAGCCAAGAGGCAGTGAACAGGGAAGTGAAGATGATGAGTGAGCAAAGCAGAAAGAAACAACGCAATGTAACAAAAACAGTGACAGTGACCAAAGGTCATAGGCAGTGGGTGAGCAGTGGTGAAAGCAAACAAAGCAGATGAAGGGAGCTAGGATCATTAATTCCACCACTAACCTACACCATGTATTCAACGACTACATTCTTGTTCTTGTGATGACATGGGTTAAGATGTGGTCTGCCCTATGTCTAAGAAGTTTCTCCACTAGAGAAATCATCCCCAATAAGACATTGCTCCATAGCACTAGTTATCTGGCTAAGTATAACTAGTCTAAGGCTCAACATGGTCTGGTTTAGCATGATTGGTGGTTGTGTCCACATAGAGATATTCTAACTACAGTGGATACATGGCATCCACTGTGAGAGCAATTTGCAGACATGCCAAAGTGATTATCTCCTAAACATTTTTAACATTCAAGAATGCATATTCACATCACACAGGATAGCAAGTTAAGGCTTCCTTAAGACCCTAGCAATTGAAACTAACACATGATAAAACTGAAATTAAAATTGGAATTAAACTGAAATTAACCCAATTAGGGGGTATCTCGGCTAACCAAGAACACCCTCTCTACACATCAATTGCCTTTTATAGTTTTACAAAATATCCCCAAATTTCGAAACCCTAACTTGCAAACCCTAATTTTTGAATTGAAAATTCCACTCACCTAATCCCTGAATTGATGTCGACCCATGCCTATTCTCTCTTCTCTGCTCCTCTCCATGTCTTCAATTGCGTCTTATAGCCTCACCTAATTTATTGATTTATCACCTAGGGTTTCAGTGGTGAAAAATCAATAAGTTAGATGGCTATAGAGGTAGGGGAGGTAGCTAAGGCGTGTAGGTGGTGTTTGGTGACAGTGGAGGAAGTGGCGATGGCAGGGTGGTGTGGTTCAGCGAGGTGTAGCTGGTGGAGGTGATGGAGTTGCAGAGCAGCTCTCTGCAACAGGGTATGGAGGAGAAGAGGTCGAGTGATTTTGGGTTAGGGGGCGTTTGGCTAGGGGTATAGGGTGTTCGATACTTGGGTGTTAGGCGGGTTCAGCGAGGTTTGATGATCTGCGACAAGGAGCGATGGATGGGAAGATGGTAGGTGGATCTGACGGCGATGCGGAGGCAGGCGATGAGCGACCGTCGGATGAAGAGATACAACGAAACGAACGGTACTTGATGGAGTTAGGTACTGTAGTGTAAGGCGGAGATATCAAACTTCGATGCACAGCAAGGGAGCGACCGTCGGATGCTTCTGAGAACTGATCTGACGGCTGAAGACGCAAGCGGGTATGGATTTGGGTTTTAGGCTTTTGGGTATAGAATATGGGTTTGGGAAATGAGTTTGGGCTTGGAAAACCTTGAGCCCACTTATTCTTTAAGAACAACTTTCTTCTTCAAGCCCATTTCTATCCTTTTTTTGGTCTTCCGCACATCACTCTTCGCGGCTTCCTTGCGTAATTCCTCCTGGCTTTTCACTACTTTTCTGCTCTTTTTGCTCCGCAACTCATCCAATCTTTATTTATTACCTAAAAATACAAAATTAAGTAAGAAAAATATTTATTCTTGAAAACAATGAAAATACAGAATATGGGATAAAATGTAGAATTAATGCATAAAAGATGAGTTAAATGCCAACAAAAAGGGATAGATATATACAATATTTGGCACTCATCAGTATGCTAGACATACAGATCGAAGGTTCCCAAACTCACCTTCCACCAAAGAGGCGTGATAACGAAGCTATCTCAGGAAGACGAAGGGTGGATCTCAACCCACCAAAGGTTAATCAACCTAAGGGAACCAGAAGAGCGCACCACGATCCGGACGAGATGGACTCGACTTACAAGCCCTCTCAATCCTACTACGAAGCATTTTCCAAAGATGCTCACAATGTGAACATGGTTATGGAGCAAATGGAGAAAATTCGGAAGGAGATACAAGGCCTAAAAACTGGCCACGCAGGCGCAAGACTAGAATAAGTGCTCTAAGAAGCAACCACTTCCCCACTATCTTTTCTCATTTTAAGGGAACCCATCCCTCCAAAATTCCCGGTACCTACGTTCCAAGCATACAACGGTACCTCAGATCCCGCGGCCCACTACTGTATTACACTCGTGTCCTTGCCCATTTGGAAAGAGATGAGGTAGTACTCTGTAGGTACTTCCCTGCAAGCTTGACGGGATCAGCACTATCCTGGTATGACAACTTACCAGCAAACTCAATTGACTCCTTCGAGCAATTGTCTATGGTGTTTTTGGAGACATACATGTACAATAAATCAACAAAGGCAGGGTAGATAGGCTATTTGCTTTAGCTATCGGACCCCGGGAGACATTGATGCAGTACACAGAAAGGTGGCAAAAGACGTTCCAAGCAATCGGCAAAGTCAATCCATAAATTAGCATTAACTTCTATAAGTATGGACTTGATAGAACCTCAGCCATCTTCGTGGAGCTTCACAACATAGCCCTCGATTCCGAAGGCGAGCTCAGGGTTGTCCAAGACCGCTACATCAGACTCGAAGAAATCCAGAAGGACAACCCCAGGGTACAAGCAAAGACGACAATAGCTCCGCAGTGAACCAACTCTCTGGAACCAATCTCGAAGATACCTAAGCGACAAAATGAAGCCGGGGCAAAACTAGATCTCGAGACAAACAATCCAAATACGGAGACGGAAAAAGAGGCAAAGGAAGAAAAGAATTTATGGATAAAATCTACATGAAGATAAATACAACTTTCTCTCACATCCTAAGCAATGAGGGAGCAAAGCCAGGCTTTCCTTACCCTAATACTAGGGGAAAGCAACCAGAAAAAACGAAGGAGGCCAAGGAGTATTGTGCATACCACCAATACTATGGGCATACAACTGATCGTGCTACCATTTACGCAATGTAATCCAAAGATTCATCGACGAAGGCAAATTCATGGAGTACGTACAGCTACAACCAGCAGAAACTGAGGAGACCCCAAAGAAAAGGGTAGAACTACCTCAGGACGGCAAATACATCAACATGATCACCTTTTCCAACGGAGGCCAAGAAAAAATGCTCGAAGATATCCTCGAGTGATCTCGAAATAGAAAGAAGATAGAATCCCATGAGGTGTTCAAGCTAAGTGGACCACATACTAGCACTTTGGAGGAATGGATGGCCACGCCATTAACTTTCTCAACAAATGACGTCAACCAGGAGGTTGAAATGCATAATGTTCCATTAGTAATCAATCTTCCAATACACAGATGGAATGTTACGAAGGTCCTCGTTAATGGGGGCAGTTCGTTAAATGTGCTATTTTACGAACCCTACCTACGCATGGGTTTGACAGCGGAGCAAATGGATTATTCCACTTGCACAATATACGGTTTCAATGGAGCAGTCTCTAGACCAAAAGGAGAATTCTTGCAGGTACATGCAGGACCTTTAGCAACCAATACACGGTTCTGCATAGTGGAAGCATCTTCGCCCTACAATGTCATCATGGGCAGGCTATGGGTCCATAGATTGCGAGGAACAGCTTCGACATATCACCAATACCTACGCTTTCCCACACCTATGTGTGAAATGGAAATCAAAGGTGACCAGTAAGACGCAAGGCTATGCAATCTAGAGGAAATCAGACTCAACGAAGAAAGAATTGCTGCTTAATAGCACGAAAGAAAAAGACGCAAGGCAAACACCAAGGAAGTACAGGACGGGTCCTCCTTAGTACCCAAAGCCGTCTCAGCACCGAGGACAGGTACCTCCGCCACTCCAGGCGCAGATGTCTCCGCCAAATGACAAATACATAAAAGCACTCCTCAACGACCTCAGCAACAAATCTGCTCATCGGTGGAACCAACGAAGAAAATCAACATCGGGAAGGAGGCAGAACCAAAGATGCTCAACGTTGGAATTTTACTTGAAGAGGAATAGGAGGTGCAACTACAAAGGTTACTAAAAGAGTACGCGGACGTCTTTGCATGGTCAATGGAGGACATGCCAGGAATTGATCCAAATTTCGTCTCACATCACCTTCGGCTCAGACCGGAAATAACAACATTCAAGCAACGCATACTTAAAGTGGCGGACATCTACCACGAAGGGGTAGAAAAAAGAGTTGCAAAAGCTACTTACATCTGGATTCATACGAGAAGTCAAATACCCCACGTGGATATCCAACATGGTCATTGTTCCTAAGAAGAACGGAGGCGTACGCATTTGCATCGACTTTAGCAATCTCAACAAAGCACACCCCAAAGACAGCTATCCACTGCCAAACATTGACCAACTGGTCAACGCAACCGAAGGCTACCAAAGACTATCCTTCATGGATGGATACTCAGGCTACAACCAAATAGACCTTGCGGAAGAAGATCAGGAGCATACCGCGTTCTTTACCCCACGAGGCCTATACTGCTATACAAGGATGCCTTTTGGACTAAAGAACGCGGGGGAAACATACCAACGATTAGTAGACAAAATATTTAAACCATAGATAGGCAAAATAATTGAGGTCTACGTAGACGACATGCTCGTCAAAAGCAAAAAAGACAAAAACCATCTCTCAGACCTAAGGGAGATATTCGAAGCCATAAGGAACTTTCACATGAAGGTGAACCCGGAGAAATGCACTTCGGAGTTACCTCAGGAAAATTCCTGGGATATCTGGTGACTAAGCGAAGAATTGAAGTATACCCCGAAAGGGTCAGAGCATAATGGAGATGACATCTCTAGAAACCCTAAAAGAAGTACAAAATCTAAATGGAATTTTAGCTTCAATGGGAAGACTCATAGCAAGATCGTCAGATAAATGCAAAGCATTTTTAGACACGCTAATGAAAGGAAACAGGTTCATGTGGACCGCAGAGTGCGAACAAGCCTTTCACAAAATCAAGAGTACTTAGCATCAGTACCCATTCTGCAGAAGCCGGAGCCAGGTGAGATACTCACCCTATACCTAGCAGCAACAAGCTACGCTGTGAGCGCAGTGTTGGTACGAGAACAAGGGCAGGGAGAAAATCCCGTATACTACATCAGCAAGACACTCAGTTCAACGAAGCGTAATCACCAAGGTGGAGCAGCTCATATATGCCTTAGTAGTGGCAACACAGAAACTAAGGATATTTTTCGATGCGCACACCATTCGAGTTTTCACAAAAGCTCAAATAAGTCAAATCCTCGACAACACGGAGAAAATTGAAATAGTGGAAAAAATGGAACGCCATGATCAAACAATTTCACAAAATCTTCGAAACAAGGAAAGCTGAGAAATCACAAATCTTAGCAGACTTCCTAGCGGACCTACCTCTGAACGACGAAGCGGAGATAGATGATATCCCAGGAATGGAGGAAGATAAGCCAGAATCATAAGATCTCCTCGAACCGCAAAATTCACGAAGGTGGGAAATCTTCGTAGATGAATCCTCAAACGGAGAAGGAGCAGG
This sequence comes from Papaver somniferum, assembly GCF_003573695.1. Taxonomy (NCBI): domain Eukaryota; kingdom Viridiplantae; phylum Streptophyta; class Magnoliopsida; order Ranunculales; family Papaveraceae; genus Papaver; species Papaver somniferum. Next base: position 72,645,026 of record NC_039365.1, read on the forward strand.
CATAGGGATTGGGATAACAACCCCTACCGGAGACCGACTCATCTATGCATTCAGGTTAGAATTCGAACAATACACTAAAAACATCACGCAGTATGAGGCGGTCATACATGGTCTACACTTAACACAGGAGCTGGGCTTATCAGATGTTCGTTTAACTAGTGACTCACAATTGGTCATTAGACAAATCGATCTCAAATATCAAACTCTGGATCCAATACTGTCTTCGTACCTAAAGTTAACACGGGAACACGCATCAAAGATCAACAAGGTTACATTCAGACATGTATGTCGAAAATACAACAGACACGCAGATGCCTTAGCATTCATATCATCAATGCTGAGAGACAGGAATACCACCTTAGTCCAAATTGGAAGAATTTATGAACCTTCGATAGAAGGACTAACCTCAGCAGTTGAGGAAACCCTGGCCGTCCAGACCAGGGCCATGAGAGAAGCAGAGAAAGAAGATGAAGGAATGGAAGAACCAGATAACGAAGCAGACGGGTCTGACAAAGATCAATCCATGTCAGATGGAAGCAACGAAGACGAAGGTGGAGACGATTGGAGAATCCAAATTCACCAGTATCTTGACAAAGGTACTCTACCCGCGGATGTCAAAGAAGCTCGAAAACTCGAGTCAAAGGCAGCAATGTACAACCTACGAGATGGAATACTGTATATAAGGTCATTTCTTGGACCTCTGATGCGGTGCCTCTCACAAACCGAAGGAATAAAAATACTGCATGATATACACAGCGAAGAAGCTGGCAATCATAGAGGAAGAAGGTCTTTGGCGATCAAAGCCAAAATGCAAGGATACTATTGGCTAAGCATGGACGAAGATGCAAAGAACGTAGCAAGGCGTTGCGAAAGATTCCAACGCTTTGCCAGGAAGATTAAAGTACCAGCAACAGAGCCTAACTCGGTCATCATCACATGGCCATTCGCCAAATGGGGAGTTGACATTGTTGGACCCTTGATAGAGGGGTCATCGAAAAGAAGATACCTTATAGTAGCTACGGATTATTTCACCAAATGGGTGGAAGCAAGGGCTTTGGCAAGAATTAGGGACACAGATGTCTTTAAATTCTTGTTTGATCAAATCATCTGTAGGTTCGGGATACCAGCCGCCATAGTCTCTGACAATGGCAAACAGTTGGAAGGAAAAAACATAGACATGCTATTTAACGCTTTCAAAATTCAGAAATACATGTCTACTCCAATATATCCTAAGAGCAATGGACAAGCGGAGGCCACTAACAAGATGATAGAAATGAACTTAAAGAAGAAGCTGGGGGCATACAAGAAAAGATGGTGTGAGCGGCTGCACAATGTCCTATGGACCTACCGTACTACGAGAAGGACGGCCACAGGAGAAACTTCGTTATTGTTAACCTGTGGAGCCGAAGCAGTCATCCCAATGGAGATAATACTGCCAACAACGAAAACAGAGGCATGGGAAAAGAACCTGACAACGGATCTTATGCTAGAAAAGCTTGATGACCTTGAAGAAAGGAGGGAAGTGGATTTCCAAAGGATGGTGAACTACCAACGAATGATGGGTCGTGAATACAACAAACGGGTAATTCCTATAAACTTTGTGGTTAAGGAGTACGTACTACGTCAAATACCACCATATCAAAGGAAGAAGGAGTGGGTAAAATTAGCTCCGACATGGGACGGACCCTACATCATACACGATATTGCCGAGAAGGGTTCATACTACCTAAGGAACCTCAAAGGAGAAGTATTGCAACACCCTTGGAGTGCAATGTACCTAAAGAAGTACTATCCGTAAGTGAATGGTTATTACTCAGGAGAAGAAGGGAAGGGGCAATGGACCACCATGTTATATCCCTGATCAAAGGTATTATAAAACTAATGAATCAATGAAACAAACTTTTTGCTAAGAAAAAGTGCATGTTGATTAAATACAAACTGGGTTAGAATAGACACCCTCCGTCAGAATTGACGATGAGGCAAGGCACGACATAACTGCGCATATGTGAATCTCGGATCCTAAGGGCAAATGAATCCCACTAAAAGGCAAATAATAAATAATATATCCCACAAAGATAGATACCTTGTCGAAGTAAAGAAACCATCATGTTGAACACGTAGGGTTATAGGAAAATTATTAACCACGTAGGAGCCCTCACCATCACGGTGCCTTCTGGCCAAAGGATACTTGGGGTAGGATGATGAATGTTCCACCAAAGGTTAAATATACCTTAGCACCTTGTGATGACTCGAATGTGCAGATAATTAGACACAACACGTATACATATAATAATAAAGGTACCATAATAGTGCTACCAAAATACGACTAACACGTCTCAAAAGTTGCAGATAACAAAGGTTCAGAACATAACAAAGAGTTTTTTCAAGGAAAGGAGACAAAAAAGGCCCCTCAGCTGGGGGAATAATACAACAAAGAAGTTCAGTTGGAAACAAAGTCAGCATAACATGATCATGGATAAGGATGACGAGGGAAGACAACACCCTCAGCTTGAAGCTCAGTCTCCTTAAAAGCATCGTTAATGTAGTCAATGGAAGAACGCTCGAGCTGCACCTTCATATGAGAAGCTTGAGCCTCTAGATCCGAAGACGACTTCTGAAGGAGCTCCATGATCTGAGAACTAAGCTGATCATTAGCTTGTTGAAGTGCCTCAGCTTTAAATTTAGCAACAGCATCAAACTGGCGAGATATTTCCAACGCAGATATCTGACACTCAAGGCGGCTAATCTTGGCGTTTGCACCCACCAAATTCTCCTGGAGACCTGCGCATACGAAGGGTATCAGCAACAAGAAAAAGCAGTTGAAGCCACAAGGATGCTACGGAAAAATAATTATCCTAAGCTACCTCCGGCTTGGATAAGGGATTATTCTAAAATATGTTGAGCCTCAGCAAGATCCACCTCAGCAGCATCGAGATCTTCCACAAGGGTATCTCTTTCCGTCCGGAGATCATCAACATCTATCCGGAGTGAAGCATTCTCAGAGGATAAATCTTGGTACACACGCTCTAACTTTTCAAACCTTTTTACTAAGGATGCATGAGACATGGAGAAGGAACGAAGCTGGCATCGACAAGTTTGTTCTTAAGAGAACAGACCTCAGAAGTTAAGACATTACGCTCCGCAGTAACCTTAGCTAAGAAAGCACAAGAATCTTCAAAATCGGCATGATACTTCTTGCGAATAATTTCTTAAGCTGAGAGACGTTTCTCGACTAAGGAAATGTCCTCCTTTTGATTTAAAATGAAACTCTCCTTCCAGCTAAGGGCTTGGTCATACTCCTTACGAAGCAAAGCCATCTGCTTCACTAAGTCAGCATTATGGCCAGACTCGAGGGAAAGTTGGGCCTCATTATTAACGGTTACGTTCATCAGCCTATCATATTTCTTTTGATAATACCAAACGTCGGAGGTTAACTTGGCCACTTGATCTTGGAGATATCTAAGTTCACTAAAGCTATCGGCTGGCAGACGAAGGTTGTCTTAGGACTATACAACAAAAAATGAAGAAAAAGCTAAGGAGAAGAAGAAACAATACCTATGGCTTTAGAGGACTCAGCAGCTAAGGCAGAATCGGCAGCTTTGCGACCATCCTCAGCAACCTTGGCAGCATTATTGGACCTCTCAAGAGCCAATAAAAAAGCTTCCAGATATCTCTGAGTCTTCCTCAGATCATCTTCCAACGAAGATATCTTAGCAACAGAAGCAACATCACTCGACGAAGGTTGTTGTGCGGTAGCAAGCGCATATTCTTGACGAGAACGTTCCAACAAGGCACTCAAATGAGTACACTTAGATTTATAAACCTTGAATAAGGTATAACCAACATCGATCTGCTTGCAAAGCTGAAAAACGAAGGAGTATATGAGCAGACGAAGGATCGAATTAAGAAGAAAAACAATAAGGTGAGAATCACTTACTGAGAATGCTGAAAGAAGAGGGAGGAAATTGGCGTAGGTGTCCATGAAAGCCTCCATCTCTTGGATGCTACCCTGCGGATATCACCAAAGCTCTGACTAGAGCGAAGATAATCAGGGTCGAAGAACAAGTCTTTAGCCGCACGATACTGGGAAGATAGCACATCCAGCTGCGAAGCTATCTCGAAAGAACTACCAAGATGATGATGATCAACTCCAACAGAAAAGGGACCCTTGGAGTCCCACGGGATGGCTTCAAGAATAGCATCATCAGAACTACTTAAGCTCAAGCTCTCCGGCAGCTTACCTTGGATAGATTCATCAACAACTCCCTCGTTCGTTTGAGCACGAACATGGGGAACGACTGCTGAACCCTCACCACGACGAAAAGACGGCATGGTGGATGAGCTAGGAACATAAGGAAGAGTTTTAGAACCGCCTAAATCCATGTCACCGGCAGAAGGAAGATTACCCAGTACGGTCCATTCTGGTGACGAAGGTGGGGGTCAAATAGCTTTGCTAACAGGGGCAGTAGAAACAGACTGAGGACTCCCTAGTGAAGCAGGAGCAGCATTGAAGGAGAATCTATCTAGTGAAATTACAACCTTTTTCTTCTTCTGGGAATCTGAGCTACCAACCCTCACCGTGGGGGTAACAACCTTAGCAAATGAACCACTTGATTGAAGGGGGTAGCAGGAGACGAAGGGAGACTCTTAGAATCCACAACAGCAGCTCCAGCAGTGGCGGAAATAGCGGGCAAAGATTTGTTAGGAGCAGAAAACGAAGGCATCTTCAAAGACAATGTAGGAGCAGGGGCTTGAACACTAACAGGATCGACCAACTGAGCACCAGTACCAAAAAGAAGGTTCTCACCTTCAACTGAGGCAGCTCGGATGGGATTAGGGTTATCTTTGGAAAAATCCTCCTCAATATCATCCAAATGAGGGCTGAGGCCAATATCCTCGATATCCTCCATGTCCTCGTCACCTGGTACTTCGCCAGCAGCCTTGGGATCCTCATCCAAAGCATCAAGATCAATAACGGTCTTCAATTTACCCTTCCTCTGGGAAGACTATAAAGAAACAAATGCGTCAGCTAAGAATCAGGGTCAAGGCATTAAGGAACTTACAAGCGCAAAGGTATGGCAATGATCCTTACCTCCGCAGGTGTTTCAACCAAATCCTTTCTTTTCCTAGTCCTTGTAGCAACAGAGTTACCAGCAGAGCCTGGAGCAGTCCCAGCAGAAGAAGCATGGCAGACTGCAAAAGAAAACCATCAGAAAAAACATCCAAAGACGCCTAAGCAGCCAAAGACACCTAAGCAGACAAAGATATCAAAGCAGACAAAGATATTAAAAGCAAAGGTACCTCATGAGAAGCAACAAGATTAAAAATGAAAGGATGATACCCATCATACTTCTCGGGCAAAGAACGAGCTGAATGAGGGACAGAGGGATCTGCGGTGGTGAAAGCATAGGCCCAATGATCAACTACACGAAGAGGAGTACGAGCCCAACGAAGGTTGTTACCCTCTCTAATCTTCCTAGAAGTAACATGAATACGACGAGGGCTAACACTCCAAAGAATAAGGTTACTTTTCTGAATGGCATCGGCATATGTAGCATTGAAGTTGGCGGGGGTATAATCCTCCTGCTTAGATATCCCTTCAGCAAAGGGGTCATAGGACTTCAAAGTAGTCTTTCCCTTGCTACGATACCAACTCTCACAAGGGCACGCCAGTAATTACCAGTATAATGCATGACTCCTCGGACCTGAGTCTTATTTGTCGGGTCATCCCTGGTAGACAAGACGTCGTAGTAGAAAGGATCCTTTCTACTAAACAAAGGAATGAGCATACATGCGGCCAATTGGCCAACGCTAATCAGAATATTATTCTCATCGTAAGGAAAATCTCGAATAAGAGACTCGGTGAGAACATCAGGGCCGTTGACAACGGAAATCTCAAATTTGTGAAGACGAAAAGACTTAACAATCTCATCCAAAGTCAAATGGGAATATATATCCTTGTCACGAAGTGTCAGCCTTTGCAGTTCATAATGAGGATGAGGTGGTGGAAGATCCTCGATAACAAATCCTTCAACATCAGGGTCCACAACATCCTCAGGGACCGTAGCCACCTCAGTACCAGCAGGCACCTCTGAGTCCTCAGGAGGAGGGGATGGCGTAGCATCAGGATGATCCATTCGCGGAGGAGGATTCGTCTACTAGGATATATTCGGACCTTTATGCGTAGGATTCTTTGGGAGCCTCATAATGCCCAACATCAACAGAAAGAACATATTCATCAACAATGGTAGAAGAAAATCACAGTTCATTCTAAAAGCAGAAAAGGGGCAAAAACCGACATACTTTGGGCATGGGTTTTACTAAACCAACCAAAGGAAACGGTTTGAACACGTCATAAGGAGAAAATGAATATCATACATCACAAAAAGAAAGATCGCAGGCAAGGAACGATCATGGCGAAATCATCATCAAAAATCAAATGGAACAAAACCCAAGTTCCCATACAACGTGAGAAAGTAAAAGAGAATGATAATTCTCACATGCAATTATAACATCAACATCAGTAGTCCCCTAGTCAAATAAAGAGACACAGGGCCAAGCATGAAGAAAATAAAAACTAAAAGACGAGTATCACTTACTTGTAGGATCAACTATGGAGCCAAAGCACTCGAAGAATCAAAAGGAAGAAGGAGCAGTTAGCAGCAGGAGAAGAATATCAATGAAAGAGATAGAGAGCGACAGTTCGAAGAAGAAGAAAGGGAATTAATAAAACCCTTCTCTTTGTTCCCCTCTTATAGGCGGCTGGAGAATCTGAAAATTTGGATGTCCCGAAATTCAAGGGGAAGTTATTGCATGAAAGGACATGTAGGGACCATCCAATCCGTACGTGTGGCATAACGGAAGTTTTTCTCCCACATCTACCAAACGGTAGAATATGAAAGAAAAGGGGCAAACTGTGAATACCAATATTCTTTGGAGCACGTGTCACGATCTTAGTGGCCGCATACAAATTCAACTGTGCAGCCTTCGCTAGACAGAGAAGCCTGATTATCAAAGGATACCTCCGCAGATCTACTTTATCTCATCCAAAGAAAGAAGGCCTAAACGGTTAAGATGAGAAGAATAAAAGCCTAGTCTACAAAGAGGTAGCTGGCGAAGGGACAGAGGTAGATGACGCATCTAATCAACATTAAATGCATAAATATCTTATCTACACACATGAACCAAGGCATGTGGATAGAGAAGGCGTGGCAGAACCCGATTTGCAGAAGCTGGCGGTGAGCGAAGGTACAACCTGTACTAAGGTTGGGTAGTTCCCGAAGGAACGTGAGCCATCTGAGGTGGAGGAATACGACTGGAGAAGGTACGCGGTGGACGAAGGTACCATTGGTACAAAAGGTATATCAGAAGGCGGTGGACCCAGAGGCAGCAAAGAGATACCTGGAGCAGAAGGGTCTATAAATACCAAGCCTCGCCAACAAACTAAAGGCCTTCAATATCTAGTAGAGAAGATCTAGTCTTAAGCTTATACCTCTTTAATGTTTAGAACTTAAGTATTTACTTCAACTTGAGTTCTCTCTATTACTTTGGGAAGCAATTAATATCTCTTGTAACCACCACAACTTAATACAAAACAATCATTCATTACCCGTGGGCGTAGACAAATGTCGAACCACGTAATCTCCTGTGTCTCATGATAACTTAGAAGCTTTTAAATTATATTTGTGTTCTTCGTTATTATTGTGATCTTGAATATCTTTTATTACTTAGCATTATCAGTTCAACAGAGGTATCGATACTACTTAGCATCAGATCCTCTGAGTTGTATACATTACGTAGATTACGGGAAAACGAGTAGTCATAGAAATCAACCAAATCATGTTCAAATGTTTTTCTTTAAAACTCCTATGCATCCAATATGAATCGATTGCTTCTGAACTTTTTGGAGTGTTTTAACTGGTGATTGTCTATGTTCAAAATCAATGCTTTATTCTTGTATCTCTTGTATTCTCTTATTCTACCGGAATCAACTACTATTTCTTCTACAATTTTTCCCTTTTTGTTTTGATTGATGTAGATTTAGATTTATTCTATGACCACTTTGATCTAGCCTTGTTCTACATTCTTCTCCTTGTTCAAAAGCAACCGATTCACCTTGGTATTTATTTCGCTTTAGGTTTTGACCTCGCCGTGTTTTTTTTTGATATGATTCAGTACGGTTTTGTCACCATAGATCTAGGTTTGCGGTGATCATTATAATTTAACGAATCTATTTTGATATTTTATTTTTAAAGGTTTTAAAAGGACAAAAATTGGTTTCTGAAGGTGATTGTAATTGAATGAAGAGAGTTAAGGTAGTGTGCATGAGATTATGTTTTTGAATGTGAGATGAGAGGGCAATTAGGTCTTCTTACAATTCAACTTGTTTTTATAATAAGTTAGGATCACGAAAATAAATTGGACCCTTGGAAAATAATGCTAAGCCCATGAGAGTAATATCTATACTTTTTTCAGGCGCATAATATAATTCTTTTTTAGAAATAAGTAATGTGATCCAAATTTTGTCTGTGGGACCAGGGATAAAATGATGCTTCGGTCAATTCACGTTGGAGGTCTGCAAATCGGCAATAAAATCGGAGTCAACCCGATTTTTTTATTTCTTCCATTACTTCTTTGATTCAATTCCACAAAGTTTCTCTCTGCTATTCCTTTAGATTTCTTCCATTTATCTGCATTCTCTTTACTTTTAATTTTGTTTTTTCTAGTTTAAATCCTTTAAATCTGGTTCCTCTTCTTTTCCGGAAGTTTTGTAGGGGGTTGGATTTTTTTCGATTACTATTGCCTTCTAGTTTCTATAACCCAATTCCTTTAAATCTTTGGTCTTTTACTGATTTTAAAATCAAATTTGCTCTTGATTCTTCTATTATACCCTGATTTCAAAACCAACTTTTAATTCTAGGTTATTTAGTTAGTTTTGTAACTCGCCTTATCCTTCGTTTAATAGTTATCTTAGTTTCTTCTTTACAGTTTTTTTTACGTTTTCTTTATCAATATGAACTACTCAATTATCTTCATTCTTTTAATTTCCTTGTGTTGCAGGGAAATTGTGTTTGGAGATTTTTCTCAATGGAGACCGATTCAGGTCAGTTGCTCAAATCAGGGAAAGAACATTAACAATCGACTCATCCGATTCAACTCCAGTGGCGTATTGGCTATTTCCTCAAGTAAGGGATCTTTTACCACACTACAAGACAATGATATTAAGAAAAATATTCTTTCCAGTATAAAAGTAAACATAATATGTGTCAGTTGGGATATTGAGGTGAAAAAAATTGGTAGCAATTTAGAATAAATAATCATTACATTTGAAAAAATAGGATCACATGTAATTAGAAAAAGTTTCAATCAAATATTTGGATGTATCAGAAATTCTTCACAAGTGGCAGAATATAGCAGACACCACAGTTATAGAATAACATGCAAACATATAAATGTGCTTATCTGGAGGAAGACGTCAACTCAATTAGAAACTTGGCAGTTTTTTTCTTAAATGATATACAAGTGTCAAAACTCAAAAGTAGATTATTAGTTCTATTTACATGCAATGGTGGAAGATATAAATTCCGCAACATTATTTCTTATACGGTACCACACTCTCAGTTGAATCATTATCTCAGAACAAAAAACTTCAACTTTCTTTCAAAACACCTCAAACCCCCACCTTCAATCATCTTCAAAATACAATGTCGGATGTCCCAACAAACGACTATATTGCTCATCTTACAGATGCTTTGAATGATAAAAATTTTACTGGATCCATCAGAAAGCATGTTGAATTTCTAAGGTTAGCAGCAATAACGACACAAAAAGGTAAATTCTCAAGAGTAATATTAAAGTTGTCCAAGGAGATAAAAGGAACTGATAATCCTGAAAGTCTTAGAGTTGATGAGATGGCTTTTGCTCTGAATAGGGATTGGCCTACTATGGGGTGACTTATCATCAGAAAAACATTTGATCCACAAATTTTCATTATCCGATTTACTCAAGCGAGGGATTTTGCTTCTGCTATTTTCTCAAATCCAAACAGAGTTCATGGGAAATTTCTAAGCATGCACCTCTATAATGGTTATGAAAATATTCATGATATCGATTTCAATGGTCAGGATGTATGTATTGAATTTACACTAAGAAGTGATCTAGTAGAGAAAGGATATGTAGCAAGTAAAGTTGCAGAAAATGTGGGTTATGTTTTATCTTTTATCAGGTCCTTTAAGTATGAAAGGTGATTACACAACGCATGTCTTAGTAAACTTCTCAAGAGCTTTCATCCATCAGATCAAGATAATCCTGTTGAACGGAAGAGACAAAGAAACTATAAAATTGAGAATTTTCTATGTTTGTATTCCTCACAGTACTTGTAGGGATTGGTATGTTGATCACATTGGAAGCAAATGTGAGGGTAGAATTATGGAATATAGAAAACACTTCTCAAGAATCTTCATCAATGAAGAAGAAGAAGAAGAAACGAGAGTTCAGCCAGAAGGGAAAGATAAAAATATGGAGGCTATGGTCGAATCAACAACAACTTTAAGGATCTACGAAAGTCAGTTAGATAGAGATGAGCACATGGCTAGAGGAATCAAAAGAATGAGAATATCTGTGGAGGAAGAAAGTACTGAAGAGATGAATGCTAAAAAATAAAAGAATAAGGAAGAGGAAAATAATATCAATAGGGAAAGGAGAATCATAACTGCAGAGGGGTTGAGGAAAGTTATAAAAGGAAAGTCACTTGTTATTGATAGTTCTTATACTGAAAAAGAAACATAAAAGAAGCATACTTATCTCAACAAAGCAAAACACATGGATATGACTAGGGAAAAAAACCAAAAGAGAAAACAAGAGGAATGTCTCAGACTCCTAGGTCAATACTCAAGTATATCAAGAAACAAAAGCATCGTTATTGATAAGGAAAGGGAGCAGTTGAACCAGAACATATTGAATGATTGGTACATGATTGAGCAAAAGAAAGAATGCATCCCAGTTGAATTAGATGAAAAAATTCTAAATGATGACTCTAAAATGGAGAAGGGAGAAATATAAATGACTTAATAAGAATGTCTACAAATACTGTTATGAATAATGAAGAGATTGATGAATTGGTTTGTATGGGAAGAACAAACCCACAGGAATGAAGTTTGGTTCAACTTGATGAACGTGAAAATCCATAAAGAGCAACTACTGAGGAGGTCTTCAATGAGCAAGGAAATTCTTCACAATTTCCAGTGGAGCACTTGGAGGTATGAACAAACAAACACTTTTATTTAAATCCCAAAATAGTTAATCATTTATTTTTTTAGAACTAACCAATACATGATATTTTCCTCGGCCTTTATACTATTATGTTATCTTCATATCATGATAAATTTTACCAATGTTGAAAATAAATATTTCAAACAATATCTCCTCTCAAGTATTAAGTACACAGTCTTGTTTCTTGACATTATTATCTGTAGCATAACTCCATTTAATTATAAGAATGCATGTTTTCATGTTGTGATGGAAGAAAATAATACTTGGCATGACTTTAAGATTTTATCTTGGAATTTGCAAGCAATTAGATCACCTTAAGCATCTGAGTAAAACACATAATTTGGACATGATATTTTTATCTGAAACAAAAGTCCAAAATAATATTGGTATAAAAGGTGTTACATAAACTTCAGGCTAAAGACTGGTTCATGTATCCATCAACTGGTAGATCTGGAGGCTTTGCTATTGCATGGTTCCATGGAGTATCAACAAACCTTATCTCTTTTAAGGATAATGTCTTTAATTTCCATATCATTAAAGATAACATGAGTTGTAATATTTGCTTTATATATGGTGCTTTGAATAATAATTTGAGAGTTAATAAATGAGAATTTATTAGTAATTTTAGTGACCAACAAATACCCTGGGCTATAATATGTGATATGAACTTTATTCTTCATAGGGATGAAAAGGAAAGAGGAAATGAAACATCTACAAGTATTTTATCTTATGCGTATAATTGTATACAAATCTTGGGCTTGGTTGATTTAAAATTTACTGGATTACCATTTACTTGGACTAACAAGAGAACAGGAGACCAACACATACATGAACGAATAGCTCGTGTTATACTTAATCATAAATGGCTAGAATGGCTTCCAAAATCAAGTACTAAACATTTAACTAGAATTGCTTCCGGTCATGCCCCAATCATGCTAGAAACTAGGCCTAATAGTGAAAAAGGAAATAGACCTTATAGGTACATGAGATGTTGGATAGAACATAGAACTTATAATGACACTATAATAAAATCTATAGAAGAAAGTAGAAACAGAAATAGTAGTATAAATGGATTAATTAAGAAAATGGAATATGACCTTAGACTTTGGAATAAATCTGAATTTGGAAATATATTTAGAAACATATCAAATGTTATCGTTGAAATTGAGGCTGAAAATAGTAAACCCATATAATGTAGACACAAAAAATAGGATAGAATATCTATAAAATGAACTTAATTCCTGTTATGAAATAGAAAAAATATATTGGATCCAACATGTTAAGGACAAATGGATAAAAGAAAATGATCATAACACAAAAAAAAAAATTCATCAGAATACTTCAGAAAGAAAGGGAATTAACAGTATCCATACTATTAGAGATAGTAGCGGATTATGGATAGAAGGGCAAAAAGAAGTTACTGACATAATCACTAAACATTTTAAAGAAATATTCCAAACTAGCAACGGTAGTATTAACACTATTTTTAACAGTATTATAGATAATAAAATTAATCCAGAGGAAAACCTTAAGCTGTGTTCTATTCCATACATAGAAGAAATTAAAGAAGCCTTATTTTCTATGAATTCTTTGGGAGCACCTGGACCTGATGGTTTTCCCCCAGGTTTTTACCAACATCATTGGAAAAATTTAAGTGATGAGATTGTAGATTGGGTACAAAATGTCTTTAGGAACAAAACCTTAGAACAAAAAGTTAATCATACTTTCATTTCCTTAATACCTAAGAACAAAACCCCTAAGACTCCCAATGATTTCAGACCTATTGGCCTAAGCAATGCTCTTTACAAAATAGTTGCTAAAATAATATCTAATAGAATGAAACCTTTACTAGATAGCTTAATTTCTCAAAATCAGTCTGTTTTCATACCAAAAAGACAAATAACTGATAATATTATAGTAGCTCATGAAATTCTGCATATAATGAAAACTAGTAAAAGAAAAAGTGGTCATATGGCCCTTGAATTATATTTATATAAGGCCTTTGATACATTAGAATGAGATTTTATTATTAAGATGTTAGAGTTACTAGGTTTTTCTCTTGATTTATGCAACTTAATATATGCTTGTATTTCATCTATATCTTATGTTGTTCTTGTGAATGGAATTCCTGGAGAAACTTACTATCCTACTAGAGGAATTAAGCAGGGGGATTCTTTATCCCCTACAATCTTTATTATTTGTATGGAAGCTTTATCTAAACTGTTATTGCATGCTGAAAAGCTAGGAGATATTACTGGTGTAAAAGTTACAAAAAATAGTCCCGTTGTTTCACATTTATTTTTTGCTGATGACTCTTTTCTCTTTACGTCAGCAACCATATATAGTTCAAGCTAGGAATCTGCTTAAATACTTTAAAAAAAAATTAGTGAATCCTCAGGTCAGCTTATAAACTATCAAAAATCAGGTATATATTTTATCAAAAAAGTTTAGAATAAACACAGTAAATTACTAGCTAAATTTTTTAGAGTAAGTAGAATCACTAAAACTGATACTCATCTAGTTACCCCCTTAAGCCAAAAGTTTTAACTATCAAAACATGTTAGATAAATTTTATAGCAGAGTTCAAGGATGGAAAGCCAAACTTCTCTCACAAGCAGGAAGAACTACTTTAATTAGCTCAATCACTAGTTTTATGACAATATATCAAATGATGTGCTTCATTTTACCAAATAAGACTTTAGATAGGCTTAACGCGCTTCAACGGGACTTCCGGTGGAAAAAAAAAGAAGAGAAAAACAAAGGAATTTATATAAAATCTTGGGATTCAGTTTGTATTAGTAAAGATTATGGAGGCATGGGTCTTAAAAATCCTCATAAGTTTAATCTAGCCATGTTAACAAGGCTAGCTTGGAGATTACTAGAAAATCCAAACAAACTTTGGAGTATTATCCTAAAATGTAAGTATTTTCCTAAAACTGACCCCTTAAACTATAAAAAGAAGGCAATTAGATCTTGAGTTTGGACAAGTATATGCAAAGGCATAGAAGTTATTAAGGAGAATCATAGTTGGGAAATAGGTAATTGTGAAAATATTAACCCGTGGAATGATAGATGGCTACCAAATGGAGGACAACCTGAACCTAGAGGAAACAATATTAATTCATAATTTAATAGAGTTTCTGACATCATAGATAACAATGGTACGTGGAATAATAATCTTATTGAACATTTGTTTGATAATAATACGGTAAAAGAAATAAAATCCATAGAGCCTCTTTCTAGCACTGATGGTAAAGATAATATAAAATGGTTAGGAACTCAAAATGGCTGTGTTTCTGTAAAATCAACATATAACTATATTGCCAATAGAAACAACAGTCAGGAAAAAGTTGATTGGAAATCAATCTGGTATCTTAATGTTATGCCTAGAGTTAAAATTTTCCTTTGGAAAACTCTCAGTGATTGTTTGCCAGTTAGAGAAATCTTAGGTAGACATATACCAATCGATATTATTTGTCCTTTCTATGATAATTCTAAATCTGAAAGTATAAACCACTTGTTCACGTAATGCATTTTTTTTGAAGCCATTTGGAGAGGCTTATCTCTCTCACCACAGTTTTTTATAAAGTTGCTAACATGAGTTATAAGGATTGGTGTGTTCAATGGCTAGAAGATAAAGAAAATAAAGATCTATTTGCGCTTGCTCTCTGGCATGTCTGGAAATATAGATGCAGAGTTGTATTTGATAAAATTAAACCATGCCCTGAGAAAATGATAAATCTGATTAAAAAAGATCTGAGAAACTGATAAATATGATTAAAAAAGATATGCTTGACCATACCAGTAAAAATTCTTATGAAATCAAGAAGAAGGAAAAAACAAAGTGCAATGTGTACCACCCAAACTACAAAATGGAGCAGAAAGAAAACAAGAGTAGCTGCAACTACATCTTATTTGATGCTGCTTACCAAAAGAAATCAGGAAAATTTGCCTATGGTATTACTTTTATGGATAATAATGGTGATATTTATGATTTTTCAGGTGGATCAGGCAGATTCTGCAGTTCCAATGAAGTTGAGGCAAGAGCCTGTGTAGAAGCTACCAGGTGGGCAAGAGGAAAGGGTCTATATAACTTAGTATTTCTTAATAATAATCAAAGCATCATCAATACTGTGAAGAACAAGTTTTTTGCTTTAGACTGGAGAAGTAAAGATTACATACTGAAAGCTTGGGAAAACAAGAAATTTTTTGCTAATGCTTCCTACTACTATATAAATAAAAATTGTAATTTTCTTGCTGATAAAGTAGCTAAAGTTTAAGGGTATTGTAGATGGATACTATACCCGTGCCTTCCCCTGACCTGCTGAAATTACGATAAACACTCTTAGGTTGACTTCAACTGACTAGACCTTAGTTTTCTACATCCAAGGAGTCGATCCGCTGCAAGATTCTAGTTCATGACCAGAGATACAGATTGTTTTTGGCTATTCAAGGGTTCTTTTCTCATCCTTTATGTCTACCTCATTTTCCTCTTGAATTTACTTTCAGTAAGTCTTTTTTTTTGGGTTTCTCCTTTCAAGTTTACCAATATGGAATTTCTTTCAACATTATGTCTCTAGTTTATTAGAAGTATCCCACAAGCTGAGTTATTTTTAGTCATTGCTTTAATTTTAAACTTTTACTTTTAGTGTAAATTATAACTTTTTTTATGGTTGTCTCTTCCAATATATGTTTCTTTGGCATGTCTGTTAGCTTCCTTTCAGCCGGCGTTTAGTATAGATTTCTTTGATTTTTAGAACCCTAGATTTTTTTTTGTTAAGTTACCTCTTTTCTTGTCTGCTTGTACAATGAATTCTTAATATTCCTTTGTTTGATCCTCTTTTGTTTTTTTTGCTTTTTCTATTCATAATTAGCCTTACAGCCTTTTTAGTAAGTCTTTATATTGTTAGTATTAGATCTGTAGGAAATACCAATAGGTCCTAGGAATAATATATTAGGATGAGTTTGGTGCAGTTGAATCAGTCAACTGCCCGTTTGGTCTTTAAAATATAAATTATAGTTTGGTCCTAGAAATTATGGTTTGGTTTTAGGGTGACGTCATGGATGATGTAATTGTCATCATGTAGTGGCAGAAATACCCTTTTGGGACCACATATATACAAAAAATCAATAGAAAATATCTCATTCTCAGATTTACTTTCTCTTTCCTCTCTATTTTCAGATCTAGTTTCTTTCCTCTCCCTTTTTTTTCTTCTTTTTCTGCAGCTGCAAGAAACGATGAAGATTTGGGTTTTTTTCTAGGGTTTTTGATTTGCAGATATGATGAAGACGATTTGTAGACATGATAGAGACGATGAATCATATAAAGATTATGAAAACGATGACGATGAAGATGCTTCTTTTGATTTTTTTTGCTACAGTTTTTGATATTTTATATGGTGTTGAAGACGAAGATGATGATCTTTTGTTTGCTGCTCATGTTGAAGATCTCGATTGTTGATGTTTTTCGTGTTGATGATGATTTATGTTTGTTGCTCGTGTTGAAGATCTTGATTTTGATGTTTGCTGCTCGTGTTAAAGGTGAAGATCTGTTGCTGTTGAAGATGATGATGTTTGTTGCTGCTGCTATTGAAGACGACGAAGATGATGAATATGATGCTGGTGCAATTCATTTCTGGAATAAACTCTGATTTTTATATGAAGTTCATTTCTGGAATGAACTATGTTTTTTAGGTTTTTATATGGAGTTCATTTCTGGAATGAACTCTGGTTTTTTTAGGTTTTTATATGAAGTTCCTTTCTAGAACGAACTCTGTTTTTTTAGGTTTTTATATGGAGTTCATTTCTGGAATGAACTATGTTTTTTTAGGTTTTTATATAGAGTTCATTTCTGGAATGAACTCTTTTTTTTTTTAGGTTTTTATATGGAGTTCATTTCTGGAATGAACTCTGGTTTTTTAGGTTTTTATGAACTCTGTTTTTGTTTTTTTATATGGAGTTCATTTCTGGAATGAACTCTGGTTTTTATAGGTGATTTCTGAAAAAAAATAAGTAGAAATTAATAGGAGTTCATTCTGACGAATGAACTGCTACAAAAAAATAAGTAGAAATTAACACGGAAGGGTACTTTTGTCCATTTAATATTTTTAAATAATTATGGACCAAACAGTAAAGGCGTTTTCCCAAAGGACCAAACTGACTTGGGACCACCTAAAAAAGGACCAAACGATATTTTTCCCATTAGATTTTAGGTCTTCTTTTCATTTCAATTTTATTAGTTGTTTCATCTAATAATGTTTTTATTTTTGTATTTTCTTGTCAGTAGTGTAATGCTAGTAATCCCTTCTAATATGTACAATGTTTGTGTAATGTTAGTGTATAACTTACTAGGAAAATGAAGGCTCCCGTGAAAAACATGATGTTGAAATCAATGTTGGCTATGTTAATCCAGATTCTTCTTTAAGTAGATTAATCTCAAGAGATGGTGATTCCAATGGCTATGTTTTTCCAAAGATGCAACCTCAACACTCACCAAATGAATCCTTAATTGTGGCAATGACCCAACATCCCCAATCAGTAGCAAGACCCCCCATTCCTGGATACTCAGTCGTGACGCTTTTACTACTCGTGAGGTGACTAGAAAGGTGCATGAGCCCTATCTTGATAGTTCTATCGCGAGCAGAGACGCTCATGCTCCCAATTTGTTTGCGGACTCTTACTAGTATTAGAAGACTTCTCATTGGGTATCCAAGGAGAACTGAAACTTTCTAGTTTACTAAAGATTTACTTTTGTCTAGATTATACTGAGACGCTTGATTATTATTTTTACTTTCAGACTTGTCGTATTGTTCTTTTTCTTTTTGTGAACATATAAATCACGATGGCATCCAGATGTTCACAAACAATGTTCGCATACAATCATTCATTCTAGAACTGAAACTATTATGCGTAAAGTTACAAAGGGACGATGACTCATCGACTCAGAGCCATCAGGCTCATCCTTGTCTAGTCATATGGTAATGAAATAGATAATCGCATGGTAGAATAAGTAATAAGTCGAAGCATAAACATAAAGACATAATATAAAGTGTTGAATGTAAATGAGACGGTGATTTACGTGGTTCAGCACTAAGGCCTACATCCACGGGGGTTGTTGTTTCACTATGTAGTTGGGAGTTACAAAGATAGTCAAATGACTTTATCTGAAATACGAAGTTAGAAGGGGAAAGGGAATTCATACTTAATCTTCCTATTTCTCTCTCTCCTATGTTTACTAAGAATTGGTCGACCTCTTCTCTCTTGGTGGAGAAGGGTATTTATAGAGTTGATACATGGGGTCCACTGTCAGGGACAGTTACAACCTTATCTTCTCGTTCTTTGTTCCGATGCCGCTGGTGTCTTCGTTCCTAACCGATGCCCCCAGCGGTTATGCTTGATGACGATGAACCACCTCGTTCTCTTCCATAGATCGAGTGACCCGTACCCTATGCCTAAGGTATTTAATGCGGGTGGTTGGGGTGGTCTGCACGCGTCAGACATTTGTCTGATGCCCCTGTCATGTCTTCGTCAGTGGAGCTAATCTTAGCCGTTGGTATTGGGTCTGCCTTGAGATGAAATAAAGCAGATCTTTGGTTGCTCTTCAGTACTTCGCGGTGGCTCGTTCCTTCAGTTCTCCCTGGTTCTCATCCATTGGATCAGTTCAAGGATGACCACATACAACTGTTAGACGTTCCTTGGATGTTGGTATGTGGCATCGTATCTTGATGCCCTTAACCGTGTATCCTCCACGTGTATCTCCTTGGACACGTGGAGAGTGATGAATTGTGTGTATAAAATTTTCCCCTTTTCTTCTGATTTGGATGTTTAGTCTTCTTCATCTCTCTGTAATAACTTCCCTATAAATAAGGGCACGTTTACCACTATCAGCATTCACTCCTTCTTGAGTCATGGGACGGTTTTTACTTTTTGGATGCTATAAGTAGGAGGGAAGGTGTTGGTGAAATAAATTTTATTCCTTCTTCATTCCCTTGTCAGTTCATTCTCTGAACTTTTTTCTCATTCTTCTTCTAGGTTCTTCAGTCATTAATTCTTGCTAGTTTAGTTCACAGACGTCTAGAGTTTTTGGTTGTTACTGTTCGCTTGGTGTTCACGGATCATCTGCGTTTTCATCTACACGTTCCTGATTGAGGTATGAGATTGTCTTTACTTTGATTTTGATTGACTATTAATCTTCTGCTGCTGTGTTCTTGGTTTCGTGATGAAGAACAAATATACCAAAGTATATATACTTTCCCCTGTTCTTTATCACGAAGCCTAGGGACTCCCTTTTGGTGATTTTACCTCGTTTTCCATGTCCATAAATAATTCGGGGTTTTTTGTTTTGCGGTTTTTAGAATTTCTGAGTGATATTCCTGATGAGCTTGTAAAAGTTGCCAAACCCTAATATTTTGATATATTTCCTTCTTTGTTTTAACCTTTATTTTTTTTATGTGCCCCTTCGTAGATATGGCTGACCGTCATCGGGTTCCCTATCAAACTCCGCCGTCAATCCCCTACATCCCCACATAGAAGTCCTGATATATCTCTGCTAAAGGGTGGTCCTCCAAGGTCTTCGCATCCAGATCCGCGAGCCCAGAAAGTTCCATCATCTTCGGGTCCGAAGGTTTTTATTACGAAGAAAGGAGATCCACCTAAGGGGTCTCGGTATGCGGTTAACCATCCATTGGCTAACCCCTCTTCTCTGCGTGCTGATCCAAAGGGTGTGCCGCAACCTTCTGCCCAGCGTGTTGATCCAAAGGGTGTTCAACGACCTTCTCCCCAGCGTGTTGATCCGAGGGGTATGCAACAACCTTCTCCTAAGCATGCTGAGCCATTAAATGTTCGTCCTCTTCAATCCCTGCCGCCTCAGGCGTCGATGCAGTCGAGACCTAGAGCTTCGCAATCCATTCCTATGGTGAAGGAGTCTTTTTCAAAATCTACGATTCCCCCAGCGGACCCTCCAAGGAACCCACCGGTAAAAAAAAAGGCTCCGATCTAAGTCCTCCAAAAGCGAAGAAGCCATTGTTGAACGTGCCCGATGACTCTAACGTTGCTCCAATGATACACAGTATTTCAGTGGGGAAGAAGAAGGTCACTTTCAAGCATGTGGACCTCGAAGTGTTCAAAAAGAAACATGGCCTTGAATTTTTTTGATGTCAAGTTCTTTGCGCCAGATGACGATCTTTCCTATGATATGATTGTGAACTATAAGTACGATGAGTTTCACTTGCTGACTATTATAGGAGCCTTCGAGGCGGGTCTGATGCTGCCCTTGTATAAGTCAGGTGATTCTTTTTACTATGACGTTCTGGCTGATCGCGAAGGTTCCACCCACAATACTCATTTTCTTTCAGTGGTGCAGCTAAGTGGGAACTATCTTCGAACCTTGAGGGAGTGTTATCTTCATAGTCATGGTGAAACGACGATGACCTGCTATACTCCTGATCCCGCCAGGAGAGACTTGTATACTCCTGCAAACTTTAATGCCTCCTTTGGGGATTATATCAACAGCAGGAACCGCAAGCCTTGAAGTGTAGGTCTTCGTTCAATTCCTGCTTATCGTGGTGAAGTTTGTCTCTTAAGTGAGGTGAGTGATTCAAAGCTTCGCTACGTTCCTGGTACCAAAGGGACTTCTCAGCAGAAACTCTTTCCTAATCGTGAAAAGCTCAAACGTGATCATGACTATGAGTGGCATGCCACCGTTATTGAAGTTGTCGGTCCCTAGGATTACGGCTGGGTACCTGGTCCGCTGGTTTGGCGTCCTACCGCTGATAGTCAACCTCGTGATGGCGCTCCCACTCGCTATGGTGACTTCTGCCCCTGGCGGTTGAACTTCGATGGCATGATTTTCGAATATGCCATTGACGCTGCTGACGAAGATGAAAGCTCCGATGTTGTCCTTCCTCCGAAGGGTAATGCCGCTGCTAAGGTATGGTCCCTTATGTTGCCCCTTTTCTTCTTAGTTTAAGGTAAATAGTCGTCATTTTGATGTGTTGAGTGTTATATCCTTAGGTAAAGAAGAAAAAGAAGATTGGCGCGGTTCAGTCTTCTACTGCCCTTGCGGAGGAGGCAGACTTTCAGGATGAGGTTAACAGCCCCGTGAATGATGAAAATGTTGAGGAAGAAGAGGAGGTTACAAATGACGAGGAACGAATAGATACTTCCCCTCCTAATCATGAGAAGGATGCAAGCAATGACGGTGGTACCCACGAAGAGAGAGTTACACCTGACATTCCGATAAACGATCCCCCTATTGGATCGGTGCAAGACCAGGGGAATGGGGATGCTGAGCCTCAGTCAACAAATCCTGCCCCAGAATTTTCTTTTGGTAAGATTCATTCCACTGGGGGTCCGATGGATATTAACGCTGCCATGGGATTAGCTTAGGAGTTTTCTTTGCTTTCGCCGAATGATGACTGGGATGTTCTTGGGGACGAAGGTGAGAAAACCGTTGGTGGGGTAGGAACTGAGGCTGGTGGAGAAAAGGTAGCTGGAATGGGTGATGAAGAGGTTGCTGGGACCGGTGGCGAAAAAGCAGCTTGTCAAGAGGGAAATTTGGGCGGTGAGGGCGATGAGACTCGTGTTAACGAGGAGCCAGGGCCGAGAAGTGTTCCACTGGTCTAGGGGACGCGGCTGATATTGGAACTTCCGCTGATTCATCTTCGGAGGGTTTTGATAGATCCCTGATGCAGGATGGTGATGATGCCACACTGGATTGGCTGATGAAGAAAAATCTGATGTTTGTGCCGAACCCTTCCCCAGTACCCGGTGAGAAAAACTCTGATGCCTTTACCCGCTAAAGGATTCAGCTGTCTTCTCCCGATGACGTTGCCGAAAGTTGGGAGAAGGAATTGGGAGATACTTCTACCAGCTTACTGGTCGATCCCCCTTCTTTTGTTGCTGGAATGATGATTATCGTTGATGGGCACAAGTATGGTTATCCCCAACAGCGTATTCTTGAAGTAAGTTATCGTAGGTTCCTTCTTTTATTGCTGACATACCTTTGTATTAATAGTTATAATTTGTTCATGATTATCACAGATAATGAGAAGTGAACATTGATACAAAACTCTGTACCAATTCTTCAAGGCGAAGACCCTCAAGCTTGAGGCGAAGCTTCGTCATATGGAAAAAGAGTTGAACGCTGTTGAAGTGCTTATTGCTTCTAGGGACAAGGAGATATTGGAGTTGAAGAACCGTCTGAAGGGGAAGGAGCAACTCGGAGCCAAAGAGGAGAAGCTTCATGTTGAGCTTACATTGGTTCGTAGTGAGTTGGAGAAGGCCCAAAAAGATGCTTCATCTTCTAAAGGTTTGTTTTCTTTTCCTACTCTCCTCTCCGTCTCTCCCTTCCGTCTTCTTAGTGTGATGTCTGAGTCTCCCCGCCCTATCTTCAGCGGGTGACACCGGAGAATCGATATGGCTTCGGAATGAGAGGACTCGGCAAACTACCCGAATCAGATAATTAGTTGAGAAAATTAAACGTGAAGCCGATAAATGGAACGCTCGGGCCAGTGAGCATAATACCCTAGTAGCTAAGTGGCGAGAAAGGCGGACCCAAATGGTTGATATGCAGAACAGTTACAATACCGATCGTCGTCAGTTTAATGACACTTTGTTGTGGACTCGTGAGAACCTCCGTGTTGCTAGTGAAAATGCTACTAGCTTGGAGGCTAAGGTGACACACTTGGAAGAAGAATTACGTCAAGCTCGTTCGTCCCATGATCCTGAAGTGAAGGATTATATACAACGGCTTGTTTAGGAGAGAGACGACGCTAGAGCTGAGGCTCATATCCTTAGTAATGCTTTAACCGCTTCTCGGGATTATGTTGCTCGTTTAGTGGGTTCTGAAAAAGATCTCGAAGTTAACATGTACAGGCTTACTAAGGGCATAGAAGAGATGAATAACGAAGTCAACCACCTTCACCATTTGAACTCCATGAAGCAGGTAGAGTTGGATGAGTGTCAGATCGCTCTTACGAATCTTCGATTGGATTATAAGAAAATTTCAGACGAGTACGATTTTCTTGATGATGCTCGGGACGCTGTAGTTAATGAATATGAGATAGCTTCGGCTAGAGTCGGAGGTATACATTTATTTGGTCGCGAACAGTTCTGCGGTTCTTGTTTTCTAACCTATTTTTGTCTTCTTTTTCAGAGCTCGAGAGACACTTGACCTCACAAATGAAAGGCTTGAAAAGGCTCAATCTGCTCTAGTGCAGCAG
Source organism: Papaver somniferum (assembly GCF_003573695.1). Classification (NCBI taxonomy): domain Eukaryota; kingdom Viridiplantae; phylum Streptophyta; class Magnoliopsida; order Ranunculales; family Papaveraceae; genus Papaver; species Papaver somniferum. The sequence continues at coordinate 72,668,518 of NC_039365.1, forward strand.
CAAGGTCAGACCAACTATTATGAAGGGTTAGCTAAGTCTCGGGATGAAGCGGCGAAGTAGGCGGCTAAGGAGGTGACTCGTCTGACATCTGCGCTATCACAATCTGAGCTAAAGACCACCATGATTACTTATAAAGCCCGCTGCCAGCTTGCCGAGGATATCAAAAAGACTCTGTTTAAAGTTGAGCAAGGTCTTAAGAAAGATTATGGTATTTCCAAGGGGTATCCTCGTCGCCCAATGCCCGAGCCCATAGCTTATTCTTCTGGTCCTTCATCGGGTGGGAGTGTTCCCTCAGCTCAGCAGAAAGATCCCGCTGATAACGCTGGGTCTTCTGTGGGGAAGTATGGTCTCAGTCGCAGGACGTTGATCTTCGTTGATTACTTGGCTTCGAGCCAATTTTTGATGTATTTTATGTTTTCTGCTTGACTTCCCGAACTTGTAATCAACTTTCATGGAATAGATCATCATTTGTTTGAGTATGTACACTTATGATTTTTCTGCATGGTTAATTCAATTACTTTTTTAGACAATACACAAATATAGTCAATCAGAATGAATGAATTATGTAGTAGAAAGTGTTTGGCTGCAATAACGAGGATGTGCACCTTCGTTACTGACTTTGGACCTGTCACCCCGTTGGCTAATCCTTGGCCAGGGGATTACCAGACGGTGGTGGTTGATGCAGCGTTCCCGGGTATGTAATGCGTAATTAAAATATTTACATGCATTCATTCCGCTGATACGCTGCCTTATTAGTTGGTTAGGTATCTCTTTCTTCGGGAATCCTTCCCCATGGTCCTACACTCATAGACACTGATAGGGGAGTCCCGAGAGATTGCAAATAGTTGTAAAAAGCTTGTTGGATTGATGCAGCGTTCCCGGGTATGTAATGCGTTATTAATATATTTACAGGCATTCATTCCGCTGATATGCTGCCTTTATTGATTGTAAATAGTTACTTTCCCCAATGAGAATCTTGCAAAAATTTTGTTCGATTGATGAGTTGAGGTCTGCTATTCCTCGTCCAGAGATAGAAACATATCAAGCGGGTACGCTGTCTTCTTCTTATGGTGCTCTTCACGCAGGTGCAGTGATAGACACATTTTTGTGACCAAATTGTCCTCAATTTTCAGTATTGTTGGTACTCGATTTTCTATTTATTATGGTGTTTTATGTGTTTGTATATATTTTTCGAAATAAACATTTTTGGAAAATTCGGCTCGAAAAGTTGGTATAGGCACCCGGAGGACACATGTTATTCGGACTCTCAGTTTTGGATAAGGGGCACCTAACTGATAAGGTGCACCCCAGAGAACCAACTGCTAATCGCACCCCATTACTGGTTAAGGGGGATCCATCTTCTTCCTTGATTTGAAAAGAAAAAATTGGCGGGAAATTTGGTTTCAACGGTAAAGGATTTATTATCTTTAAGATAAGAATATCTTCTTGCCTTACAAACATGAAGTTTTGAAGAAAAAGGATGTTATCTTGTATTAAACAAGAAAGATATCCTTAGAAGATTTTATCTTGGATTTTATTCTGCGAATTAAAGAAGATATGGGTTTAGTAAAGAAATATATAGAATAAAGAGAAGGAAAAATTCTGAAGATATTTTTAATTAAAAAGAAGAAGATTTTGGAGTTATGGAAGAATATATTTGAGTGATGTGTATTTGTGTGTATAAATAGAGAGCTAGAGAGCACATTTGGAGTTTTTGGGGAGAGAAAAGAAAATCACTGTTTTATCATTGTTTCTCCCATTTCATCTTTGTAAACACCCTTTGAGCAATAAAAATGAATTTTGAGCGTGTTTCCATGATGATGAGCTAATTCTTGTGCAACCAAGGCAATGGATGAAGCTATCTATGCATGAATGATTGGTAACAATTTTATTTTCTCTAATTTATAATTCATTCAATCACCGCTTTTGCGGAGTTCTAAAGGTTCACATAATTTTCTTAATTACTTGTGATTCAATTTAATAGATTATACTTTGTTTAATTGATTGATAGTCTATTCTTAGGGAAAACAATTAATATTTGGGAATATGTTTGATTATGTGTGAATTAAGAAATAAAGGACTTAAAGGATAGTTAGAGTTTTGAAACATATTTGGTATCGTTCATTCATGTGTAATAGTGGAATCTAGTGTCTTGGTTACTTTTAATATCTTGAAATCAATTTTGCAATAAGTTTTCTATTTTTAAGTTTTATAAGTCTAAAATCTTTTGCTTTCACAAGTCTCAAAGAACTTATTACTACAACATCATTGAAAAATACCATCAGTTTTTGGCGCCTATGCCAGGGACTTGTCTTTAGGCTAGAGTTTTTAGATTTTTTTTTTTAGGTTTTTATTTGTTTTTCATTTTTATTTTATTTGTTCTTCTTTACGTTTTTGGGTTTTTGTCTTTTCCTTACAGATTTTGAAATTTGGAGCGAAAGAAAAATTTTCCAAAGCTTTTGGTGAATACTTAAAGATTTGGAGTAAAGGCAAAGCGAAAAGAGCGAAAGAAAAGGAAACCAAACGCGAACCTAAGCCTAAAATTTGACTAGAACGAGACCTATAGGGTAACGAGCTTAATAGGAAAGTCATACGGAAAATATTGGTTACTCTTTTAAGCATGCTATAAAGTTCATGATGGTTTCTGTGAGTTGAATACGCCGCCTTGTAACGCCGGTGAGGCCTTGGGTATCAAAGCTCCATTGAGCTTCCCTCGTCACGATTCAACTTACTTAAACTCGGATTGATTCCAGTGGGGTTTGCTTAAATTGTAACTAATTCCCTTTCGAAGGATTAGAAGTTGGTCTAGAAACAATCTAAGTGGAGCCATCATGCTTTTTGTTTGCTAGAAATCTTTAGGTTTGCTTTGGTGGAGTCAGCCTTATTTGTGTTTGCATAGAACTTCCCTTCCTTTTAGGATTTCTTTCTTTTTCTTTTGTTTTTCTAGTGTATGCCCAAGGTTATTAAAGAGCGGGATTGGAAAAGAAACACTCTAGGTCGTTTGATTAGTGATAAACCTAGTAGTTCTTCTTGTGAAGGCGGGGAGCTCGAAGACTCTTCTTTTGAGAGCCTTGTTTTGGAAACTTCAGTTTTGAGAATTTGTCTCTCCGTGAGGAAAATACCCTAGTACTTCAGCTGTGCCAGCGATGACAACTTTGAAAGATTACATGTTCCCAACTAGGTCCACCCGAGCTTCGTGCATTAAATTGCCAGCCACTACGGCTAATTTCGATATAAAACCTAGTATTCTTCAGATGATCCCTATATTCTTAGGGAAAGATGATGAGAACCCTTATTTTTATATTAGGGACTTTGAGGAAATTTGTGGGACAATTAGAATAAAAGACCGTACTGATGAAGTCCTGAAACTTAAGATGTTTCCCTTTTCCTTGAGAGATAAAGCCAAGAACTGGCTGAACAACCTACCATCTGAATCCATTGAAACATGGCAGGAACTTATTGCTGCTTTCTATATGAAATTCTACCCTAAGCATAAAACTGCGTCTGTTGCTAGTGTGCAACAAGAGGGAGAGTCTCTTTATAGGTTCTTAGAGAGATTCAATGATCTTCTATCCCAGTGTCCTCACCATGGATTTGATAAGATGAAACTCGTAGAGATTATTTATGATGGTCTAGACTATTCAACCAAAGCCATGGTTGAGTCTATGTGCGCTGGTGAATTCACTAGTAAAAGTGCTGATGATGCTTTCACCTTCTTAGGAGTTGTCGCTGAAAAATCCCAACAGTGGGAGTCTTGTGTTGAACCCCCCAAAAGACTCTTGGTCAATAGAAGTAGCACCAATGTGGTAGATACAAGCTTCGGGTCTGATGCTAAGTTTGCTGCTTTGTCAAGAAGGTTAGAGGCTTTGGAATTGAATCATCCTAAACATAGGTCTCTTGTTGAACCTGATGATGGGTTTAGAGCCTCTCAAGTGTCTAATTGTGGAGTAGAACCCAATAACTCGTTTTGGGAAGGTCAGGTTAGTGAAGAGCAAGCCCATACTGTCTATAACAATGCTAGGTTTGAGAACCGTCAGAAGTTTGACCCATACTCAGAGACTTACAACCCTGGTTGGAGAAACCATCCTAATTTTTCTTGGTCTAAGGGTCAGAATCAAGGAAAGTCTAGTAATTCTCAGCCTCCCCTAGGTTTTGGTTATGCTAAGAACTCTTCAGGTCAACCCCAGTTTCAGAATGAGAAAAAGATCTCCACCTTAGAAGAAACCCTTACTATGTTAGCAAAGAACCATGAGATGTTATCAAAGAACCACTGTGGTTTTCAAGAAGAAACCAGGCAGAATTTTAAGAACAATTCCCAGTCTCTTGCTAACTTAGAACTTCAAGTCGGCCAAATAGCTAAGTTTCTTAGTGAAAGAGAAGATGGAAGGTTCCCTAGTCAAACTAATCCTAACCCTAAAGGAGAGAAATCTTACAATCATGTGAATTCTATAACAACCCTTAGGAGTGGAAAGAAAGTTGACAATAAGCTTGCCATGCCTGATAGTGAACATGTTGTAGTTCACCCTTCTGAGTCAGAAAATGAGGAGACTGATAGAGTCTCCAAAGAGACCAATGAGGGTCCTGCTGAGCCCAGCTTTGTTCCCAGAGCCCCGTTCCCCCAGCTGCTAGTTCCAACTAATAGGGAGTCCAACTTTAATGATATATTGGATGTTTTTAAGCAGGTTACTATCAACCTCCCATTGTTAGATGCGATTAAGCAGATTCCCTCTTATGCCAAGTTTCTTAAGGATATGTGTATGCGAAAGCGAAAACTTAGTGTCTAGAAGAAAGCCTTCCTAGCTAGTCATGTGAGTTCTATTATTCAGAATACCACTACTCCTAAGTATAAAGCCCAGGTTCCCCTACTATTTCTTGCACAATAGGTAAATATCGTGTCGAGAAAGCTTTGCTTTCCTTAGGAGCCAGTGTGAACTTACTGCCATACCATGTGTACCTTAAGCTAGGACTTGGTGAGATGAAACCTACCCAGATGACACTTCAGTTAGCTGATAGGTCCGTTAAAATTCCTCGTGGTGTGATCGAGGACGTTCTTATTGAGGTCGATAAGTTTATTTATCCAGTGGATTTTGTTATCCTAGATACCCAACCTGTCCCTAACCCACGGAACCAAATACCAGTGATTTTAGGTCGCCCGTTTTTAGCTACATCCAATGCGATCATTAACTGTCGAAATGGTATTATGAATTTGTCTTTTGGTAATATGACTATTGAGCTGAACAGTTTTAATATTAGTAAGATACCCTTTGAACTAGATGACTCGAACATAGAAGAGGTGAACATTATAGGAACATTAGTCGAGGAGTCATTACCAAACACTTTGTTAGAAGATCCATTAGAGAAATGCCTATCCCACTTTGGGATTGATTTTGATGATGACGATGTGATTAATGAGGTGAATGCTTTGTTAGATTCAACCCCTTTGATAGACACTAGTAATGGCTGGAAACCTAAGTTCGAACCTCTACCCTTTTCTGAGTCTACCCTATTTCATTCGTTAGAAAAAACTCCTAAGTTGGACATTAAACCATTACCAGATTCCCTGAAGTATGTGCTTTTAGGCCCATCTGAAACTTTACCTGTGATTATAACATCCTACTTGGATAGTGATCAGGAAAGTAGGCTAGTGACTATCCTTCAGAATAACAAGGAAGCTTTAGGGTGAACCATAGCAGACATTAAGGGTATAATTCCCACTGATTGTATGCATCAGATCTATTTAGAGAGTGACACCAAACCTTCTAGGGAGATGCAATGTCGACTGAACCCTAATATGAAAGAAGTAGTTCGAACCGAGGTTCTTAAGCTGTTAGATGCAGGCATTATCTACCCCATTTCAGACAGTAGGTGGGTCAGCCCCGTTCAGGTTGTTCCCAAGAAATCCAGTATTACTGTAGTCCAGAATGATAACAATGAGTTAATCCCAACCCGGGTGACCACGGGTTGGCGTGTCTGTATCGAATATAGGAAATTGAACAAGGTCACTAGGAAGGACCACTTTCCCTTCCCTTCATCGACCAAATGCTAGAGAGATTAGCTGGACGTAGCCATTATTGCTTTTTAGATGGATACTGCGGTTATAATCAGGTTGTTATTTCCCCAGAAGACCAAGAGAAAACAACTTTTACATGTCCCTTTGGTACCTTTGCGTATAGACGCATGCCTTTCGGGATATGTAATGCTCCTGCGACTGGTGTAATTTCAAAGTTGTTGTAGTAAAAAGGTTCGTTGAGACTTGTGAAGGAAGATTATTTTAGACTTAATTTTAAATAAAAATATAGGAAACTTAAATAAAAGTGATATGAAAAATATGGAGAAGACTGGGGCTATGGATTCCACTAATTACCAATATCAAAGTGATTTTATATTCTCTAATTATAATTATGCAAATCCTTCATTCAAATTGATTCTAAATATTGCAAAAGTTGATTTTTTTTTAGAAATAACAATTGTAAATCGAAAGTATGGGACATCAAAACCCTAGGATAGCATGCTCCATCAATTGAAATAACAATTGTTTAACAAAAACCATTTTTTTTCTATTTATTTATCAAGGAAAATAATCATATAATAATTGCATAAATTAAATTAAAATAGAGATTACCATATTTTATTGGCGAAATAGCTTCCTCCGTCTCCCAGAGGATGGGTTTAGCTCATCATTGTATAAACTTGCTCAAAGTATTGATTCATGCTCAAAATTTGTTTACAAAGATGAAATGGAGAGAAAATAATGAAAAATCGGGTATTTGCAACGTTTATAATTGTTGCAAAACACTGTTACAAAGAACGATAAAAGAGAACTGTTGTTGTTGTCTCTCTGCGACCCTCACGTGTCTGTCGTTGTCACTGTTGATAAACGACTGTCTTCGTCAGTCTGTTCTTCGTGTTCTTCAGTTCTACAGCAGCAGAAATGATGTTCTCTGCAACTCGATTTTTCGGCTCTGTGATGCTCTCTAACTCTCCCAAAACTCTCCATACCCCTCTATGAGTCCCCAACACCCTATATATACCCAACAGAACCTCCAAATATCGCATTAAACTCTCAAATATTCTCTCATTACTCGGGTGATACAAATTATTTTCGGGGAGATTTTCTTTCATGTTTTGTTGTTTCCACGCGCCTAGAGATGTATTACACACTATATCTCATTCATATCATGTTCCATAACAGAATAGACTCTCTCCAACACGTGAGAAACTCTCTGCAATTCAACTAAACCCGTGAAAACTTCATGAAGCTCTGTTTTTCTCCACGCGACGATTCTGCCAAATTTTGTCCAAAATAAAACCCATACCAACGTTATATAGTCATATCGCGTCCACCCATGAAGTTTCAGCGATTCAGTCTACCTCTAACCCATCCAAAATCTGATCGAAAAAATCTGCCAGGGGTGAGACTCTTCTTCCCGCCAAAAATGAAATTTGAAATGAAGAAGAAGGGTTGCCCCCTATCCGGTCTTGGGGTGCCTTCAGCAAATGGGTGCTATAGACAAATTTGGGTGCTGAGGATGAATTTGGGCTACGCATAACCTTGGGTGTCCCTTAGCCAAATCTGGGGTCCGTATAGCAAATGTCCTCCGGGTGCTTTCCGACAACTTTTCGAGCCAGTTTTTTCCAAAAATTTTTATTTGCCAAAAATACCTACAAATAAATAAAACACTATAATAAGTACAAAAATGAGCCCTAACAATATATAGAATCGAGACAAATCAGACACAAAAATGTGTCTATCAAATACCCCCAAACCTATTATTTGCTAGTCTTCGAGCAAAAATAAAATATAAATAAAATCCTAACTCACTGTCGCAGGCATCGTCGATTGCATTTAGCATATGCAATAAGCCTTTAAACCCCTAGGTGTCCCTAGTGGCGAAGTGTTGTCTCCGGAGGGCTTACCAGAGGTATACCCACAAAACCTTTATACTCCAGACCCTAGCTATCTACACAGAACCTTGGAAGGCACTAAAGAATCTCCTTGGTTGGCATACTTATTGACTGCAGGAAGTACTCTGATGCGAAATTCCAATTGTTGTACACGAGTTTGCACTCAAGCATACTAAAATTGCAACTCTAGGTCGATAAACCTAACTCTAGGTCAACACAACTGGCATATACAAGGGCACCAGTGGTAGACTTTATTGATTTTATTCCGGCTGTTCTGATGGTCTGGTCTCAATTTCTTTTCTTTTTTCTTTTTTTTTTGGTATCTCAATCACCCTATTTCACCCTAGCAATGGTAACAACTTGAGTCGTGTGCCCCACCAAATCACTTAAGAAATAAAAACAGAAGGGATTAGTATTCAATGAGTTATGGCGAAACTACCATGTTTTTTTTTTAATTCTAACACCTGAGCTCTGTGCTTTTATGAATAGACTCTTTAGATGTTGCCATCTAGTCAGATTGATTCCTCAACTCCTATAACCAAAATGCTTCCATCCACTTAGATTGGTTGGTGCCATCCTTAATAGGCATAAATTTCTAGGCTCTGGAGTTTATTTATTGCAACTAAAATCTAACAAAAAGTTTCTTCCCCACCCCAAACTTAAATCTAACATTGCCCTCAATGTTTCTAATGAAAGAGCAATACCAAACAGTAAAGTAACATGAGGAATTAGTAAAGAGAGAATTCGGAAAGATAGTACATGGGTGAAGAGAGAAATCAAAAACTAATATACAACAACATACAATCGCCTCGATGGTCAATCAAGGGTAAACAAGGTCCTCCAGAGGGACCTCCTCAATATCATCTGTAGGAAAGGGATCTAAAAAGGGTTTCAATCTCTGACCGTTAACCTTTGAAGAACTACTACCATCCGGTGTCTCGATCTCAACAGCTCCATGAGGAAAGACAGTGCGAACAATAAAAGGACCCGTCCACCGAGAACGTAACTTCCTAGGGAAAAGATGCAAGCGGGTATCATACAGAAGAACTTTTTGACCTGGAGAAAATGACTTTCTTAAGATATTTCTATCATGCACAAGTTTTATTTTGTTCTTATACTCCTTAGCATTATCGTATGCATCTCTACGAATCTCTTCCAACTCATTGAGCTGGAGTTTCCTATGGGCTCCTGCCTTGTAAAGTGAAAAATTTAGCTGCTTAACAGCCCAATAAGCTCTATGTTCTAACTCAACAGGTAAGTGACATGCCTTGCCATACACAAGTCGATAAGGTGACATTCCAATGGGGGTCTTACACGCAGTTCGGTAAGCCCATAAGGCATCAGTAAGCCTAGACGACCAGTCTTTCCGATTAGGATTAACTGTTTTCTCTAATATACGTTTTATCTCCCTATTGGAAACTTCTACCTGACCACTAGTCTGTGGATGATAGGGGTAGCTACCTTATGTGTAATACCATATTTCTTCATCAAAAGCCTAAAAGGTCCATTACAAAAGTGCGACCCTCCATCACTAATTATAGCTCGCGGTGTACCAAAACGTGTAAGTATATTATTTTTCAAGAACTCAATCACAACCCTATGGTCATTGGTTTTACACGCAGCCGCCTCAACCCACTTAGAGACATAGTCTACGACGACAAGGATGTATAAGTTACCAAAATAATTAGGAAACGGACCCATAAAGTCAATACCCCACACATCAAAGACCTCCACAACTAAAATAGGGTTCAAGGGCATCATGTTCCTACGGGAAATGGTTCCTAATTTCTGGCAACGTTCACAAGTCACACAGTAACTGTGGGAGTCTTTAAACAACGAAGGCCAATAGAATCCACACTGCAATATCTTAGCAGCAGTTTTCCTAGCACTAAAGTGACCCCCACAAGCATGATCATGACAAAAGGAAATAATACTGGACTGGTCACTCTCAGGTATACATCTCCTAATAATCTGGTCTGGACAATACTTAAACAAATAAGGATCATCCCAAAAGAAGTGCTTAACCTCAGATAAAAACCTAGAACGATCTTGTTTACCCCAATGTTGGGGCATTCGATCAGTAACAAGATAGTTCACTATATTCGCATACCAAGGTAATTGGGTAACAAAGAACAATTGTTCATCAGGAAAGCTATCCCTTATAGGAAGGGAATCATCAGGGGAACTAAAAACTAGCCTAGACAAGTGGTCTGCTATAAAATTTTCGGCACCCTTTTTGTCTCTAATGTCTGGAGAAAACTCTTGCAACAAAAGGATCCACCTAATCAATCTAGGTTTTGTATCCTTCTTAGACAAAAGATATTTCAAAGCAGCATGATCAGTATATATGATGATCTTAGAACCTAAGAGATAGGGTATAAACTTGTCTAAGGCAAACACAATGGCTAACAGTTCCTTCTCAGTAGTGGTATAGTTCAACTGGGCATCATTCAGAGTTTTGCTAGCATAGTAGATCACATGAAGTAATTTGTTTTCTCGCTGACCTAGCACAACACCAATAGCATAATCTGAAGCATCACACATGATCTCAAAGGGTAGGTTCCAGTTGGGTGCCTGGACTATGGGGGCGGTAGTGAGTAAATTCTTAAGCTTCTCAAAAGCCTCTAAACAAGCATCATCAAAGACAAACTTAACATCTTTTGCAAGCAAATTGCAAAGAGGTCTAGAAATTAAGTTAAAATCCTTAATGAATCGACGATAAAAACCTGCATGCCCTAAGAATGACCTAATATCTATTACGGTTTTTGGGACCTGTAAAGTTTTAATAAGGTCAACTTTGGATTTATCTACCTATATACCCTTAGAAGATACGATATGCCCTAAAACAATTCCTGAACGAACCATGAAATGACATTTCTCCCAATTAAGCACTAAATTCTTTTCCTTACACCTAGCCAACACTAGTGACAAATGATGCAAGCACTCATCGAAAGACGAACCAAACACTGAAAAATCATCCATAAAGACCTCTAAGAACCGTTCTACCATGTCAGAAAATATGCTCATCATGCAACGCTGAAAAGTCGCAGGGGCATTACAAAGCCCAAAGGCATGCGTCTATACGCAAAGGTACCAAAGGGACAGGTAAAAGTGGTTTTTCTCCTGGTCTTCTGGGGCAATAACGATCTGATTATATCCAGATAGCCATCTAAAAAGCAGTAGTGACTATGTCCAGCTAATCTCTCTAGCATCTGGTCGATGAAGGGAAGGGGAAAGTGGTCCTTCCTAGTGACCTTGTTCAATTTCCTATAGTCAATACAAACACGCCAACCCGTGGTCACTCGGGTCGGGATTAACTCATTGTTATCATTCTGGACTACAGTAATACCGGATTTCTTGGGAACAACCTGAACGGGGCTGACCCACTTACTGTCTGAAATGGGGTAGATAATGCTGCATCTAACAACTTAAGGACCTCGTTTCGAACTACCTCTTTCATATTAGGGTTTAGTCGACGTTGCATCTCCCTAGAAGGTTTGGTATCACTCTCTAAATAGATCTGATGCATACAAACAGTGGGACTTATACCCTTAATGTCAGCTATGGTCCACCCTAAAGCTTCCTTGTTGTTTTGAAGGACGGTTACTAGCCTACTTTCCTGGTCACTATCCAAGACGGAAGAAATAATCACAGGTAAAGTCTCAGACGGGCCTAAAAACCTATATTTCAGGGAATCTGGCAATGGTTTTAGGTCCAACTTAGGAGGCTCTTCTAACGAAGGAACTAGGGTAGACTAGAAACTGGTAGTGGTTCGACTTTAGGTTTCCATCCATTACTAGTATCTAACAAAGGGGTTGAATCTAACAAAGCATTCACCTCATTAATCACATTATCATCATCAAAATCAATCCCAAAGTGAGCTAGGCATTTCTCTAATGGATCTTCTAACAAAGTGTTTGGTAATGACTCCTCGACTAATGTTCCTATCATGTTCACCTCTTCTATGTTCGAGTCATCTAGTTCAGAGGGTAGCTTACTAATATTAAAAATGTTCAGCTCAATAGTCATATTACCAAAAGACAATTTCATAATACCATTTCGACAGTTAATGATCGCATTGGATGTAGCTAAAAACGGGCGACCTAAAATTACCGGTATCTGGTTCTCTGGGTCAGGGACAGGTTGGGTATCTAGGATAACAAAATCCACTGGATAAATAAACTTGTCAACCTCTATGAGAACATCCTCGATCACACCACGAGGAATTTTAACGGACCTATCAACTGAAAGTGTCATCTGGGTAGGTTTCATCTCACCAAGTCCTAGCTTAAGGTACACATGATATGGTAGTAAGTTCACACTAGCTCCTAAGTCAAGCAACGCTTTCTCAACACGGTATTTACCTATTGTGCAAGAAATGGTAGGGGACCCTGGGTCTTTATACTTAGGAGTAGTGGTATTCTGAATAATAGAACTCACTGACTAGCTAGAAAGGCTTTCTTCTGGACATTAAGCTTTCGCTTTCGCGTACACATATCCTTGAGAAACTTGGCATAAGAGGGAATCTGCTTAATTGCATCAGTAGTGGAAGGTTGATAGTTACCTGCTTAAAAACCTCCAATATATCATTAAAATTGGACTCCCTCTTAGTTGGAACTAGCAGCTGTGGGAATGGGGCTCTAGGGACAAAGTCGGGCTCAATATGACCCTCATTGGTCTCTTTAGAGACTCTATCAGTCTCCTCAGTTTCTGGTTCAGAAGGGTGAACTACACATGTTCACTATCAGGCATGGAAACCTTGTTGTCTATCTCTTACCACTCCTAAGGGTTTTAATAGCATTCACATGATCAGATGGTCTTTCACCTATTTCATTAATTCCTCTAGGGTTGGGTTGAGTCTGACTAGGAAACTTACCTCTTTCTCTTAAAGACTCATTTATCTGACTAACCTGGGTTTTCAACTCGGAAATAGCCTGAGAGTTAGCCTGACCTATTCTCTTATTTTCTTCTAAACCTTGAGCAACAGATTGCTGAAACTGCACAGTGTTACGAGTTAACAAAGCAAGAGACTCTTCTAAACTCATAATCTTCTTATCCGAAGGGTTCTGAAACTGTGCCGGAGCTGAAGGATTCTTAGTATAGCCAAAACCTGGGGGAACCTGAGCATTACTAGACTGACCTTGATTCTGGCCCTTGGACCAAGAAAGGTTTGGATGGTTTCTCCAGCCAGGGTTATAGGTTTCTGAATATGGGTCAAACTTCTGTCGGTTATCAAACCTAGTGTTGTTATAAAGAGCATTGGCTTGCTCTTCAACAACATGGCCTTCCCAAAAAGGCTCATTTCTTCCACTACTACCACTAGAATGACCTAATTCTAAGGCTTCTAACCTTTTGGCTATAGCTGCTATTTTGGCATCTGACTCATGAGATCCTTCTACCCTATTAACATTTCCTCTACTTAGAAGAATTGTTTTCTGGGGTTCCCTACTATTTTCCCATTGTTGGGTCTTATCGGCGATTTCATTCAAAAATGTCATCGCTTCATCAACAGTTTTATTCTCAAACCCACCTGTGCATAAGGACTCAACCATGGTTGTTGTTGAATAATCTAAACCCTCGTAGAGGATCTGAACTAACCTAACCTTCTCCAAACCATGATGAGGACATTGAGATATCAAGTCATTGAACCTTTCTAAGTACCTATATAAAGATTCTCCCTCTTGTTGGGCAAAAGTACATATTTGTGTCCTAATAGACGATGTTTTATGCCTTGGGAAAAACTTATGTATAAAGGCAGAAGTAAGTTGGTCATAGGTTTCAATTGACTCAGAGTCCAAACTATACAGCCAAGATTTGGCTTTATCTTTTAAGGAAAAGGGGAATAACCTAAGTTTCAACGCATCATCACTTAGGTTTTTAATTTTCAGAGTACTACAAACTTCCTCAAATTCCCTAACATGAAAATAGGGGTTCTCATTCTCCTTCCCTAAAAACATTGGGAGCATCTGTAAAGTCATAGGTTTCAGTTCATAATTTGCCTCGGTTTCAGCTAACTTGATACAAGACGGACGAGAGATCCTAGTTGGGTTTAGCAAAGCTTTCAAAGTGTCCATTTCTGGCACTACCAAAGGACTAGGAGTACTAGGGGTACTTTCCTCACGAAGAGACAGATTCTCAAAACTGAAGTTTCCAAAACGGGGCTCTCAAAAGAAGAGTCTTCGAGCTCCCCGCCTTCACAAGAAGAACTACTAGGTTTGTCACTAATCAAACGACCTAGAGTGTTTCTTTTCCAAGCCCGTTTAAAAACTTCGGGCATACACTAGAAAAACAAAATCAAAAAGCCCTAAAAAGGAAGGGATGTTCTATGCAAACACAAACAAGGCTGACTCCACCACATCAAACCTACTGATTTCTAGCAAACAAAAAGCATGATGGCTCCACTTAGATTGTTTCTAGACCAACTTCTAATCCTTCGAACGGAAATTCGTTACAATTTAAGCAAACCCCTCTGGAATCAATCCGAGTTAAAGTAAGTTGAATAGAGGCGAGGGAAGTTCGGTGGAGCTTTGATACCCAAGGCCTCACCAGTATTACAAGGCGGCGCAGTCACGCATTCAACTTAAAGTAACCGTCAAGAACTTCGAAGTATGCTTAAAAGAGTAACCAATATCTTTCGAATGACTTTACTGTTAAGCTCGTTACCCTATCGGTCTCGTTCTAGTCAAAATTTTAGGCTTAGGTTCGTGTTTGGTGTCGTTTTCCTAAGGCGGGCAAGAAGAGAACGCTGATAAAATCCGAACCCTTATCTTGTATGGCCAGTCCTTGCCCTTTACTAGGAAATTAAAGCAGCTATTTTCAAGTCCTCAACATATATGCATACGAAGGAAGACAGTAACTCGCTGACAGGGGATTCACGAGTGTTTCGACAAACTTACCTCCCGTACCAGACGGGGGATGAACCTTTGTAGTCGACTCGGGCCACGATTCCTATGTCATGTACGAACCCGAGGGGCCGAGGTGATATCGTAATCACCGTCCTTCTCTGCAAACAGTTTATATATAAACCACCCTTCCGTAGGGTTTAAAAAATAATGTCCCAAAATTTAAAGTCCAAAGTCCAAAAATATAAAGTGCAAAAGAAAAAGAAAGTCTAAAAAAATAAAATCTACAAAAATAAAAATGTCTCTTTTTTTTATAAAAAAAATCTTCTTCTTTTGCTCCTTTCGCGTTGCCTTTTACTCCAGTCTTTAAGTATTCACCAAAAGGTTTGGCAAAATTTTCTTTCGCTCCAAATTCCAAAATCTGAAAGAAAAAGACAAAAACCTAAAAACGTAAAGAAGAACAAATAAAAATAAAAACCTAAAAAAAAAAAAATCTAAAAACTCTAGCCTAAAGACAAGTCCGCGTCAGCGGCGCCAAAAATTTGGTGTAATTTCAAAGTTGTTGTAGTAAAAAGGTTCGTTGAGACTTGTGAAGGAAGATTATTTTAGACTTAATTTTAAATAAAAATATAGGAAACTTAAATAAAAGTGATATGAAAAATATGGAGAAGACTGGGGCTATGGATTCCACTAATTACCAATATCAAAGTGATTTTATATTCTCTAAGTATAATTATGCAAATCCTTCATTCAAATTGATTCTAAATATTGCAAAAGTTGATTTTTTTTTTAGAAATAACAATTGTAAATCGAAAGTATGGGACATCAAAACCCTAGGCTAGCATGCTCCATCAATTGAAATAACAATTGTTTAACAAAAACTATTTTTTTCTATTTATTTATCAAGGCAAATAATCATATAATAATTGCATAAATTAAATAAAATAGAGATTACCACATTTTATTGGCGAAATAGCTTCCTCCGTCTCCCAGAGGATGGGTTTATCTCATCATTGTATAAACTTGCTCAAAGTATTGATTCATGCTCAAAATTTGTTTACAAAGATGAAATGGAGAGAAAATAATGAAAAATCGGGTATTTGCAACGTTTATAATTGTTGCAAAACACTGTTACAAAGAACGATAAAAGAGAACTGTTGTTGTTGTCTCTCTGCGACCCTCACGTGTCTGTCGTTGTCACTGTTGATAAACGACTGTCTTCGTCAGTCTGTTCTTCGTGTTCTTCAGTTCTACAGCAGCAGAAATGGTGTTCTCTGCAACTCGATTTTTCGGCTCTGTGATGCTCTCTAACTCTTCCAAAACTCTCCAGACCCCTCCATGAGTCCCCAACACCCTATATATACCCAACAGAACCTCCAAATATCGCATTAAACTCTCAAATATTCTCTCATTACTCGGGTGATACAAATTATTTTCGGGGAGATTTTCTTTCATGTTTTGTTGTTTCCACGCGCCTAGAGATGTATTACACATTATATCTCATTCATATCATGTTCCATAACAGAATAGACTCTCTCCAACACGTGAGAAACTCTCTGCAATTCAACTAAACCCGTGAAAACTTCATGAAGTTCTGTTTTTCTCCACGCGAGATTCTGCCAAATCTTGTCCAAAATAAAACCCATACCAACGTTATATAGTCATATCGCGTCCACCCATGAAGTTTCAACGATTCAGTCTACCTCTAACCCATCCAAAATCTGATCGAAAAAATCTGCCAGGGGTGAGACTCTTCTTCCCGCCAAAAATGAAATTTGAAATGAAGAAGAAGGGTTGCCCCCTATCCGGTCTTGGGGTGCCTTCAGTAAATGGGTGATGTAGACAAATTTGGGTGTTGAGGATGAATTTGGGCTACGCATAACCTTGGGTGTCCCTTAGCCAAATCTGGGGTCCGTATAACAAATGTCCTCCGGGTGCTTTCCAACAACTTTTCGAGCCAATCTTTTCCAAAAATGTTTATTGGCCAAAAATACCTACAAATAAATAAAACACCATAATAAGTACAAAAATGAGCCCTCACAATATATAGAATCGAGACAAATCGGACACAAAAATGTGTCTATCGGCGACCTTTCAGCGTTGTATGCTGAGCATATTTTCTGGCATTGTAGAACGGTTCTTAGAGGTCTTTATGGATGATTTTTCAGTGTTTGGTTCGTCTTTCGATGAGTGCTTGCATCATTTGTTATTAGTTTTGACTAGATGTAAGGAAAAGAATTTAGTGCTTAATTGGGAGAAATGTCACTTTATGGTTCGTTCAGGAATTGTTGTAGGGCATATCGTATCTTCGAAGGGAATAGAGGTAGATAGAGCCAAAGTTGACCTTATTAAAACTTTACAGGTCCCAAAAACCTTAAGAGATATTAGGTCATTCTTAGGGCATGCAGGTTTTTATCGTCGATTCATTAAGGATTTTAGCTTAATTTCTAGACCTCTTTGAAATTTTCTTGCAAAAGACGTTAAGTTTGTCTTTGATGATGCTTGTTTAGAGGCTTTTGAGAAGCTTAAGAATTTACTCACTACCGCCCCCATAGTCTAGGCACCCAACTGGAACCTACCCTTTGAGATCATGTGTGATGCTTCAGATTATGCTATTGGTGTTGTACTAGGTCAGCGATAAAATAAGTTACTTCATGTGATTTACTATGCTAGCAAAACTCTGAATGATGCCCAGTTGAACTATACCACTACGGAGAAGGAACTATTAGCTATTGTATTTGCCTTAGACAAGTTTAGATCCTACCTCTTAGGTTCTAAGGTCATAATCTTTACTGATCATGCTGCTTTGAAGTATCTTCTTTCCAAGAAGGATACTAAACCTAGATTGATTAGATGGATCCTATTGTTGCAGGATTTTTCCTTAGACATCAGAGATAAAAAAGGTGCAGAAAATGTAGTAGCAGACCACTTGTCTAGGCTTGTTGTGGATACCCTTAATGATTCTCCTCCTATTAGGGATAGTTTTCCTGATGAACAACTGTTCTTCGTTACCCAAGCACCTTGGTATGCGATATAGTGAATTATCCTGTTAATGGTCGAATGCCCCAACATTGGGGTAAACAAGATCGTTCTAGGTTTTTAGCCGAGGTGAAGCACTTGTTTTGGGATGATACTTATTTGTTTAAATATTGTCCAGACCAGATTATTAGGAGATGTATACCTGAGAATGACCAGTCCAGTATTATTTCCTTTTGTCATGATCATGCTTGTGGGGGTCACTTTAGTGCTAAGAAGATTGATGCTAAAATATTGCAGTGTGGATTCTATTGGCCTTCGTTGTTTAAAGACTTCTACAGTTACTCTGTTACTTGTGAACGTTGCCAGAAATTAGGAACCATTTCCCGTAGGAACATGATGTCGTTGAACCCTATTTTAGTTGTTGAGGTCTTTGATGTATGGGGTATTGACTTTATGGGTCTGTTTCCTAAATCTTTTGGTAACCTTTACATCCTTGTCGCTGTAGACTATGTATCTAAGTGGATTGAGGCGGTTGCGTGTAAAACCAATGACCATAGGGTTGTGATTGAGTTCTTGAAAAATAATATACTTACACGTTTTGGTACACCGCGTGCTATAATTAGTTATGGAGGGTCGCACTTTTGTAATGGACCTTTTAGGCTTTTGATGAAGAAATATGGTATTACACATAAGGTAGCTACCCCGTATCATCCACAGACTAGTGGTCAGGTAGAGGTTTCCAATAGGGAGATAAAGCGTATATTAGAGAAAACAGTTAATCCTAATCGGAAAGACTGGTCGTCTAGGCTTACTGATGCCTTATGGGCTTACCGTACTGCGTTTAAGACCCCCATTGGAATGTCGCCTTATCGGCTTGTGTATGGCAAGGCATGTCATTTACATGTTGAGTTAGAACATAGATCTTATTGGGTTGTTAAGCAGCTAAATTTTTCACTTGACATGGAAAGAGCCCATAGAAAACTCCAGCTCAATGAGTTGGAAGAGATTCGGATAGATACTTACGATAGTGCGAAGGAGTATAAGAACAAAATGAAACTTGTGCATGATAAGAATATTTTAAGAAAGTCATTTTATCCAGGTCAAAAAGTTCTTATGTATGATACCCGCTTGCATCTTTTCCCTGGGAAGTTACGTTCTCGGTTGACGGGTCCTTTTATTGTTCGCACTGTCTTTCCTCATGGAGTTGTTGAGATCGAGATACCAGATGGTAGTAGTTCTTCGAAGGTTAACGGTCAGAGATTGAAACCCTTTTTATAGCCCTTTCCTACAGGTGATGTTGAGGAGGTCCCTCTGGAGGACCTTGTTTACCCTTGATTGACCATCGAGGCGATTGTATGTTGTATATTAGTTTTTGATTTCTCTCTTCACCCAGGTACTATCTTTCCGACTTCTCTCTTTACTGATTCCTCGTGTTACCTTACTTTTTGGTATTGCTCTTTCATTAGAAACATTGAGGACAATGTTAGATTTAAGTTTGGGGGTGGGGAAGAAACTTTTTATTAGCTTTTAGTTGCAATAAATAAACTCCAGAGCCTAGAAATTTATGCTTATTAAGGTTGGCACTAACCAATCTAAGTGGATGGGAACATCTTGGTTGTAGGAGTTGAGGAACCAATCTGATTAGATGGAAACATCTAAAGAGTCTATTCATAAAAGCACAGAGCTCAGGTGTTAGAATTAAAAAAAAAACATGGTAGTTTCGCCATAACTCATTGAATACTAATCCCTTCTGTTTTTATTTCTTAAGTGATTTGGTGGGGCACACGACTCAAGTTGTTACCATTGCTAGGGTGAAATAGGGTGATTGAGATACCAAAAAAAAAAAGAAAAAAGAAAAGAAATTGAGACCAGACCATCAGAACAGCCGGAATAAAATCAATAAAGTCTACCACTGGTGCCCTTGTATATGCCAGTTGTGTTAACCTAGAGTTAGGTTTATCGACCACTGGTCCCCTTGTATATGCCAGTTGTGTTGATATTAGTCAGACCGGTATCTCAGTCCATTAGGATAGGTTCATCTTGGCAGAGGCCTTCAGACAGATATGGGAAACACCGTTCACTTTGAACCATCTATTTTTCTCTTTATCCATCCTCTTAATCTTTCCATGTGATTGGTTGACTCCGGTTATGATGTCTAGAAACTATCTGAGTAGAGCTCTGTCACTTACATATGAATTTTAGTATGTTGAGTGCAAACTCGTGTACAACAATTGGAATTTCACATCAGGGTACTTCATCCTATAGTCAATGATTGTATTCCAACCAAGGAGATTCTTTAGTGCCTTCCAAGGTTCTGCGTAGATAGATAAGGTATGGAGTAAAGGTTTTGTGGGTACACCTCTGTTAAACCCTCCGGAGACAACACTCCGCCGCTAGGTGGCCCTAGCGGTTTAACGGCTTGCTGCACGTGCTAAGTGTAGTCATTTTTATTCTTCTAGATTAGATTTGCTCGAGGACTAGCAAATAATAAGTTTGGGGGTATTTGATAGACACATTTTTGTGACCAAATTGTCCTCAATTTTCAGTATTGTTGGTACTCGTTTTCTACTTATTATGGTGTTTTATGTGTTTGTAGGTATTTTTGGAAAATTCGGCTCGAAAAGTTGGTATAGGCACCCGGAGGACACATGTTATTCGGACTCTCAGTTTTGGATAAGGGGCACCTAACTGATAAGGGGAACCCCAGGGAACCAACTGCTAATCACACCCCATTACTGGTTAAGGGGGCTCCATCTTCTTCCTTGATTTGAAAAGAAAAAATTGGCGGGAAATTTGGTTTCAACGGTAAAGGATTTATTATCTTTAAGATAAGAATATCTTCTTGCCTTACAAACATGAAGTTTTGAAGAAAAAGGAAGTTATCTTGTATTAAACAAGAAAGATATCCTTAGAAGATTTTATCTTGGATTTTATTCTGCGAATTAAAGAAGATATGGGTTTAGTAAAGAAATATATAGAATAAAGAGAATGAAAAATTCTGAAGATATTTTTAATTAAAAAGAAGAAGATTTTGGAGTTGTGGAAGAATATATTTGAGTGATGTGTATTTGTGTGTATAAATAGAGAGCTAGAGAGCACATTTGGAGTTTTTGGGGAGAGAAAAGAAAATCACTGTTTTATCATTGTTTCTCCCATTTCATCTTTGTAAACACCCTTTGAGCAATAAAAATGAATTTTGAGCGTGTTTCCATGATGATGAGCTAATTCTCGTGCAACCCAAGCAATGGATGAAGCTATCTATGCATGAACGATTGGTAACAATTTTATTTTCTCTAATTTACAATTTATAATTCATTCAATCACCGCTTTTGCGGAGTTCTAAATGTTCACATAATTTTCTTAATTACTTGTGATTCAATTTGATAGATTATACTTTGTTTAATTGATTGATAGTCTATTCTTAGGGAATACAATTAATATTTGGGAATATGTTTGATTATGTGTGAATTAAGAAATAAAGGACTTAAAGGATAGTTAGAGTTTTGAAACATATTTGGTATCGTTCATTCATGTGTAATAGTGGAATCTAGTGTCTTGGTTACTTTTAATATCTTGAAATCAATTTTGAAATAAGTTTTCTATTTTTAAGTTTTATAAGTCTAAAATATTCTGCTTTCACAAGTCTCAACGAACTTATTACTACAACATCATTGAAAAATACCATCATGAAGAAATACGTTGCTTTTTATGGATGGTAAGGCTTGAGATACTTCGCATTCCACGGGTGTCTGAGGACTTCTCCTTTTAAGTTACGCAGGTAGTAGGATCCATTCCCTGCAATATCATGTATGACAAAAGGTCCCCCCGTGTTGGTGCCAGTTTACCCAATTTCTTCTCTCGCTGGTATTGGGGTATGGTTCTCAGCACATACTGTCCTTCTACAAAGTTTCTAAGCTTAACCCTTTTATTGTACTCCCTCGCCAGTCTTCGTTGGCAATTCTCCATCTTCTGCATAGCCGTTTCTCTTCTTTCTTCGAGATCATCGAGCCTTTCCAGCATCATATCCGCTATGAGGTTCTTCTCCCATGCTTCGGTCTTCGTGGTTGGCATGATGATCTCTGTTGGGATGACTGCTTCAGCTCTGTAGGTGAGGAGGAACGGTGATTCTCCTATGGCCGACCTTCGGGTTGTTCGGTATGCCCATAACACATTGTGTAACTGCTCACACCATCGTCCCTTGTGTTCGTCCAACTGCTTTTTGAGTATGAGGGCAAGGGTCTTATTCGTGGCTTCCGCTTGGCCATTTCTTTAAGGATTTATAGGGGTCGATTTGTTTTTTCTAATCTTGAAGGTATCAAAGAGCATGTCGATGTTCTTCCCTTGCAGCTGCTTGCCGTTGTCGGAGACAATCTCCGCTGGGATGCCGAACCTGTAAATAATGTGTTGGAAGATGAACGTGAAAACATCCGAGTCGCGGATTCTTTCTAGGGCCTTGGCTTCTACCCATTTACTAAAATAATTTGTGTCTACTATCAAGAATCGTCTTTTCCCCGATCCTTTTATCAGGGTCCCACGATAACTATGCCCCACTTCGAGAAAGGCCATGGACTATCCACCGAATTCAGCTTTGTTGTAGGTGCATGGATTATTTTGGAAAAGCGCTGGCATTCCTCACATCTACTTGACATTCTCGCAGCATCTCATATCATTGTTGGCCAGTAATACCCCTGCATTTTTGCCTTATCTGCTAACGATCTCATTCCGCTGTGGTTGCCCGCATCTCTGTAGTGTATGTCTTTCAACACCTGATGTCCTTCTTCTCTTGACAGGCAACGTAACAATGGTCCCAGGAAATACTTTTTATATAAGATTCCATCCTGCAGGTCATACCTTACTGCCTTCGATTGCACCTTCCTAACTTGTTTGAAGTCCGCAGGTAGTCCCTTCTTTGAGGAAAAGGTGAACTTTGGTTCTCCAATCTTCTTCGTTCTTGAAATATTCGTCTTTGTTGGCTCTTGTCATGATATCATCTTCGTGAAAGTCGTCAGCTATGTCTTCTCCTACGTCATCGTCAGCGATATCCTCTCCTACGTCGTCTTTACGATTTGCAACGAAGGCTTCCTGAGGGATGACTGAGGGTTCGTAACTCTAGTTATCTTGATTGCCTTGATACCTACATCTCTCAGCATGGATGATATATAAGCTAAGGCGTCAGCGTTCCTGAGTTCCTTTCTGCCTAAGTGCCAGAATTTGATAGTTGGTATTTGGGATGCCACAGTCTGGACCAGAGCCATGTATGCTGAAAGGGTCTCATCGTAGACATTGTATTCTAACCCTATTTGTCGTATGACCAGTTGTGAATCGCTTGTCAGTCGCACATCGGTTATTCCCAATTCTATTATCAAACGAAGAGCGTGTACCACAGCTTCGTATTCGACGATGTTATTGGTATGCCTTTGAATTCCAACCTCAATACATGCACGATCCTTTCTCCAGTTGGGGTAGTGATTACTATGCCTATGCCCGCACCTTCCCTATTCTTCGATCCGTCAACGAAAACCTCCCATCGTCTTTGTTTTGAGGGCTCGAGAATATCGACTGGGTCTTTGCCTTCATCTACTTATGGTATGCCCCTCACTTCTTCGTCGTTGTCTAAGGGTAGATATGCTAGGAAGTCCGCCAAGACTTGCGATTTTTGGGAGTGTTGGATTTCATGGATAATGTTGAACTGATCAAGGTAGGTGTTCCACTTTGCTATCCTTCCTACTTTCCCAGCGCTTTTGAGAACTGCCTCCAATGGTGATTTGCATGGAACATGGATATAGTGAGTCAAAAAAGTAAGTCCTTAGCTTTTGGGTAGCCCATACTAGCGCCAAGATAAGTTGCTCGATCTTCGTATAGTTTTTTTCTGCCGCGTTGAGGGTTTTGCTGACGTAGTAAATAGGTTGCTCTATCTTTGTATTTGTTTTAACCAATACCGCGCTGACTTCATCTTCTGTTGCTGCTATGTATAGGGCTAGTACCTCGTCGGGATCATGCTTTTGTAGGATCGGGATCGTGGCCAGGTATTCCTTGATCTTTTGAAAAGCTTCTTCGCACTCAGTGGTCCATTCAAACTTGCTCCCTTTTTTGAGGATGTTGAAAAAATGTTTGCATTTATCCGATGACCTGGCGATAAATCTACCCAGAGCTGCTAAGGATCCGTTGAGATTTTGGAATTCTTTAAGGTTCTTCGGGGAAGACATTTCTATGATGGCCTGGATCTTCGCGGGATCTACTTGTATGCCCCTCTTCGTTACTAGATATCCAAGAAATTTCCTTGAGATGACACCGAGTGTGCATTTTTCTGGGTTTACTTTCATATGGCGTTTCCTCATTGCTTCAAAGATATCCCTCAGATCTTGATGGTGATCCTTGCGCAGCTTGCTTTTGACGATCATATCATCGACATAGACTTCTAAGGTGTTACCGATCCATGGCTTGAAGATAGCATCAACCATCCTCTGGTATGTTGCACCTGCATTTCAAAGTCCGAAGGGCATCCTCGTGTAGCAATAGAGGCCGTGCGGGGTGTAAAATGTTGTGTGTTGTTGATCTTCTTCTACCAGCGCCACTTGGTTGTAACCAAAATATCCATCCATGAATGATAATTCTTCGTATCCTTCAACATCTTCAACCAGTTGATCGATGCTTGGGAGTGGATAACTATCCTTCGGACATGCTTTATTGAGGTTGGTGAAATCGATGCATATCCTTACTCCTCCATTCTTTTTTGGCACGATGACCATGTTCGAGATCCATGTCGGATATTTGACTTCCTTGATGAACCCTGCTTCTAACAGCTTGCGGAGTTCCTTCTCTATTTCTTTATGATACTCTGGTGCTACTTTACGTACTTTATGCCTGAAAGGTGGTGTGCCTGGCTTTATACGGAGTTCGTGTTGGATTATCTTTGGATCAATCCCCGGCATGTCCCCCAGTTTCCATGCAAAGATATCTGCGTACTCCACGAGTAGCGTGATTAGGGACATATCTCTTTCCTTGTCCATTACGGTCCCTATCTTGATCATCTTCGGATTTTCTTTGATCCCTATGTTGATCTCCTTCACAGGTTCTACAGGTGTGAATGTGGGTTTTGGTTCCCCTAGGAGTGGGACATTCTTTAATTGCTATTTGGTTGGTTCTTCAATTTCTTTAGCTGTTGAAGTACTTGCTTCCGTGTTTAGAACGACGCTACCCTTCGTCAGACTTTTTCCGGAAATCTCTTCGAGATAAAGGTCAATTGCTTTTTCTTTCGCAGCTTCTTTGTTTCTGGCCCTTCGGGATTTCCGTTGCTCATCTTGTTCGTTGTTGAGATGATTTTGTAGAGCCTGGCATTCCCGAGCGGTGATTTGATCTCCTTTATTTCCATTACCCCTTTGGGTGTTGGAAATCTGAGGTATTAGTGATAAGTCTCCGCCACTCCTTTGAGCTTGTGCACCCATATTTGGCCAATAATGGCATTATAAGGGGAAGGAGCATCTACCACACTGAATCGTGTGTCCACATTCATGGAGACTGCGTTTACTTGCAAGACGATGTCTCCTAATGGCTTCGTAGGTGCCCCGTTAAACCCGTAGATGGTATAGTGCGAAGACATTAGTCGTTCGTTGTTAAGCTCCATTCATTTGAATGTGTAATAACAGAACATTAACTGAGCTCCCTCCGTCGATGAGGATCTTCTTGATATTGCATCCTGCTACTGGTAACGTGAGGACCAAAGGATCATTGTGATCTTCCATATCCTCTTCGATGTCTTCAGCGTCGAAAGTCATAGGTGCGTCCATCTAATGTTCGTGTTCGTCTACCTCCACTCCATCGATTTTGTACAGTTCACATTAGTCTTCAAATTGCTTCCTAAACCTTTTCCCTATTTGCGCTGTTAGCGAAGGCCCCGCGGCTTCGGAGCATGAGATGGTGTTAAGGGTTCGGTTTCCTTCAGGCAATTGAACCTGCTTGCTTCGTTTGGTCCTATCTTCGGTATCCACTTTCTGTATGTAATGCTTGAGATCTCCTGCGTCGATCAGCTTTTGGATCATTATCTTGAGGTTTTTGCATTTCTCGATCTGGTGGCCATTGAAGCAATGGTATTTGCAGTATTCCTTAGATTTCTCGGACCTTGGGGGTTGTTTCCCTTTGGACCATGGCCACTCAAGATTTTCCCGTCCTTTGATCTCCCTTAGGATGCAAGAGTAGTTGTCGTTTAGCTTCGTGTAGACCTGGTCTTCGAATTTCCGATCCTCACGTCGACGATCATCTCTTCGTTCTTTCCTATACTCGCTAGGTCGTTCGCCAGAACTTCCCCTTTTGGATCCGCTGGCTTGCTCCAACGAGTTGGTTCGGTGAGGTTTTTGAGTCTGGGCTCTGGGATTTTCACGCTGAATCTCCTCCAGCCTGGCATGTTTTTCTATGATTACTCGAAGATCTCTTTCGATAGTGGGGATGGTACCATGAATCTCGACGAATAGCGGGATCATCCTGTCTAGCCCCCATTTGTAGCAATTGATACTGACCACTGGATCGACGTTCTCTATGGCCTGACATATCTTGTGCCATCTGTCAGTATATTCCATGATCGTATCCTTATATCGGATTGCCAGCGAGAAGAGCTTGTCCATTCCGGTGTTGATGATCTTGTTGTACATGTAGGTCGCCAAGAACTTCTCAATGAGCTGGTCATAGGAATCAATGGAGTCCGGTGGAAGGTTATCGAACCAGGAAAGCGCGGATCCTTTTTATACTTGAAGGAAAATATCTACAAAGTATTGCATCGTCATAATCCCATCGGGCCAGGATTCGATTGTAATAACGAAGATGGGCAGCGGGATCACTGGATCCGTCGTAACACTCGAAGGCTGGGACAGAGCATTTCTGGGGTATGAGAGCTTTGGCTAAAAACTGGGTTATCAGGGTAGTGTTGGCTTCCTTCATCACTTGCTCCAGTCTTCCGCCCCCCTGCTTGGCTTTCAACTGCTTGATTTCCGCTATCATTTCTGCACGAAGATTCTCCATTGCTTGCTGGTGCTCCTGGTGAATGGTGGATCGTCCTGGTCTCGGGATCTCGTTATCGAAGTAGTCTGAGTCCTCTGGATTGTAATCTGGGTCGGATCTTCGATTTCCTCTGGCATCTCTTTGGTTTAGCGGCTGCGGGTTGTTCATATTGGCCACTACCATCCTTCGGTCCTGATTTAGTAGCGGTGCCATGGAGTTAGCCTCGTCGTGTGAATTTTCCACCTCTGCGCTATGGGCGATCCTATCTTTGAGTTGTTGGTTTTCCTGCGTCAGTTGAGCTACTGCGTCCGCGTATACCCTCTAGTTCTTCCTTAATTCTTCCAACTCTGCCATCATCTGGACAGAGTGATTTGATCCTTGGTTCGGTGTCCCCCCTTCATTTGTCCACCGGCCACTACGGTGTTATCTTCGCCAACAATTTGTATCAATGGGACCGGAGGGTCAATCTGCGGGGCTTGTTGTGCGGGTTGATTTGCTATCAGAAGAGGTTGATTAACTTGAAGTGGCAGATTTTGTTCGTTGGTGAGCGGCATCCCGTAGAGTGGTTGTTGTATTACTGATTCTGCCATCCCTTCACGCTGTTCATTTGGTCGGGTGGCTGCTGTCACTTTGGAGGCTCCTTCTCTGGATGTTACTGCTTTAGAGACTCCCCATTTGGAAACAACGGCCTTCAATGCTTCCGCTGCTATTGCGCTGGCATCCAAAGGCATCGTCCTCTCAGCTCCATCTTGTCTCTTGTCTGCTGCCTTTAGCTTTTCGCCTTTTTGTTTGATGTGCGTCATTACCGGGGTTGTCCTTGGCGCGTCTTTTGATGATTCTTTGGCTTTTCCTACATCCTTCGTTTTTTTCATCTTCGATCCTCTCTCTTTTTCTGCACAAGAAAATTATCATCGAAAAAATTATATCCGCGCGTGTTGGGTTAGATACGTTAGCCTAAACCGAGCCCCCTTGGGAATCTTGTAATGAATATCCTGAGATCTTAAATTTAATGAAATGTGATCCGCTGTTTTAAAACATATAGGTCTATTGATAGATCTGAAAATATATTTTTAAAGGGTCTTATATTAAACATAGATTTTGGCGAAGTTAGCATTATAATAATAGCGTAAGCCTGCTAACAGGTTCTCGTGTTTTAAAGATGATGGTTGGAAAACGCAGATCTCGCTAATGAACTGCCCATAAGTTTGATTTTTAAAGATAAAAACTTGGGGTTATCTTAAAAACGCAGATCCTTTAAAAAGGAAAGTAGATTTGCCCATAAATCTGATTTTCAAAGACAACTTGAAATTATCTTAAAAAACGTGGATCTTGTAAAAATGAAAGTAGATCCACCTATAGATTTTCTTTTTAAAGTCAAAAATTTGAAATCGTCTTTAAAAAAAAAACGTAGAGCTTGTAAAGATGAAAGTAGATCTACCCATAGATTTGTTTATTGGAAAGATAATGCTTGCTAAGGCATCTTCAAGCGCTGTTATTTTCAGAGAACCAGTGCTTGGAGCAAAAAGAATGTGGAAAGTCACAGGATAAGATAAATCTTTTATCGGGACAGGGTCCCTGTTTCTACCGCCAGATTGTGAACACATAAATCATGATGGCATCTACGTGTTCACAAACAATGTCCGCATACAATCATTTATTCTAGAACTGAAATTATTATGCGTAAAGTTACAAAGGGACGATGACTCATCGACTCAGAGCCATCGGGCTCGTCCTTGTCTAGTTATATGGTAATGAAATAGATAATCGCATGGTAGAATAAATAGTAAGTCAAAGCATAAACATAAAGACATAATATAAAGTGTTGAATGTAAATGAGACGGTGATTTACGTGGTTCAGCACTAAGGCCTACATCCACGGGGTTGTTGTTTCACTATGTAGTTGGGAGTTACAAAGATAGTCAAATGACTTTATCTGAAATACGAAGTTAGAAGGGGAAAGGGAATTCATACTTACTCTTCTTATTTCTCTCTCTCCTATGTTTACTAAGAATTGGTCGACCTCTTCTCTCTTGGTGGAGAAGGGTATTTATAGAGTTGATACATGGGGTCCACTGTCAGGGACAATTACAACCTTATCTTCTCGTTCTTTGTTCCGATGCCGTTGGTGTCTTTGTTCCTAACCGATGCCCCCAGCGGTTATGCTTGATGACGATGAACCACCCCGTTCTCTTCCATAGATCGAGTGACACGTACCCTATGCCTAAGGTATTTAATGCGGGTGGTTGGGGTGGTCTGCACGCGCCAGACATCTGTCTGATGCCCCTGTCATGTCTTCGTTAGTGGAGCTAATCTTAGCCGTTGGTCTTGGGTCTGCCTTGAGATGAGATAAAGAAGATCTTTGGGTGATCTTCAGTACTTCGCGATGGCTCGTTCCTTCAGTGCTCCCTGGTTCTCAACCATTGGATCAGTTCAAGGATGACCACATACAACTGTTAGACGTTCCTTGGATGTTGGTATGTGGCATCGTATCTTGATGCCCTTGACCGTGTATCCTCCACGTGTATCTCCTTGGACACATGACGAGTGATGAATTGTGTGTATACACTTTTGTCAAGGATTATCCTTGCACTTTTTCTTGTCGAGATTTTAATGAGATAGAATATACATATCCGGTACCAGATCACTCGAGAAATGTCAGTGGTATTTATCCTTTGGTTCTCTTTGATCCTTTGGTTTGCTTGTTTTTTCCCTTTCTTCTGATAATTTTCTTATTAAAATTGAAGAAGATAGATACGAGTAGGGGTGCACAACGGGTAGGGTGGGTAGGATATGACCCATTTCGCCACCCTACCAGCTAACTGGCGGGTAAGAAATTTTTTACCCGCCATTAAACGGGTAAGATCCTACCCGACCCATTAATTGGTGGGTCGGGTAGGATAGGGTGGCGGGTATAACCATTATTTTTTTTCCAGGACTTTCTGGTCAGCAGTAAATACTTCCGAAAAACAGAAAACAAAGTATATGGTCAGCAGGACTTTCTGGTCAGCAGTAAATACAGAAAATACTTCCAAAAAACAAAAGAAATAAATCTTGAAACAACAGAGCAAATATGATCCAACTTATCTAAATATGTACCCAATGGTACTGCCAATATAACTAGGGAAAAATGAACAAACAAAAGTCTCCTGCTAGGCACAAAGCCATTTACAGTCTCAAGAAACGAGTTAATCGACGATGAATCCCAACCCAATTCCATGTTCTTCACGTGACCTTGTTCTTCATATACCAGTATATCACCAAAAGCTCTTCATATTGACCTTCTTCTTCAATCATCATCTGCGATGATGGAATAAGTACTAAGATCACCAAATAAATCTGCAGAACATATCAGTTTAATTTAATGGAATCAGTTGCAGTTGCATAACAGATAAATTGTATCAAAAATTCATTTATTTTATTTAGAATGATCTTTGATTCCATATGCAAGTATAAACACGTAGAAATACAAAGTGTGGAATATTAATACGTACTTTTCAAGTAGACAAAAGACCAAGTATCAATTTTAAACTAATTCCAGATTATAGTCTTGGACAGTTATAAAATGGATACATAATTATGCAAAAAGTGTTTATGCACTAAAACCTGCTCTTTGGCCATCATCTATATAAAGAAGTATTACATGAAGTACTAAAAGAAAGGTGGAGTACCTCTAATCACTCTGAACTAAAGAATTTCATGTCTCAAGGACTGATACCATTACCACCGACTCCAATGGCTTCTTAATTATAGATTAATAGGATTCTCAAGCTATGGTACGAAACAAATTGATTTCACAGCAAGGGAACAAGATCTCAACTAAGTCGGATTTGTTGGACTGCTTTGTCCTCACAACTAAGAGTCATAGTCTAAGACATGAAAATTTAAGGATACACAGCTATGAGCTTATAAAACAGATCCTCCGCAAGTAAGGTCACACTCAATATTAGGACGAGCTAAGGAACATGTACTCAACATATAACTTACTTCAGTAGTTTGAAACCGTATATTAGGACGAGCTTCTAGTGTGTGCCTCAAGCTATTTCTAAAAAATAGACATAAATTTTAGTAGGTAGTTCGCATATTAAATGCTAACAAATTCTTAATATTGAGCTTGGAGTCCAATGGTTTACATTGTTTGCTTAATATTTAGAAAACTTCGGGTGGGAGGCCAACTGAAGCTAAGTGGATTGTTACAGCATCATTCGCACCAACAATTCTAAACTGGCTTGCAAGAGCTGCAAGCACCAATTTTGGGCATTATGTCTCTGCAAGCAATGGTTTCAACCACTCACAAATCAACATGTCCGCTTTGCAAGTTACAATTCTAATTCAGCATATGTAGGCATAAATGCATAATTTAAGTGCTTTAAACAAAACCATCTTGAAAGATATGTGTACATCACGAATTCAGAGTTGTACTGCAGTAGATCATTATTGGAGTAAATAGTGACTAGGTACTTGATATAATCTGCTGTCCATGTTGCATCATTTTCACCCCATGTTTCTCACAATTAATTCTAAACGAATCAATTTCGTATGAATGCGTATATAGTGCGAAAATATAAACTAGCTCTCCAATTCAAGCAATGAGTAATGAGTTGTATATAAGCAAGGGAACAAGATCTCAACCAAGGCATAGCAAAACAGTTTATGTTCAACTATACATCAATTTTGTTGATTCCTAAAATTCCATCCAAAAATAGTAACACTATTAGAAAAACCAAATGTAAATTAACTATTCAGTAATAACACACATTTTACTTGAAACTGATCAACCACTAATGCCAATTAGTAATTGATGAAAAAACGTTCCACTTAAAAAGCTAAAATAGAGAACAAAGAGAGATGGCATGGATCATGGACTGTGTGCTCACATACTTGTATTAGCTAGTGATGAATTGGACCCCAAGACTACATAAATCAATGGAAGAAGAATTAAGAAAACAGTTGCACTCATCAATACACCAACTCTCCACTGATAATCCTTGTTTAGATTACCCATAGTCAAAACAATTACAAACTACAGACGACTGAAAATCATATATATGTTAACGATAAATCTTTCCTCATACTCCTTATATAAGTTAAGCTCAAAAGTTATTCAGAGAGAACAATCCAAGCAAATACGTGTACTTGTTAGGCTTCCTACAAACACACTGACTGATTCCAAATACAAATATGTAAATTTTCGTTCAATCTAAGTAGCTTAACTTCCTAAAAACAAAATGAGCAACCCCACATAAAAATTACTTCAACTACACAAAACCCTCCTAGTATTTGGGTAAAAAAAGTGGAAAAGGAAATCTGGGTTTAGTGAATTTTCACCTGAAAATTAGTTTGGATTTCAAATCAGGAATCAATTGAGCAGGAGGAGGAGGAGGAAGAAGAACCACTTATTAAACCCTCATTAGCTTTGCACACTCAGATTCCTCGTATTATGCAACAAATTCATATCAAACAATGTACATCAATAATCTCAATTAAGATTAGCTATGATTGGAACTATGTCTAATCAATCATATATTGGAACTGTTCTAATCAATTAAGATTACCTAATATCGTATCCTGCAACATGCATGAAATCGTAAAACCCTATGATTTTTCAATCAATTTAACACACACAAAAAAAAATTTGAAACAAAATCAACTTTGAAGTTAGATCTTATCTTGAATCAACTGATTAAAGGGTTCTAAACGAGATCCGTTAACAGCTTTGAATTTGATATGTAACTTGAGAGGTGTGAGAGGTACTGGTAAATCAGATAAAGAAGGGTTTTATGCTTCTGCGTTATGGCTTCACAAGAATCATCTTAAAACCCTAGCTATTAATCTCAAAGCCATGGCTGATTTCGGTTACTTCAAAGATTTATCTGAGAATTATTGAAGGAGATGTGGAAGAAAACGAGAATTGTTTACTTTTGTGTTACTGATTTAGATGGATTTGACAAAAGAAATGGAGTTCACATTTTACCCCTTATTTGTTTTAAAATAACGGATCAATGGACACGAGACAAAAGAAAGGACATGGATTATTTGGTCTTTTACATATATGAGGCGGGTAAGCAGGTAGGGTAGGATAATCTAGGGTTTTATCCGTCACCCTACCCATTTGACGACGGATAAAATAATATTTATTCGTCACCCTACCCGTCAATAGCGGGTAGGATAGGATACGAGTAAAAATTCTGGCGGGTAGGATAGGATGACGGGTAAGGGTAGGATATGTGCACCCCTAGATACGAGTAAAAATATGGTGTAAGAAAATGAAAAATGGGTCCAAGCCGTAAATTCCGCCTACAACATAGCAGATTCTTCTCTCCTAAATTTCTTACTACATCACCATTTTGTATTTGTTTGTTTTTACACACGATCCTCTATTTCTCTCTCAAAAAAAGGAAAAAACCTTCTCTTTTGTTTGTTTGCTTCTTCTTCCCCTCTCTCTCTTTCTTAACAAAACCTCACAGTGTCCTCCTCTCTCTCTAAAACTCCCTCTTTCTCTCTGACTCAAGTTTCGATTTATTCTCTTGGTTTAACGTTTTCTCACTCATCATAATCATAATCATCATCATCATCAATAATCTTCTCTCGATCGCAATCTCAGAAGAAAAAAAATCTACAGTCAAAATCAAAGTCTTTGATCTTGACTGTTTCGATGTTTTTTAAATTTTGACTCGGATTCGATCTCCTTTTAAAAATCAAAAATCTCAGAATCAAAAATTTAATTCTTTTTCTTAATGGGACAGTGTTATGCAAAAAATGTTACAGTAGTTGGCGAAAATGAAGAAGTAATCGAAAATAATGGCGGAGGAAGTTATAATCAAAATCAAACAAGTAATAATGGGGTAAGAAATACCCCAAATCGGTCTTCATCAACGAGTCCATGGCCAAGTCCATATCCAACTGGAACAAATAACAGTCCATTACCAGGTGGGGTAACACCATCACCAGCAAGATCAGGAAAATCAACCCCAAGGAGATTTTTTGGTAAGTTCCCACCACCATCCCCAGCTAAACATATTAGGGCAGCCTTAAGGAAGAGAACAAGTAAACCTAAAGAAGGTCCGATTCCTGAAGAAGGATCAGAAGGAGGTGGTGGAGGAGAAAGACAATTAGATAAAAGTTTTGGTTATAGAAAAGATTTTATGAGTAAGTATGAGTTAGGGAAAGAAGTTGGAAGAGGTCATTTTGGGCATACTTGCTCTGCTAAAGCTAAGAAAGGTGAACTTAAAGGTCATGAAGTTGCTGTCAAGATTATTTCTAAAGCTAAGGTGAAAATTTATTTTGCATTTTCATAATTTCACTTTGATTATAATCTTAGTCTTAAAAGTTGAATTTTTAAGTTTTATGTGTAGAGGGTTTTGTTGCTTTAATGTGGTTCTACTCAAAAGGGTTTTCTAAAGCGGGGTTTCCCTGTAAAAAGGAGTGATTTTTATTACTTATTTAGGTTCTTTGAATGCCTGCAGGGTTATAGAACAATTGAATTTGAAGGTGTATGTGTGTACCTTCGAATTTGGAAATTCAAAAAATGGCATTTTTCTTCCTCTTTAATATTATGTCTAGTTAGTTTATGCTGAATTGAAAACGTCTTTTTATGATGAATTCAATTCTTGTGGTGATATTTAACTCTCGGTCTTTAAATGACGTGTTATAGACTGAACAAAATTTCTAAAGTTGGATATAGGAAAATGAGGGGTTATGAAAGCCAGAACAACCAAACTACCAGTCTCATTTCGTAAGTCATTAATATGTTAACTATAAGTTAGATTTCATAGGTCATGGATTTTTTTTTTACCGATACTCTAGTTATTAGGTTGTGTTTTGGTAATGTGGATATGGTGGTAATCTATCTTCACTTATATGCGGTTTTCACTTCCCTCAAGACCAATGTTATCAGCTACAATTGTTTCCCTATGCTACTTAGATTACGAGTCTTATGTTTCGTGTAAGGTTAAAGACTTCAATTACTTTAATGCCAAAAAGAAAGGGAACATATATAAGTATTTCTAGTATGAAAGTAATATGTTAATGCGAGTTATCTCGAGTAACTAAATGACCTTTGATTTTGGCAGATGACAACTGCGATATCTATTGAAGATGTTCGTCGGGAGGTGAAAATCTTGAAAGGATTAGCTGGTCATAGAAACATGGTCAAATTTCATGATGCTTGTGAGGATGCAAATAATGTCTACATTATCATGGAGTATGTTAATTCTTGTCTTCGTCTTGAATTAAGATTTTTACAAATCTATTTCAGGAAAAGATCTATGTAAATGATAATTTAAAAGCAAGTGCCACAAATCCATTGAGAAAAAGACCCTCAAAAACATCCCGCTCGGGTACTGATTTTCTCTTGGGTCATATATGAGCTGGTTTTATTTGATAATATTATAGTGTTAATGGACTTTTCTAGTTGTTCAAGTTACTTTCTAGTTTCTACCTCTATCACAGGTTTGCTTTGGATTATGTTTTTGTAGAATACACATCTGATATATCTTGAAAGGTTAAATTTGATCAATGGTTCCACCACTAACTGGCTAGTGTTTTTATTTTTAGAAATGGCTTTAAGTGCTAATGTTCAAGTGTGTGTTCCTGAGATGCTAAACTGAATCTTGAAGTACAAGCTTCGTATCATATGTCCTCATTTGTTTAGTGCCGTACGGTCTTTTTTGCTGACATTGAAGTGTAAATTCTTACCAGGTTGTGTGAAGGAGGAGAATTACTTGACAGAATTTTATCCAGGTAAATAAGAGTAAATATCGTTGTATGAATATATGCCATTTGTTAGAGTTGTTTTGGTCATTCCTGAGTTGAGCAGGAATACTGGAACTTTAAAGTCACAATTTTTTTTAATTTCTTGCTGCAGAGGTGGTCGATATCCAGAGCATGATGCCAAAACTATTATTGTTCAAATTCTAGGTGTAGTTGCTTTTTGTCATTTGCAGGGTGTTGTGCACCGAGATTTAAAACCAGAGGTCTGTATCCAAGCTCAATATTTTATCTGAGTATATAATATTAAGACTTTACCACCAAATTTACCTTTCTCTTGTCTGCTTAACAGAATTTTCTATTTACAACTAGAGATGAAGATTCTCCATTGAAGATCATTGATTTTGGTCTTTCTGACTTTATAAGACCAGGTAAGAATTGTTAAGTATCCTGTATATATTAGGACCACAGCAAGGGTATTTTGTTATATGTCATGCATATTTTAGCTAAATGATTATCTTACTTATTTTGGATTTGTTATTCATGGCTTTCTTTACAGTTAGTATCTGATGTAGAAAATTGTTTGAATACCTCCCTCACAGGGGTTCAACATATTGGTAACCCTTAGCATGACTTATGAGGAGGGTTATTTCGTCATTCCTTCATATAAGTTTCTTTCGCTTATCAACAAACTTCGACTTCCTTTACTGGTGTCAGAAAGTTTACTAAGTCGCCCCAATTGGTATTTGTATCTGCCGTTTGGTGGAATCCGTAGCATCACACCAATGCATTTAACCTGATGCATATCTCTTTAACAATTAGCTTATACACCAGAGAAAATATTTAATAAAGGGTTTCCATTTTAGGACTATAATAGTTATTAAAAGATGTCTTTCAAATCCTGTTTTCGAACTTTGAAAGACTATACCGTTTGGTCAAAATTGTTTCTTCTATAGTAGAATTTTGGGCTGTTGCAAATAATGATAAATATTAGATGTTCAAAGAAATTAACCTTTCAGCTCCTTTTGTACAGATGAAAGACTCAATGATATAGTGGGGAGTGCATACTATGTTGCACCGGAAGTCCTTCATAGATCCTACAGTCTGGAAGCAGATATTTGGAGTATTGGCGTCATAACATATATCTTGTTATGTGGAAGCAGACCTTTTTGGGCACGAACAGAGTCAGGAATATTTCGCGCGGTGCTAAGAGCTGATCCTAATTTTGAAGACTTACCTTGGCCTGTGGTATCTCCAGAAGCCAAAGATTTTGTAAAAAGGTTTCTGAATAAGGACCACAGGAAAAGAATGACTGCAGCACAAGCTCTCAGTAAGCGTCTTACTCATTGGTTTTATCTATTTGTTCAGTTTCATGTCTCGGCCTCAATAACTTGTCTTTTGAGTGTAAAATGGAAACTGAGAATTCTCAATTGGCAGCTCACCCATGGTTACGAGATGAACACCGCCCTGTGCCGCTGGATATATTAATTTATAAGTTAGTCAAGTCGTACCTGCGTGCTACACCATTCAAACGTGCAGCCCTGAAGGTACTTTTCGCCATTTAATTGCATTGCATATATATGAATGGCGTTAATCCTATAGATACTTTCTTTTTGGTATTTCTACTGGCATTCTAATTTTTCCTACACCAGAGACACATTTCATTTGTGAAGAATCTCAAGATATATTTGAAACCTCCGTCATTTTTTTGCCACATTTTATTCTTGAAGGATCTTATTATTATACCTGTTTTCAGGCTCTATCAAGAGCTTTGACGGAGGATGAGCTTGTGTACCTTAGGGCTCAGTTCAAGCTGTTGGAACCTAATAGAGATGGGAAGGTTGGCCTTGAGAACTTCAAAATGGTAATTCCAGTTTTCTCTTGTTAAAATCAATAATTTGGATGGACTTACTTCAACATGGTGTGTCTTTTTTATATAACGTATCTTGTCCTTTAACATGGTGTGCCAAACTTTTTTCAGGCCCTCGTGCGGTATTCAACTGATGCCATGAAGGAGTCTAGGGTGCCTGACATTTTAAGTGCAGTGAGTCTTCTCATGCTTTTGTAGTGAAATTAGTTTTCTGATAAAGTATCATTTCATAGAGCGGAAATTACTCCACAATCAGCACACTTACTTTTTTAGAGTTCAATATAATGTATATTCATCCGCAATCTTGAAGTTGATCACATGGATAATCAATGAATGGCTGAACTTTGAACTATCTTATCGATGGTCTTTCAAAATGAGTAGAAGACAACGTGATTTTACTTGCAATAATGCTTACAGTTAATAATTTCAGCTGGAAGCGCTTGCTTACAGAAAGATGGACTTCGAAGAATTTTGTGCTGCATCGATCAGCACATATCAACTAGAGGCTCTTGATGGGTGGGAACACATTGCAAGTACAGCTTTTGAATTTTTTGAACATGAAGGAAACAAAGTAATCTCGGTTGAGGAACTGGCGAGGGTAAACACATATTTTTGATTGACAGTTTGACCTCTTTATGTAGTCTTCCTTCTCTGAACTGAGTATGCTATACTTGTCATGCAGGAGATGAATCTCGGTCTTTCATCCCATACAATCCTTAATGATTGGATAAGACCAGCCGATGGGAAGCTAAGTTTCTTAGGATATACCAAATTTTTGCATGGTGTGACAATCCGTAGCTCAGTTACAAGACATCAATAGTTTGTACTGAAGGGCGGCTGTTAACAATTGTTTGAGTATCTATGACTTTGAAAAAAGGGATTATACCAATTTTTTTTCTATTTTTATAGAGAAAATGTCTGTCTGTATAGAATTGTTGTTTAGCTAGATCTGAGATCTTCTTCAGGGAATGTCTCTCTTCAGGTCACATTGTATGATTCATCTCTCTATGGTGTGCCGAC
The DNA here is from genome assembly GCF_003573695.1 of Papaver somniferum. NCBI lineage: Eukaryota > Viridiplantae > Streptophyta > Magnoliopsida > Ranunculales > Papaveraceae > Papaver > Papaver somniferum. The sequence goes on from NC_039365.1 coordinate 72,706,831, forward strand.
GGGTGGGGCAGCCAAACTGGTTGATTATGAGCCATTCAAGTGAGTAATCAACGAAGCGGTATTTATGGCCTCAGCTGATGTTTCCTAAGAAGATGATGCTGAAGATTTGAAGTTCCCCTAGATCAGAACTTTAGGAACGGGAAGCGCTGTGGAGTGTGCTTTATCTCACCTTGGACTTATTCTATAGGTATCTTATATACATTCTTTTCACCCCGCCCCTTGATTAGATTTTTTTCTTTTTGGTACCCTCTGATCTTAAAGTTTTTAGGGACAGTTTGTTATGAATGTTAAGAACCTCGGAAGATATTACTTTCTTTCTATGGAAAAATTTCATCGGTATTGGAAATCACGATGATTATGGATGACCACATTTAAGTGGGACCCACTGTGTCTCACGTGTCATTATGCATGACACATACACGAGGAGAAGCCACACTAGCTATGACGTGTCAAGTGTGTGCGGATAGACACCCTTTATAATCATGTATATCCTCTTGTATACTACTGATATATAAACCCACATCATTTGGGCTTCTTGTACCTTGGACGAGATTGAGAAGAAAATGAACAAGGGAATACAGTTCCTTTTTCTCTCCATTTTTATCTTTTCTTTCTTCTCCGTTTATACTAACTAAACAGTACGTGATAAGTGTACATCTTATACACATGAAAGTCAACAACGAGTAGTTGTCTGATCTACATTAGTGAATTACTTCTGTAATTCGATAAAAACATAATATGTTATCAAGGATAATTCTCTTCGATCCTTGCATATTAAATTTAACTATTGTTAAGTAATTATGTATATGCAATTTTTATTATGTCTAACTCATTTTCTATTTTAATTAGGACTTGTTAAAGAGAGAGTTAGACATCTTACCGTGTCTAGTATGTGTTATTTGGAGCACAGGTAATTATATGGTATGAAGAGATATCCAAAACAGGTACGTATTAGCAAGGACTCATATTTGCGATGTTATTCGGTTTTCGAATTTAGCCAAATATTTGAGTTTTGCAGCATTTTATTATTTCCTCTTTAGCCAACCAACGGAAGGTTTCTCCGCGTCCTTTTGGATAGCGTAGAGAATAAAATTTCCTTTGTTGGTACACCAATAATTTTGTGTTGTTTACGGTTTAATATCGACAGAGCGAGGAATTGTTGCATCCCGAGGGATAGCAAAATTTTAATATTCCTTTGCTATGATAATCTCTAGAATTCAAAGTCGTTCCACCTAAAGTCGGAATGCGATGAAAAATGGACACTAGGTTAACATGGTTAGCCAGTCTCTATCAGCGGTCCTTGAAATGGGCGGCAATTGATAATGAGACAATTTCTTTTAAGATATAAAGAATGTGTTCATATTTCAACTTTGATAAATTAATATTTCGTCGATCCTGATGGACGAAATTGGAGATTTGCCGTTATTATGCTATAATCGTATATATTGCATTTTGAATGTTTTCTTCCTTGTTTCACCATTGATTTTTGTGGTAAATAGTTCGGCTTGATTTTAGAGAAGATATATGCACCGTATATAATATTGTGGTGAGCAATAAGGAGAATTGCATATTTTGCGCCCTTATGTGTTCCCGCTAGCTTTACGTGCGTTATATGCGCCAATTATATACATCGACGAGCTTTAAAGAGCTAGTGCTTAATTTGTATTTTGTATATGTTGTGTCAACAACAAAGAGTGCTGCAAATGTTAACTGTGCCTCGTAGATATACAAACGTCGAGTGATAATAAGTTTTGCATTTTCGTAAATGATATTTAGAGTTAATATCATGTCTTCTCTTCGCCTGAGCTATTGCCTAAAATCATGATTTTGGTGAATTAAATTTGTAATTGTACCTATGCAAATAAGTCTATCTTTGGTAAGGATAGAAGATGCAATTGTGGTAGGCATATATTTGAATATGGGAACCACAATAGTTCTCGGGTTTAAGAACCTGATGAACACCGTACCATCGGAAGTGGAACAATACGACACGGTAGCATAAAAAAAATGGTTTGAATAAGCCATCTTTGAGCATGAAAGAGCTCTGCTATTTTTGTGACATAAAAGACACGGTACGTGCATTTGAAATGATGTTCATCGTTGTTGATCTCTATCGGTCGTCTTGGCAGGACTGGTACTGATATTGAGATAGTTTCTATGGTCACAAAATTCATTTACAGTTTACTGTTAATTTTATATGGCTATGTAAATTCTTAAAATTATTCCAGCTGGAAAGTAAACGAGAGAGAAAACCTGATCAGTTATCTCTCCTGGGATGCATGTTATTGTTGTTTTCTGCACTCAGTTGCTCCCTTGATAGGTAGAGTAGTGCGGAACTGAAGGTTCTGTTGATGAGACATTCCCGCTTGAGGATCAGAGGGAGAATCGTCGACGACATTAGTTAAATCCAATTGTGTCTCATCTAAATTCTTACACCGAGAAATGCCTGAGGTGTTAGAGGCTACTCTGTTGCTAGATATAGCAAGAGTACGCTTGCTTGATTCGGCGTAAATTAAAGTCCTTGCAAGGCATGCCATGGAATCGCAGCGATTATTTCGTCTGAAAATATGCTGAGAAGCATAGACGAAAACCTCTTATAGGAGGTATGCCAATCCAATCAGATAACGTCCATATTCTCTTTGAGTTGTGAGTTGAAATCTCCTGACGAGGAGCATGTCCATAAAATTTGCGTTGATATCCCGTGGCGAAGAATATCCGCATGTTGAGATTTGGTACCAAATGGATTAGAATATCCCCCTACTCTAGGGAATGATGTAAGATCGTTATTAAATGATTGATAACTGGTTGTCGATAATATTCATAGTAGCTACTGAAATAGATGTGGATGGATATCCTCCTTTGCAAAGGAATTATCGACAAAGTTTATATCATTGGCATATATGGACCTTAGTTCATATTGAAGTGTTTTCTCCCTTGTGTACGCTCTTGAAACTTAGTCTTAGCATCAGTCACAAATTTGATGTTTATGTGAAAGCGTAGTGAGAAAACTAATTGAGGTCGCTTGTTATGCAGCGCCACCCCTTGAAAGTGAGTTTCCGCAGACATGACAAACAAGAGTTTCATTTAAAATCTATATGAGTATACATACACAGTTACCACCAGGTAAGATGTCGAGTCATTTATGACTACCAGACCATACTTCCATCATCCTAGTAATGCTTTGGTCATTGATGGTGAGCACATTTGATGTTCTTGTGCACTTTGAACTTATTACTCATGTAACTATTGTCATGTTTTTCTGTTTGAGACGTGCTATATTCCACTGTTATTACTACTCTATTACAAGATTTGCAAATTTGATGAGAAAGTCTTCCCACCGTTTGGGGAAGGAAAGGCTGTCGCCTGAAAAACGGCGTGAAGTATCCTGGTTTGCACAAAGATAATCCGGGATGTATCTCATCTTGATGTTTTCATCACTGAAAGACATGCCGAAGATTTGACATCTTCAGAGATTGGAAATCAAATTGCTTTTGAGAAGATGTAAATGTAGCAGAAAGTGTGTCACTTAGAACACACCTTGAGCGTGGATGACTAGTTGACTTGAAATATTCTGCACCTCTTAAAAGGAAGAGCCAGTCACAATCATTGAAAGATAGTGCTCTCAAAGAGACTATCAGTGGAAGACCTAATTTCTCTGAGTATAGTTTCTGCAAAGGCTGTGAAATCTCAAAATGAGAGGATTTACATAAGGCATGCATGCAATAGAGAAATTTGCGATCGTAATCCAATCAATGTTGATGACATAGTCAAAGTATCCACTGATACTACCATAGGTGTTGTTGGTTTAAACCACTCTCTATGGGAATGTCATCAAAGGTATGATTGGTTAAACCAGGAGAGATCAAAGCAGAATAACAGTTTCTCGCAAAAATGCATAAATTTGGTATTGCAGCCCGAACACTCGATAGTGTGAGCTACTCTTGGACACAAACGGGTGTTTGCAGTTCCGACATCCGATAATGTAACCCGTAGTGGTTACACGTGGGTGTATGTGCATAGTGAGAAAAGTAAAGTCAACTAATGGCACAAAGTCTTTCACAGAAACCTGAGATGGATTACAAAGAAACATATTCCCTGTTGTGGATACAACTTCCTCTTTGGTATTTGTCTGGAAGTCTTTAAGGACTCGATATGCATCTAGAGGATGTGGTTATTGCGAATATGTAAGATATACAGATAACTGTAGGTTTCCACCTACCTGTAGAATTACCATGTCATATGCATTCGCACAATAAGGACGAAAGTGGTTAATCGTCTAAGTGAATGCTTATATTATCCAGGTATATGTGAACCATCTCACATGCTCATAAATTGTGCATTTACTAGATTTGATTTGTGCAACATCTAATTTATTGGAACTTCTGAAGAGTCCTCCAAAGCACAAAAATGCTTAAAGCAGAAGTTCGAGATAAGATTCTCGGTAAAACAAGGTCTTAATATGTTAGTTGGGCGTTGTAGATGGAAGTCCATTAATTTCGTCAACCTTAAAGGTTTAGACATGTTTAAATGGACAAGCTGGCACAATTGCAGCTACATGATCTCTTACTTTTAAGATTGATCGGTCTACATCTCAACAAAAGAGATGTATTACTCTGTGGTTTGTATTACACGAAAGATGTGTAAATAGTACGTCGGCTGAAATATGCCTGATATTGGGTTTGTAAACCTGGTTCTTCCTAGCACCAATATCGAGACGTTGGTCTGAAGAAAACTCCTCCATCTTCGTGGTACCATTAAGCTTGATCTTTTGCATGAAAGATCGCTAAGTGTGTCTCCCACAGAGAAAAGTTAATCGGACTGTTTAAGTTTTTGATTTTTGGCAGGTTTGTTAAAGTAGCTGAACAATCTCCTAGTTAGACTCTGGTAGTAGAGGATACTTGTGATTCCTCCGACTGGTCACGGTTGTCCAGACGAAACTAGTGGTGACTAAATGATTTTACTATCAGAAGATCATTAAGAAATTGCACAGAGGAAGATCAGACCAAGTTTTCCACTAAAGGAGGCTGGAATTACTGAAGGCATTAGAAGATGGTTCGTGATCTTTATGCAATACTATCAAACAGAATAATCAACTGAGAAAGCTACTCAACAGGGGGAGTAAATCCACAGAAGACTATGGATATTGGGTATGTTGGACATTACGTCGTGTACTCTTTTTTCCCTTAGTCAAGGCTTTGTCCCACTGGGATTTCCTTATCAAGGTTTTAATGAGGCATGCGAGTCCACTGCTATCCGCAGTTCGACATGTTGTACTCTTTTTCCTTCGTTCTGGTTTTTATCCCTCTGGGATTTTCCAGGTAAGGTTTTAACGAGGCAACATCTACGGGTTTATCATTGTTCTGAGAACTCATGTTTTCCTGCGCTCAGGTTTTAGCCCTCTGGGTTTTCCTGGCGAGGTTTTTAATGAGATAACAATCTTAGAACGGTGATCACCATCTAACGAGATGCATATCCATAGAGGTTCTTGAAATGCGGCATCGAGGTTTTGTCCCAAATGGTTTTCCTGACGCAATTTTGACAAAGGAAGCATTTTATGGCGGTGACCAACTTCACTCTAAGCTCAGGTTTTTCCTAAAAGGTTTTCCTGATGCAGTTTCAACAACGGGAAAAAGTTCGTGACTATCATCATCAGTACTTTAAAGCCACCAGTATTGTACTCTTTTATCCTTCGGCCAGTTTTTGTCTCAATTTGATTTTTCTGACAAAGTTTTGACAAGACACCGGTGCAGTAGAATAAATGGTGGTCATCTAAGGAGGAGTGTTGGAAATCAGGATAATTATGGATGACCACATTTAAGTGGGACCCACTATGTATCACGTGTCATTATGCATGACACATACATGAGGAGAAGCCACACTAGCTATGACGTGTCAAGTGTGTGCTGATAGACACCCTTTATAATCATGTATATCCTCTTGTATATACTACTGATATATAAACCCATATGATTTGGGCTTCTTGTACCTTGGACGAGATTGTGAAGAAAATGAACAAGGGAATACAGTTCCTTTTTCTCTCCATTTTTATCTTTTCTTTCTTCTCCGTTTATACTAACTAAACAGTACGTGATAAGTGTACATCTTATACACATGAAAGTCAACAACGAGTAGTTGTCTGATCTACATTAGTGAATTACTTCTGTAATTCGATAAAAACATAATAATCAGTCCTTTTTCTTCAGTGAAAGCACAATTTGATATGATAAAAAAGAATGTGAATTTCAGGTTGGAGCTATTAATTCTAGGAGAAGCAAGTTCAGAAGACACTCTTGTGTAGTCATTTTGCATCTCTTCCTCGTGCTCAAAATTGGTTACTACTGGCTACATACTAGTGTTGGATGGAGTGATAAAGATTAAAGACTATAGTAACAGTAAGCAAAATAATGGAAAAGAAACTTCACTGGGCTTCATTTTTCTAGTCAAATTTAGTCCCATCCTTACTCCAAAAGCAAAATATTGGGTACCGACCCTGCATAATAAATCCCTGCAAACGTTTCATCCACAACACAAATGTGATTATAGGAATTACTGTTTAGTCCAATTTTTCATGACCCATTTAATGACTAGTCCACCCGTGAAAAACATTTACTCTCTTTAATCCAAAAACTTCGTGGAGATTATAAAGTGTATTTTCTAGAAGCCTAAAACATCTTTTCAGGTCTAATTAGTATCAACACATGTAAATGTTACTAATAGTATGTTATTACATACTAGTAATATCAATACGGTGATACTACATATTAATATGTACTATACAAGTAGTAACAAAAATATCTTACTAATTCGTTACTAGTAAATTAGGTAACTACTTTACTATACCAGTTAATACTAGTATAGTATTCACTATACTAGTAGTAACTAGTACTATTAGTACACTATATACTAGTAACTAGTACTAGTACTAGTAGTAACATGTAGTATCAATACTTAACAATTTTTTGATATGTAGTATCAATACATAAGATACTACATATCAATATATAACATATTATGTATCAATATATAACATACTACATATCAATATGTAGTATCAATACATAACATAACAATATTGAACATAACATATTGATACTACATATTAATATGTAGTATCAATATGTAACATACTACATATTAATATATAGTATCAATATATAACATATTACTACTAGTATACTACATATTACTACTAGTATTATAACATATTACTATTAGTGTACTACATATTACTACTGTTACAAGTGTACTAGTTGCTACATATTACTACTAGTATACTACATATTACTACTACTATACTAGTTACTACTAGTATACTACATATTATATATATTAATATACATAATATTATATGTTAGGGTTAGTAGAGTAATTTTACTCTTTTCAAAACTTTTTTGGACTAATGAGTAAATATGTTTTCTCGGTGGACTAGCCATTAGTCCGGGTCGGATTTACTGGACTAAACAATAAAGTTCTCTTTTAAATTTTAAGGGGAGTCCCACTCAACCCTTAAAGAGCCATTGTTGTGAGAGAGGTATGTTGTTTCTTCTCTAAGTCCTGCCGTTCCTTCTTCGCACATAACCATGCGCTGGTGTCGAATTCTTTAAAATCCACATATGGCATCCAAATATCATTATGTTTGTTCCTAATCATGCATTGATATCTCCACAGATGAATGATATCACGCTCATTCTTGTTTTGTTTTGGATGCCAATTATCACTTTCATACCTCGCTATAATTGTGAATATTTCCTCGTATATTCATAGAATCTTGGTACACCAATGTTGAAATATGCATACCACCAAATGACTGAAGTAAAAAACATACAAAGGGAATTAAACTATATTTAGTCTAACTTGATAGATATTTGTAAACCGATTTAAAGCCAAAGGAATGTATTATCGTATTTACCTCAAGGAGGCCCCTTATACCTTGCATGTTTGGTGCACCTAAGCATGCGATGTCGAGACAATTGTACAACTCGGCTAATATAGCGGACCCCGAATCATAATTGCGAGCCTTTTACATATCTTGTAACCTCTCTAGCAATCCCACTTGAGTACTTGAGTTTAAACTTGGAAAAAACATGAACCAAGTATCCATAAAATAAATACCTTAGCAATGTATCTTTAATAGCAGGGTTATATGCTGCCGAATCTGGATCGTTACCACCATGCAATTCATTAAATATAAAACCCTTTAAACCGGAATTAGGAATTCTATCGCTTCTTAAACCTTATGATTTTGTTGTGATGTTACCTGAAAGTACAACGGAAGTGCATCTTTGTATCGCTCTTCTATCAACCAACTTTGTTGGTCAAATGGAACATCATCTCCCACCCCAGAAGGTATCCCAAGTAGGAAGCACAAATCTAATGGTGTTATACCTGTAATTTTTTTATATAAAATGTTCATTTCATTTGTAATCAATACGACATATAAATCAAAATATATGACATACCTTTTTCGAGATCATGAAAATGAAACGTGTGTGTAGTATACCACCAACGCTCCATATATAAACCTTCCAATTTGAGCGAATTTTTATGCGCTCGTAGCAAGGAAATAGATTGACAGTAGTTTTAACACCATGAGGAAGTTTTTCATAACTTTGTGAATTTCGTACCAAGCACCTCTTAGTTTTTGTAGAGAACTATCCCGCTGCGTTTTTGTAGACAGATGACCTTGACTAGATGCTAATTCTCGACATGATAATAGAGTGGCATTGTTATCTTAATCCGACTTTTCTTGTCTCCTCGTTAGAGCTTGACTGTGTTTACTTAGGTGGTTTTCTATTTCTTTGTCGACTAATATCTTGAGATCGAGGCATGGTAATTAAATGGATGTTGTATTTGTGTTGAAAATATGTAGAGAAGATTGAATTTTTGTTAAACATATGTAGAGAAGATTGAAATTTTATTGAAAATATGTAGAGAAGATTGAATTTTCTTCGAAAACATGTAGAGAAGAATGAAGTTGTTGTGAGTAAAGAAGATTGAACTTGTGTTGAACTTATAGGGGTTGAGGAAATTTAGCCTTTTTTTTTTGTTGTTGAAATGTGACTGTTGCCGAGTCAAACTAGTACGACTGAGGTTATTTGAGCCGAGGTTCAGTTCTAATCGAGCCGACACTCATCTCAGTCTGAGACGGCCGCACCAACTTGCAACGGTCGATTCTGTATGTCTCGAAAATCAGTTTCCCCACTGCACGAAATTAAGTTTTTCTATCTACCCATTTATGGGTAAAAACTGATTCTGCTATTTTTGGTAATTTGGGGTGTGTTGATGAGAAACGAGTTCAAACCCTAAACAAATGCACTGCACGAGAATGCTTTTAGGTTCGAGAAATCAATCTGTAAGACTCTGGCCTAAACCAAGAAACGGCCGTTCCAGATTCAATTCGGTCACAATGTGAAGGAGAAGGGTTGATCTTAGGGAAGGAAACGGAGAAGGTGTTTGAGATCAGAGTGTTGAATTATGAAGGTGTGGCTGTTTATGACTTGTGTATCATAAAATGGTTTCTGACTACTTGTGTTGATAACACTTTTCCTGTTGAAATAGGTTGAAATCCTATTTATACAAGTCATTGAGCGCACGCCCTGATCTCGTAGGAAGTGGAGGTGATTAAGCAGTGGAGAAGTGGGGTTGTGTGAAGAGTGGTGATCACCACGTTTCCATTATGAGGGAGAACTGATCACACTTTCACCCAATACTATCATTGATGTTAACCGTCTGTCTTTCCTGACACATTCTCGTAATGGACGAGTTGCACGTCGCACGCTGAAAACCGCCAGACCAATACCCCAGTAAGCATCTCCCAGTTTGTGACATGTTCAATGTCTCGAATAAGTGGGTCAAGTCGTGGGACCCGCCGCGGAGAATAGCATGGTGCTATTAGGTGAAACAACTAAGTTGTTTATGAGGCCAATATAAAATATTATATGTATTCGATGCATGTGAATCATCGCATTTAAGCATCTCAAACTAATTGATGTGTATGAAGCATCATTGTTTTAGAGCCTGATTGAATAAGTCACGGATAGGCGTCTTAAAGGAGGCATCATGATCGACCACCTTTGGATGATCGTTTGAGGACCCTATGGTCAAGTCATCACTTGGTCGATCACCTCATGTGGAAGAGGGATGACCGGTCTTCACAACGTTGTTTTGTTTGTTTTCGAAAAACAAATCCACACCATCCAACTAGGTTAGCAAAGTTGGGTGGACAAGATGATTTGGGGAAGTTGTGTACTGCCATTAACTCAACTTTAGGGTTTAGGGAAACGTGTGGCCCACCCCTTTTTGGGCGTGAGTTTCGAGGCATTGAGCCCTAGTTACCGTAGGCCAGTCAATCACGTGTAAAGGTGGGTCCACATTGATCACGTTGACACCTTCGGGACTACTTGAATCCAGATCTATGCCGCTCGTTTAGGCTGGCGAAGATGGATGGTTATGATCAATCTACGACAGTTATGTACTGTCGTGACCTAAATTAGGGTTTTTGAACACAATGTGTCTGCTCAAGTTTGTGCAAGCGGTTGAGCACCCTATAGGCTTGGCATAGGCAAGTCGATCGTCCAAGGGGAAAGTGGGGCCGCCAATGACCATGCTGATACTTCTTTAATCGTTCGTAAGAAGATCTAAGCCATCCAATTAGGATGGCGAAGTTGGCGGATATAATGGATTTTGAGACCATTTTTTATGGTCTTAGCTCGTTCGAGCTTTTTTTTACGCAGCGCAAACGCCCACGTTTGGGTCGGCGTTTGAAGCGCTTGTGCATGGGAAACATGGGACTCAATCAACTAGAGAACTAGTGGGCCCGACGGTGATTGCTATGGCGCCTTTTTGATCTCCCGAAGCTCAATCTAAGACGTCCAACTTTCTTGGCCAAGTTGGACGGATGTGATGACTTTGAGACCGTCATGGTCGGTCTAGCTCGTTTGAGCTTCTATATAGCGTGAACACCCACGTTTGGGCCGGCGTTTGAAGTGCTTTTGAATGATCAAAAGACTACTCGATCGACTAGGGCACTAGTGGGCCCATCTGTGGTCGTTATAGTGATTGCCTAATTCTACTAGGAGTAGTCTAAGTTTTTTAAATCACGCGGCCAAATCGTGTGGCCGTGATTATTTTTTGAGACTGATGTGAACATTCCAGATTTTCCTTAAGGAATTTAAACGCGTTCGATCGCGCAACTTTTAATTAAAAGTTGTGCGAATGAGCTGATCTCTTTGTCATAGGGTGGTGTAGCCTATGTGAATGTTTTCATGCAGGTCTCAATACTGACACTTCGGGAGACTCATGCTACTCTGTTGCGAGCGAACATTTAATCGTCATGTCATGCCAATATTTAGAGTTCGCAGGGGAACATAGCATAGGAAAACACTAGGCGGCCATGCATTAGTGAATAATGCTGGTGCAAGATAAAATTTATAGAATATTTGGGATTGTTGCTACATGCACCATTCTGAGTAAATTTTATACAGATAAATATATTGAATTCCTAAATACATATATGAGAGAAGAGGCTTAGGCATTCAACACTTTTAAATGGCTCCATTTCATTAGTGAATAATGCAACTAGGAGCTTAAATACTCGTTAGGCTCTATACTAGTGAACAATTCATCTAGGAGCTTGAGTTTCAATACAATATGAAGAGTGGCATAGGCACTCATCAGATTTTGATATATTCTTCAAATTCCTTACGGAATATGGACATATCAAGGTCTATTACTTCCGATGTTGGGTCAGGTAGATAGACTTTTACAATTTTTGCCCTAAACTAAAAACCACCATCAACATTAAGTCCCCTGCTTAGTACGTAACAGTGACGTTGTTGCGGAGTAAGCACTAGATGGTGACAGACGAAAAAACAAAACCAATAATATGAAGTAGATAGATGTTACCAGAGGTATATCGCTTGGTTTGAACTTCCCTTGCAGTCGTACCGGTGAAGCAACTTCTAATCAGGGGCTACCAACAAATTACCGCTCTTGCTCATCAATGGTAGGAAAAAAGGAAGCGGCATGTCCGGTCAAGTCTTTGGATATCAACTAGATTCTATGAATCCCATTCATAGGAGCGAGAGGAAGAAACCCTTTCTGGCTTTAAAATTTCGTCGGGTGTAAAGGGAGCTTATGCTCTTTCCTTTTTTGCACGAACATCAAGACCCACCCATCTTCATGTACACCAAACAACAGCAAGGTAATTATATGTCGTCTTCGTATTCTTAATGTGAGTGAAATATCCACGTTTAATTCGATGTGATTGACTTTCTTTGTTAGCAGCGGTAGAGCGAGTATCAACAACAACAAAGCAGTCTGGGAATATTTCTACTACTAAGCCAAGAGGAATTAATGATTCCAAAGACACGCCCAATATGGATGATGACTTCTTCGAAGTGTCCTATACGACTGTTAGGACTTATATTAATCACGTGACGTTGACCAGAGGGTGTAGAAGATGTACCATCGATCTCCACTAGAATGTGTAATTTCTGTCTCCAGCCTCTCCAGTAGATTTTAAAATTTTCTTTATTCCGTTATGCTCGATTGCGAGAGGCCTTGACTTTAAGTTGTTCGGTGGTCGTATGAGTGGTATCATCTAAGCAAGGTGGAGGAAGTCCCCAGGGAAATAGGTTATGTCAGAGAGGTTTGCAGGTGGCGCTCGAACAGCTACAATGATCTCCAATTCTTCGGATGTACGTGTATGTACATGTTTTTCTCTGTTTAACTAGCTGAATTATCTGGATAGCTTTGAACTAATATTTCTCAACTTCTTTCGTAGTTTTAATGCTTTGAGAAGATGAACGTCCTTGTTGGATTTGCGCGAGTTGCATGTATCTGCGATGACGGTGTAGGAAAAATCGAGAGTTAATGGAGGCGACCGACGATGTTGAGGATGTGACTGCGCCCTCGACCCTCAATTTGATGCTCCTCATGTAAATCACGTGTTAATTGGGGAGTCCAGCGTGTCAAGAAGTATGCTGAATTGTACGCCCGAATATATTGAAGAAGTATGGACACATTTCCATGACCAAATGTGTAGTATGATCAGGCACGCTGCTTCTGGATGAGTGATCGAATATCAGAAGTATCCTCAAGACATGTGTGTAGATTTTGAATTTAATGTTTCCTGGTTATGTGAAGGGATTTCCAAAATCCAAAATTCGCGAACTGAAATGGATAGGATTCCTTCCATGAATCTCATTAATCATAAATCGGAAATTGAGAAACTGTCTCAGGAGTTGAAGTTGAAGCAGGCTACTCTTCGGGATATTAAAAGTGCTTTCTCTAAAAAATGAAATGTTGCTGAATGATTTTCCTTGAACACCTTTATTTCCTTCCAAGGACTTTTCCCTTTAGGTTTTTTGGAAAGACGAGACATTCCTTTGTGGTTTGATTTGGTTTTGAACAGGTAGGCGGCTTCTCTTGAAGAATAGAGGTTATTGTTTTGTGAAAGAAATGGTGTTTCACTGAAATCTTAACTATGAATGCAAATTAGTTCAAACATTTTGGATGAATTGTAAGTATTTTATGAAAACAAGGGAAATACTAGAGAAATGGAAATATGATGTTTCAGGAACTGGTGGAAGCTATCTAGTTTGTATTTCTACTCCTCCCAGTTGTCAGTACCAAGGAGTTTGCAATAGTCACCTTGTTTAATTTCAGAAACTAGGTAAGGCTCTTGCTACTTGACCTCTGGACCTCTTATACTCGATTGAGACTTCTTATAAACATTTGAAAAAATATTGACAGGGACCAGCTTCCTCTTCACATCGCCTAGTCGCAGTTGGGTTGACGATCGGATCAAGTCCCCAGTTCTTGGTGAGATGAGGATTAACAGAATGTAAAAGAGGTTGTTTGAGAATACTTAATCGTGCTTTGAGGCTCGGGATATAGGATATGGCGCTTCTGGACTTCCCTTCATAGTCCCTGCGTTAATCAACGCTTTTCCCAACTTGACATATCTAAGATAAGCAGTGGTCAAGAGTCCCCAGCCGATTATGCCAATCATGTCTTTCATAAGAGATTTAGGCCTAGGGTCAGCTTCATCGTTCGAACGTAGTCGCTTTCCCGATACAACACAATTTAGAGCGGCAAAGATATCTTTACATTGTGCCTTGGAGAAACAAAGAATTTCACACACATGTTCCATGGTTGACTGCACAGTTTTGTAGACGGAGTCCCCAAAAAGCATGCAACAACTTCTAATAGGAGGATGGTATTTGTATACTCCTTCAGTGTCTAGTTAAAGTTCCCCTGAGTCGATCTTCTCTTGGAATATGTGCTTCAACTTGTTGCAGTCACTTGTAGGATGGTTGACAAACCTATGGAAGCGACAATACTTGGGATCTTCCATTTCTTGTTTAGTTGGAGGACGTCTGACACAAGGTAGCTTGATGGCGTCATCTTGTATCCAGACCTACAAGAGTTCAATCACCTGTTCCATTAGAAAGGGAAAATCTGAGAATGGTGGAGTCTCATTTGACCTATGTGAAATGGGAGTCAGACGCTTAGATTGTTGATAGTTGTTCCCCGGATGCTTTCTCTTACCACCCTCAATAGTGATTAATTGAAGGTCGGGTCTTCTTTTGGAAGGACACCTGATTTCCTGAACATCTTTACGAGTTTCTTCATTATGGGAAGGTTCGGATCGACTGAGTAAAGCAGCAGCGGATCTCTTAGCAGCTTCTGATGCAATATGGGAATTGATACTTTCCAGGAAGGACGCACATAATGAAATTACCTTTTCAATGTGAGGACTCTGATGAGAACGTGCTAAATCCCACGAGTCTTCTTTCTGAGTTTGAGAAAGCATCTCTCGATCTTCATGAGCAGACAAGTTAGGTTGGTTGCTACTTTTCCATTTAACATGATCATAGGCTTCATCTTCCTCACCAGGAATAGGTATATGAATCTTGGAAGAAGGACTACTACTATCAGTATTGATCCAAAATGGATTGTTGGTGGCGTTTCCTTCAGAATGAATGTGTGTTGTTTCCTTTGATAGTTGATCCGTGAGCGCTTTGAAAAGCGTAAATTCTCCGTCTTGCGTCTTGACAATAGCACCTTGATTCCCAACAATATCATTCAAGATTTTCGTCAAATTGTGAATATTTGTTAAATATCGAGACTCCATAGCCTGGGCAAGGGTTTTGAATGAAAGAACGGATTCGGGGATAACATGTGAAGTATTTTCAGTGCTAGGAGAAGTAAAATTGGGATCGAGGGTTTCTGAACCATTCCTAAGATCAACCATCTTGAAAAATTTAGGAAATTGAAAATGGAATAGGGAAAATGATTTTTTTGCAACCGAGAGATTAATCTCCCACTCTGGTCGCCAGTTGTTTATGGGTAAAAACTGATTCTGCTGTTTTTGGTAATTTGGAGTGTGTTGATGAGAAACGAGTTCAAACCCTAAACAAATGCACTGCACGTGAATTCTTTTAAGTTCGAGAAATCAATCTGTAAGACTCTGGCCTAAACCAATAAATGGTCGTTCCACATTCAATTCGGTCACAATGTGAAGGAGAAGGGTTGACCTTAGGGAGGAAAGCGGAGAAGGTGTTTGAGATCAGAGTGTTAAATTATGAAGGTTTGGTTGTTTATGACTTGTGTATCAGAAAATGGTTTCCAACTACTTGTGTTGATAACACTTGTCCTGTTGAAATAGGTTGAAATCCTTTATACAAGTCATTGAGCGCACGCCCTGATCTCGTAGGAAGTGGAGGTTATTAAGCAGTGGATAAGTAGGGTTGTGTGAAAAGTGGTGATCACCATGTTTCCATTATGAGGGAGAAATGATCACACTTTCACCCACTACTACCATTGATGTTAACCGTCCGTCTTTCCTGACACATTCTCGTAATGGATGAGTTGCACGTCGCACGTTGAAAACCGCCAGACCAATACCCCAGTAAGCATCCCCCAGCTTGTCACATATTTTATGTATCGAATAAGTGGGTCAAGTCGTGGGACCCGTCGCGGAGAATAGCATGGTGCTATTAGGTGAAACAACTAAGTTGTTTATGAGGCCAATATAAAATATTGTATGTATTCGATGCATACGAAGCATCGCATTTAATCATCTCAAACTAATTGATGTGTATGAAGCATCATTGTTTTAGAGCCTGATTGAATAAGTCACGGATAGGCGTATTAAAGGAGGCAGCATGATCGACCACCTTTGGGTGATCGTTTGAGGACCCTACGGTCAAGTCATCACTTGGTCGATCACCTCATGTGGAAGAGGGATGACCGGTATTCACAATGTTGCTTTGTTTGTTTTCGAAAAACAAATCCACACCATCCAACTAGGTTAGCAAAATTGGGTGGACGAGATGATTTGCGACAGTTGCATACTGTCATTGACGCAACTTTAGGGTTTAGGAAGCCGTGTGGCCCACCCCGTTTTGGGCGTGCCTTTCGAGGCATTGAGCCCTGGTTGGCATAGGTCGGTCAATCACTTGTAAAGGTGGGTCCACAGTGATTACGTTAACAACTTCGGGACCACTTGAATCTAGATCTATGTCGCTCATTTAGGCTGGAGAAGATGGATGGTTGTGATCAATCTGCGACAGTTATGTACTGTCGTGACCTAAATTAGGGTTTTTGAATACAACGTGTCTGCTCAAGTTTGTGCAAGCGGTCGAGCACCTTATAGGCTTGCCATAGGCAAGTCGATCGTCCAAGGGGAAAGTGGGGTCGCCAATGAACATGCTGATACTTATTTAATCGTTCGTAAGAATATCTAAGCCTTCCAACTAGGCTGGCGAAGTTGGGCGGATATGATGGATTTTGAGACCATTATTTACGGTCTTAGCTCGTTCGAGCTTTTTTTTTACGCAACGCAAACGCCCACATTTAGGTCGGCGTTTGAAGCGCTTGTGCATGGGCAACATGGGACTCGATCAACTAGAGAACTAGTGGGCCCTATGGTGATTTCTACGACGCCTTTTTGATCTCCCAAAGCTCAATCTAAGACGTCCAACTTGGCTGGACAAGTTGGACGGACGTGATGACTTTGAGACCGTCATGGTCGGTCTATCTCGTTTGAGCTTCTAAATAGCGCGAACACCCAGGTTTGGGTCGGTGTTTGAAGTGCTTGTGAATGATCAAAAGACTACTCGATCGACTAGGGCACTAGTGGACCCGTCGGTGATCGCTATAGTGATTGCCTAGTTCTGCTAGGAGTAGTCTAAGTTTGTTAAATTACGCGGCCAAATCGTGTGGCCGTGATTATTTTTTGAGACTGATGCGAATAGTTCAGATTTTCCTTAAGGAATTTAAACGCGTTCGATCGCGCAACTTTTAATTAAAAGGTGTGCGAATGCGCTGATCTCTTTGTCAGAGGGTGGTGTAGCCTATGTGAGTGTTTTCATGCAGGTCTCAATACTGACACTTCGGGAGACTCATGCTACTCTGTTGTGAGCGAACATTTAATCATCATGTCATGCCAATATTGAGAGTTCGCTGGGGAACATAGCATAGGAAAACACTAGGCAGGCCATGCATTAGTGAATAATGCTGGTGCAAGATAAAATTTATAGAATATTTGGGATTGTTGCTACATGCACCATTCTGAGTAAATTTTATACACATAAATATATTGAATTTCTCAATACATATATGAGCGAAGAGGCTTAGGCACTCAACACTTTTAAATGGCTCCATTTCATTAGTGAATAATGCAACTAGGAGCTTAAATACTCGTTAAGCTCTATACTAGTGAGAAATTCATCTAGGAGCTTGAGTTTCAATACAATATGAAGAGCGGCATAGGCACTCATCAGATTTTGATATATTCTTCAAATTCCTTACGGAATATGGACATATCAAGGTCTATTATTTCCGATGTCGGGTCAAGTAGATAGACTTTTACGATTTTCGCCCTAAACTAAAAACCGCTATCAACGCTACCTAGCATGGCAAACCATCAGATTTTGTTAGTCCCATTGGAGTTGCTCTAATACACCAAAAAAACAGTCCTTACAACAAGCACCTACTTCGCCATGTGTAAATGTTCCCATGTATAAAATATCTATCTCACCTACATAACAATATCATAGTCTAAATATATTATATGTAAATAATATAGTAACCCTTCTTTTTTTTACGGAAATTCAATAAATGGGAGAAGAAGGCAATAACCAAAGAGAGCTGCTTTTGCGCATGACTCACCTCATATTAACATAACTGAGATCAGACCCATATAAGAGACCATTTCAGCCGCATGAAATGATTCGTTCCTATTCATGGCTTGTTTGATTGGAGGGAATGGAATTAGTTTTCTAGGGATACATTTTTGATAAATAGGAACATAGAGCAGTTAGGAATATGACTCCCAGAAAGTAAATAAATTCAAACCCATGAGGAGTGGTGGGTTTAGTATTTCCCCTATTTAAGTAATGTGATTCTTGGAAATAGATTTCTCGTGGCAACTGTCGTGAATAGTGAAGCAAGCACGTCAAAATGCTTTCCGGTTTCCAACTTTGATTTGTAGAAATATCAACAAAACATATTTTGGGAGGGGTAGATGGTTGAAGGTGCATATCGCGGAGATGTGCCTAAAGCTTTATAACTAGCTTATATGATGGTAAAATGTAATTTGGAGCGTGGCTTGGTCGAGAGAGCTTTATGATGCTTAGGCATCAAAGATTGCGAATTTTTAAACTAATATTGCGTCACCATGGTGCGACATAAAGGAAAGGCCGATGATGCACATTCTTGCGCATCATTTGAAAAGGACCGTTTGGCCTATACGGACTAGGCCATTATTTCTTGGTCAAGACCTTGCATTACGAGTTGTCTTTAGTTGCTTGTCACGACGTGGATGAACTACGGTCAATGCTTTATACCTTTAAGGTAAAAAGTAGGTAAGTAAGCATCCGCAATGAGTTGCAGCATTGATGTCCAGCACGCTGTCGCTCATATTATCTAATTCTGAGGTGATTGTGATATTTTGGTAACTCATATCATCTGGCTCGGAAAGGCGCTGCAAGAAATTATTGTTCCCATACTTGATGAGGCAAGTTGCATCCTATCCCTTGGATGCTCATACTTCCTATTAAGTCGTTCTACATAAGCATGCACCAATGGCGCACTAGGCATTGACCAAGAAAGTAATCTATATATGTATGCAAGTTAGGGGACCTTGCATAAGACATTGGCATCACAAGGATGATGCAAGGCTAGTACGACATGTGCCTGACTGATGCACCCTTGAGCAATGACTAAGCTAAGTAAAGAAGCTGGATATAGGCTTACAATGGCCTATGCGCGATTCCAAGGCATGTAATATACTTGGAAAGGACTTGAAAGCCAGTGATGCAAGAAATAATGCATCGGCATTAGCCTATATGGATTTAAACACATCGTAGAACAAGGGTAAGTTGACACAGTGTGGAAGGTAAGTCTAGATGCATCATGCATGTCGTGCATGTTTGCAAAGGCAAATGAACGTACATTTTCTTGGCGAGAAGAAGAGTTTCGAGGTCTGGTTAGTAGTATCAAAGTGGTGTATTGGGAAATTATGGTCCGCGCGCCCAGGCGCGCTAGGCGTAGTTTTCCGGTTCATCAAAAAATTAGTCACCTTGATTGTTGTTGCTAATCAACCATCATCGATATATGTTTTCATCATCAAATATGCTTTTAGGTTATATTTATTTGTTAGCACTTAATTTGAGAAACACATGAATTTTTTTTGCCAATAAGTCTGAAATTAACAATTGTAATTTTGCATCTCAATTACATATTCGACGTTTTATCCTCTTCCCCGGTTGTGACGATAAATGAAGAATATTATGGCTTAAAGGTTTTTTTATTTTTAGAGTTTTTGAACTTTGTGAATTATAAATCTTGGTATTGTTATTGATTTTAATGAGAGATGAATCACCAAAACTCGGAAGGACAACTAATAAATACAAGGAAAAAAAAAATTAGGCCTATTTAGTTTTTAATGTGATCACTTTACCAAAAAGAAATAAAAGGAAGAAGAACTAGGAAGAAAAGATTTTTATCCACTTCGTTATCCTTAGACCGGTTAGGGGTGATACCAAGATTCCACTTCAACTTTCCACGTTGGAATGCGAGCACGTAGCTTGAAACAAGAGTGATGCCTATCAGAGTCTATCATTTTTAGAGGAAAGATTGATTATCCACGGAATATTCTAGTACTGAGATGAGATATTTCAACATTAGTTAGGTACCTGTTTAGTTAGAAAAATCAACTATCAAAACATTTTAGATATTCCAATCATCTTTTAAAAAGTCAATCCCTCTGATGCTAAACTTACAACCTTTAGAATTACTAGAGTACTTGGAAGTGACGAAGATTTCGAGTAATGTTGAAGATTAGGCATGTGGAATAGGAGCTACAAAAGTGTGTTATTTATTTTTTGTATTCCATATGTATTAATAGTTTTGCTACTAAAATTGACAAAGGGGGATATTGTTAGAGCACTGCTCGGTCGAACTCGCATGCATTGCTATCTCAAGCATGTTTGTCAATGTTAGTGACCAAAACTATAAGTATTGATTTATAGTCTACTATAGATAAGTCTCGGACTAGGATAAAAAGTGTAGTTGAGCTCAAGAACTCCATGGCGATCAACATACAAGACGAAAGTCATATTATGTTTCAATCACTTGAAAATGGCTTTGACGAAAAATAGTTTGTGAATAACAACTATATAGCGTCATCTAAGAATGTTTCAATGATTGAAATGAGAGTTTAGAATATATAACCAATGTTGGATATAAGCATTGTGTGGTAACACATATATGTATAATTCCTTATTCCTTGAACCAAAGTATGCGTACTTTGTTGATCATGAAAATCGAAAAGCCAGTCCACAAAATGTCGAAGGTTCTCAACCCGAGAAAATCTGCTGGAGTTTGTAAACTCTTCCGGGAACTTAAGTCCGCGAACCAAGTCCGCGTACTTGAGTTGGTTATTTCTAAAGACGATTATTCGTGAACCTAAACTTATATAAACTAAGGAATGCAAGTTTGCAAACCGTGGCTATAAAGTTCATGAATCGATTTGAGTGAATTAAATCGTTTTTGCTTCGATTGTGTATTGTATACTTTTATAAGATCTAAGCAATTGAATAACTCTCTAACTAGTTCATTTGAGTCATTTGAACTAGTTATGGTAAAGAATAATATGGTTAATATGAAAGTGATCATACGGCTAACCATTTGGTTAACTATTGTTGAACCAACGAATGTACATGTTTGGGCACGGTTACACAAACCTAAAATCGTTCATTTCATTTGCGTGTAACAATCTAGGTTTTCGATCTAACGGTTGAAATATATTAGCTTGAATCTAATCAGGTTTTCATGTAACAGTGAATATTGAATGCTTTGTTACCAAGCTAACATTAATTGCAAACCCTGATTTGAAAGACTATGTAAGGGAGAACTCTAGCAACTGAGAAACCTAATCCCCACACCTTACGTGTGATACTAGTTGTATTATCTAGATTCGATTCTCATTTAACCTTAGGTTTCTTCTTGTAAACCAGGTTAACGACTTGAAGACTTCATTGGGATTATGAAGCCAGACCGATACTACTTTCTCGTAGTTGTGTGATCTAATATTGCATATTCTATCGTACGAGTACAATCGTTAAGACTGGCTTGAGATTGATATCTCCGATAGGCAAGATATAAAAGTAATCACAAACATCTTCGTCTCATCGTTTGTGATTCCACAATATCTTTTTTCGCCATGTCGATTAAGATTATTGTGAGGTGATTGATAATTTTAGGATGTTCTTCGGGAATATAAGTCTGGGTTATCAATTGGTTCCCCTTCACCTTGATTTATCAAAAGACGGAACAAAACTCGTAGGTATTTCTGTCGGAGACAAATTTATCTATTACCGTAGACTTTTCTGTGTGATACAGATTTGTTTATTAAAGTCTTCGACTTTGGATCGTATCAACTCTTAGTTGTGGGTGAGATCAGCTAAGGGAATCAAGTGCGTAGTATCCTGCTGGGATCAGAGACGTAAGGAGCGCAACCGTACCTTGGATCAATGTGAGATTGATTGGGATTCAACTACAGTCCAGACCGAAGTTAGTTTGTAGTAGGCTAGTGTCTGTAGCTGCTTAATACAGTGTGTGTTCAATCTGGACTAGGTCGAGGGATTTTTCTGCATTTGCGGTTTCCTCGTTAACAAAATTATGATGTATGTGTTATTTATTTTCCGTATTATATTTTATTATATAATTGAAATATCACAGGTTGTGCGTTAGTTCAATCAATTAGAATATCCGACCTTTGGTTGTTGATTTACATTGATTGACACTTGGATATTGGTCTTTGGTACCATCAAAGTTATCTCTCTTATATTTAATCGGACTCGCAGATTTCTATTTGCTTGAGTAAGGATTAAATCGAGAGATCGAGATATTATAACTCTTTGATATACTTTATTAAGATTGAGTCTGGTTGATTCTTTTGAAAGTATATTGGAGTTAGTCCATACAGATTTCTAAGTGAAATATTGGGTGTGGTTGTTGTACCCCGCTTTTTCACTAGTCACTTTATGTTCTCAACGAAAGGATTGATGTAAGATGGCTGAAGTGATATGAAGTAGGGGTGTCAACGGGTCCGGGTCCTTGCAGGTATCATACTACCCAGAACCGGACCCTATTATTTTGCTCGGTTCCGGTTCTTACCGGTTCCGGGTCCGGTTCTAAAATCATTAGGCCCAGAACCGGACCCTATTAAGCAGTCGGGTATCTAGCGGTTCCAGGTATTTACCCGGTATGTCATGTTCCATTTTAATATGTATGTAAAACTAAGAAAAACCGTAGATTTTATATCATGTCGCCGCCATCAACCACGAGCAGAGATTAGCACTACCTCCCTGCATCTTCACATTGCAACAATTGAAATATATCAGTTCTCCGTTCAAGGTCACATCTTCCCCACACATGAAATAGATTGAACACAACACCCATTCTTCATTCAAGATCTTATTAGCAAACAACGGCTTGAATCTTTTTTTCCCAATTTACAGACAAAAAAGAAGATGTTAAATCTAGCTTACCAACTAATGATACTATAAAAGATAACAAACCTATTAAAGAATCGATAAAGTAAACCCAAGAAGTCAATCAAATTCATTCAAATCAATGAAGAAATTTATCAAATTCAATTTGGAGTTGTAAATATCAAAAGTCATACGCAGAAGTCGTCCAAAAAGATGAGGATAAGTTCGATATGAGATCGGTAGTTATCACTTAGTATGAACTTGGAGGAAAAAGAATTAATTCAAGATTAAAAGATAAAGATGGAGTAGGATATACGTTGATAGTTTTTTTTCCGGTTAATATATGTATACAAGATAGTGATACAGCGAAGCATAACCTTTCTTTTTTAGGTTTTATAAAATTATGTCGGGTACCCAAGAACCGCGGGTACCCGTCGGGTAGACCCGGTAAATACCGAAAACTAATCGGTTCCTAATCGGGTAGACTCGTCGGGTATTAAAAGTCTTAATGGGTACGTTTTTAGGACCCGGAACCGGATCCGTATGAGCCGGTACCAAATCGGATCCGGGTAAATGGGTACCCATTGACAGCCCTGACATGAAGCACTTAAAATGGTGGTGGTAGGAATGAATAGCACATTATTTATTCCACAGTAATTGTTTGCAATTTGAATGCAATCATTTGCAAACATAATTATGTATAGTTAATGTTCAAAATGTTAATGTAAAAGAGTAGGTTATAATTCATTTCCTTGCTGCTTTTTTTTTTCCTCTTAGTAAATATAACCGAATCCGTTTAGTTCTAAACCCAAGAAGGAAACATTGGAACTGTATACCTGAGACGGGCAACTATTAGCTTTGGAAGTACACAGCCCACGGTTTAATTATTTACAACCCTTTGAAATTTTTATCAACCTTATTGATGTGGGTATACAAAACTCACATTTATCATCTTCCCTCTCCCAAACACAGACCAACTTGATTAAGACTCATCTTCGTATAATCCATCGATCGATTCAGTGGTGATGGCTTAACTATTTAATTCATTTTATCATGGTGACCATGAACAAATCTGGTGTAGTAGGAGTATAAAAATTAAGGGTGAGTTCGAGTGAATTTTCCTTTCTTTGTCCATTCATGACCTGTTGATGGTGATCATCATATAACCGTACTAAAACCGGAGAAGATCCGACAAAATAATCAGTAAGTGGTTAGTGGGTTATGCCCATTTGATGCATCCGTGTTTGATGATCTAATAAAATAGTTGAGAATGTTGTTCTCCATTGGAATTTCAATATATTCACCGGATTGCATAGGACAATCAATACAGGGATGGTTTCGATCTCAGAAGTTGCCTCTTCTCCATGACTACTATCATTTTCCTTCAAGAGTTGGATGGTTAAACATTTTTCATGATTTTAAAACAAGAACTGGATTATAGCAAGTGCTAAGACGACTTCTAATAGGGTTACGAGTAGAATCATATTCAAGGGTTCGGAGATCCGGTAAAAAACTAAGTGAAATAGAGGAGATAACGAAAGGCGAGTTTTACTTACTCACGTCAAAAAGGTTCATAAAATTTTCGAAGAGTTGTATTTAATTTCAGTGTGGGTTGTATTTAATCACCGTCTTAATTTTCATCATAATTTTGTTTGGAAAAAAAAAGTTAGTCGGAGGGATTAATAAAAAGATATGGGGAACTATCTCATCATTTTATTAGGTTATTTTCTTCCTATAATCTTCGCGCACATCCATCCAACGGCTATGTCCCACATAAGCCATCTACATGAGACAGGGAGTTATCAATTTTGATTGTCATTTAAGAGTTTGGTTAGAGGCCATCGCAAAAAATTCTCTATATAAAAACAAAGTTTTTTCGAGCGTTGTGGTTAACCGGAGTTTCTGGTTGATTCTGGCCCCACCATTTTGATATTTTTTTTTGTGATTTAATAAAATTACGGACAATAATAAATATAAAAATATATTTGGCCCCACAAGATCCTATAAAATATTACAAAAAATCATAATTTTAATCCTAATTAATCTTTTAACCATAAATAAATTACCCAGATAAATGAATAAAATATGCATCGTGATCATAACAGAATTAAATCGAAATATTATTCATCAGGATTGAAATACTAACATTAAAATATGCATCATGATCAAATAATAGATTAAACCGACCATAGAATTAAAATCAAAAAGTGAATGTGCAATGTCCAATTATACTTCTTTTAATTAGAACAATCTTAATCATAGTTCAAAAGAAAAGAAAAATAAAAACTAACAGTAATTATAATTTACAATTCTATCTTAAAATTCATAATTCAGTTCTATGAAATTATAGATGCTAACCCGTTTTCAGTGCTTCCTATTCCTTGATAAAGATATCCTGTCCAATAGCCAAATGCAAAATCGTTAGTTGAAAATCGTAGCGGAGGTATTAAAGCATAATATTAAGAAACACCTTTTAGAGAAAGAAAACGAAAACGATAACATTAGCAGAAAGTAAAATCGACGGATTTCCATATTATTTTTCTTCTGTTCCATGGTAAAAAAGATTAAAAAAAAAATATTCCTAAGAAAAACTATAAAGGTTAAATATATCAAAAATATCGTAGTTGTCCAAAATTGTTAAAAATAATACAATTGAAAAATATTAGTTGATATCATTTCCGAAATATCGACTTATATTTATGGAATTTCTAAGCTTTGTCGAATACTATATAAATCACTCGGTCAAAGGAAAACTTTAATCATATTTTTCTTCTTTTACGGTTTCATTGTTTTGTGTATTTCATTCATTTTATATTTTGTGTTGTTTTTGTTTTGTAGTTGATGGTGATATATTCTCGCATGATAGTATGGAACGATTAGATGGAAACACGTTCACTTTTGAGGTGATGAATTTTTTTCTTTCTTATCTATAGTACTAGGTCTCAACCCGTGCCGTAACGGCACGGGCAAGGATATGTGTTTCAAATGTATCGATGGATTCATACATGTCGTAATTGTCTGAGAAGAATCGAACCGATTAATCCAGGTCTAAATGTTTTGAGGGGTTGGCTAATAAACATGTTCTTATCCTCGAATCTTTTAATATTGTGTATGTAAGTCATACAACCCTTTGGGACAAACATAGTTAATCGTTAGAGCAAATCCTATGGGAAGTAGAATATTACTTCGTTCGCTACTTCAAAAAATATTATCAAAGGTCATTCATCAACTTGTAACAAAACTAAAAACACCTAAAATTACTTTAAAATCAATTAGATTAATCTTGCAAAACCTGTTAGCATTATAATTTAATTTTTCTCTTGGATATAAATTGTCAGGTTCCCAATTTACATAGAATTTTGTTTATTCATTTTCTTAAAATTTATAATAATATTTAATTCTTGATCAATTTCTTTTCTTGTCTCTTTACCTATTATCATGAACTATTTCTCAAGCATGCATAATTACACGAAGTTGGGGAGAAATGACAAAATCAGAAATCATGACAAAAAAAAGGGAATAAATAGAGATGTGAGAAACTGAATCGATTAAAATTAATTCACACATAGCCTTGCATAATCCCATGAAGTAGGGGAGAAATAATGACAGAAACAGAAACCATGGCAAACAAGGGGAATGAAGAGAGATGTGAGAAACTGAACCGATTACAATTAATTCGCGTGTATCATTTGTTTGGTCAATTTTTTTTATAGGTTTCATT
Organism: Papaver somniferum; assembly: GCF_003573695.1. Lineage (NCBI taxonomy): Eukaryota > Viridiplantae > Streptophyta > Magnoliopsida > Ranunculales > Papaveraceae > Papaver > Papaver somniferum. The sequence continues at coordinate 72,733,561 of NC_039365.1, forward strand.
TGTGTTCCTGCCCCCTACCCGACAAATCTTAAAATCACAACATCTTCTTTTTTGGAAAAATATGGCCTTCAAAAATTGTTTTAATTTTAAAAAATAATAAAAAAAGTAATTTGAAAACTAAAATCAAATTAAAACAAAACAAAGAAAAATTAACCAAGGGTGACTAAATAATTTACCTATCTTAGGAAGCCTTTTCTCACCCTACTACCACTACTTCTTCCACCACCAAATTATCATCACTACTACACCAGTCTCACCAATACCCACCACCACTATCCCCGCCGCCGATCCACCACCCACCATTAATGCTTAATTTACCTATCTTATGACCCCTTTTCTCACCCTACTACCACCACTTCTTCCACCCCACATTATTATCATCACTCCACCAGTCTCACCAATACCCACCAGCATTATCTCCACCACTGCCCACCATCATAACCACCATTAATGCTTATTGATATGGTTAATATTAAATAAATTTATTATGTATCAATAAAAATATATTCATTTTATTAACTAAAAAAACATTTTATTATGAAATATCAACTGAACATTTATTATTAAATTTTAATTAAACGTGATCATTTATAGCGGTAGATTTATCTCTAAACCTTGTTTTGTATTCTGGTACTATAAATAGCTGGGATCCCATTTGGGTGATCCATCGGTCATGACCATATTGTTTCATATGATTTAGTATCCTCTTTAAAATATTTGTGTTTTGTTCTTACCAGTTGTGCTAAAAACAGCCAACTACATCTATCACAATAAAATGTTGCTCATTTTGTATAGACAAAAAACTATTATTATCCACTACTATTCAGTAACATCCACCACCATACGTAAAAATCATCCACGACCACTATTTTTTCCACCACCATTAATGTTACCACCTCCACCATTCACAAAAACCCGCCATCGTTTCCACCTCCCACTACTTCTTTCAGTAACACCATTAAAAATTATTAATATAATTTTTAACCGGGGTCACTGTAGTACAGTGGTAAAGTCATTGTGTGATGATACAAGTTACCTGAGTTCGAAACTCGCCAGCACCATATTCTTTACCGATCATTATATATATAGTTTTTAATAAACTTATTTATTAATAAAAATATGTATTTATTAGATTCATTAAATGAACATTTATCATGAACAATTAATTAATCATTCATCATGAGCATTAATATGGCACTAATTAATAAAGTATTTATAATGGCTAGTTGAAAATACCACGACCGTAGATTTATCCCTCCTAGACAAATCTCGGCCGCTCTTTATCTAGCCTAACTTAGCCAAGCTTTGTTTTGTATTCTAGATTTAGACCTTTTGCTTCACTTTTTTTTTTTAATTTAGATATTATTACATGATTAACTAATTGGAAGCCTAACAAGCTAAGCTCCAAGTAACACACTACTACATAGGTTGAACAGGTTACCGTGCTAGTCTACCAGCGAGCCTCATGAGGAACAAAGCCGAGGGAGCCGAAGCGGATAGTGTGGCTAATGTCTTCGCAAGGGGGGAAAGCTAACTCTAGCGTCCATGTCAAACTCTGTAATAGTATGCCATCTGGGACTTGAACCTGGGACCTCATGCAACACATGAAACCTCTGTGAAGCGCATGAAACCAACTGATCTACAAGCCGGCTTTTATGTTGTTGCGTGATCTATCAGATCAGACAAAGGCAGTCCTTCAATCGTTCGCATGGTTGTTTCTTCTTCTTCTTCTTATATGGTTTTATATTTTTTGGTTGTTTTTGTTTTGCAGTTGATGGTGATATATCCTCGCAACAATGAATTAAACGATTAAATGGAATCTTTTGGTTTACTTTTGAGGTGATAACCTTTTTCCTTACCTACTTCACAGTTTTTTTGTTGCTGCATAGTCTATCAGATCAAACAACTTTATTACGAAGCCATTGTTGTTGTTTTTTCAAGGTACGATTTTATTGTTTTGTTGTTTATTTTTGGTGAGTTTGTATTTTTGTTTCTGATATAGGGTTGCTGGTGATCATTCCGCACAGTGAAGAATAAACCATGTAATTGAATCTTATGGTTAACTTTTTTTTAAGTGCATGGATGAGGTGATGAGCTTCTTTTTCATTGTATTCTATCTTTTTTTGATAACAAAGTACCTTTTCATTAATAGAAATTCAAGGATATAATGGGTTTAAGATCGAAAATAAGAAAATACAAAGAAGCATATCGTAAAAGTACAAGTCCAAGAAATCCGACAAGAGAAAGAGAAGGATTACCGGGATAGACCAAATACAAGTATGAATGAAAACCGAATAAATCGGAGGAGTGATGGTTTTTCTCGGACATTAAATTCCAACCATTAAAAAAAAAATTCTTCTTAGAAAGATGTGCTCTCAAAGTAGGAGTGATTTGCTCAAATATTTTAAACCTAGTCATGAAGCTTCCGTTGTCAAAAACAATGTTGATGAAGTTCCCGTCGCCGGATAATTCAAGGATGAAGATTCCATCGCCGGATACAATAAAGATGATGGTTTCGTCGTTGGAGAGCTTTGCTAGTGATCTATATACCCAATAAAATAACCAAGAATAGCTATTAAAGCCAAGATAAACCTCTATAGAAGAGGAGACAAAACCACCATCATGGTGTAAATAAGAAAACATAATAAAACTAATGCAAAACTTAAATCTAAACTAAGAAAACAATAAAGATTGAAAGAACCTGCTCAGATCCGTCCCTAAACGGTCTAGATCTGAGCGGGAAGATTTTGCTTGCGGTATGGTTTTTTCTCTCCTGTTAGAAGAGGTGATAGAGAGGAAAGAGGTTTGATGATAGGTTAAAAACTTTAGATTTTTTCCTCTCCGGTAGGGTTTTTCATTTTATTCTATCACTATCTTTGTTTCTTTCTTAATTTCTATGGTTCCTATAATTTTATCCCCCTGCTTCACTTTTTGTTGTTGTTGTTGTTGTTGTTGTTGTGTGACTGTAATACATGGACGTGATAATGAGTTTTATTTTTTAATATCCTTTTGCGGGTTAATTTGTTTTAAATTTTTTGGCTTATGGTTTTCTATGATCACATCCTCCAATCAATGGATGAAGTGATGCAGGCTAAGTGCTGAATTTTCTTGTGTTCATTATAATCAGAATCCCATGTTCAGATTAATAGGTTTACCAATTCAATAATGTTTTGATGAACACCTTCCACCAGTTAGATTGAGAAAGCTCTGCGTGGAAGTTACAGGCTTGTGTGTGGTTCCCATGCACAGATGAATGATATCTGCAGTCAATCATTCTTTTTAAGTTTCCGCTGTCTCGCATATTATATTATAAAAATAGGGCTATCTTTGAGTTTCAAACTCAATCATACAAGGGTGTTTGTATCATATTTGAACGATCAATTGCTGTGAATTATCCATGACTCCTGGGCTAGAGTTCAATAATTTCCGCCGATCTCCTTTGAAAACCAACACTGGATTTGGACAACCATGTCAAGTTGATGGTGATATATCCTCGCAACAAACTATGTTTTGATATTGATTATGGCCGATTTCTAAGTTAGTGATATTTTAAAAATATTTGCAGCAGCTAAAATCGGTGATATGAGAATAATATACTAATATATTTTTTATCCAAAATTATGAAAGTTTTGTAACTTTCAGGAAAAGAAAAATATTCATATTATTTTTCTTAAATTTTGTTTATACAATAATTAAAAATAAAATAGTTTAAAATGGAAAATAAATAAATAAATTATGACCAATTTATATTAGTGATCTTTTGATATGCAATATATTTTTTTATTGACAAAAATAAACCGAAAAACAAATGGGTTAACCAAATATGTAAAGTTATAGATAAAATTTATTATCCTTATTCTTTGTGATACTGTTAATTTCATATAGAATCGCCTGATAAAGACACTTAATTTCTTTTTTTTTTTGGACGAAAATGTTGCAACAAATAAAATGTATGTCCAAACATATAAAAACTTCCGATGTTATTAGATACGGAATCATATTGTTTCTGACTTTATTTTGGGGAATATGTGGATACAATGTCTCTCTGTATAAAGCATTTGACGCAAAAGGCAACCTAGTTATCCACGATGCTACTCTTCCCGTATTTTTTTGTTCTTGCAATATTTTTTGTTTGATCTAATTTGGATTTTTGGTTTGCAGGTACCTCAATCATGATCCCGTGATAAGCGTTTTTTGCAACCGGTGATATGTCAAGCAATTTAAGGTATAAACTATTAATTACTCTTGCAAAAAACACCATGTTTTTTTTGATCCTCAGATCTTATAGATGCATCAAGACGAGGATTGTTTTCTAATCTGCATGTCTTATCGATGCGTCAAGACGAATTGACAATAAATCAAAATATCATTCCAACTCTTATTTTTGTTTATTTATGTAATCGATCAAAGCAGAGATGTTGTTGTACTTCTCACTATATTGACAATAAATCAAAATATGCGATGATCATGAGTACTGATTTGAGGTATATTTCATGATTTGTATAATTTTTTGTGGGTAGGCATTGTATTTTGTAAGTATTAAAAATAGTGCAGCCGATGGAATTGTTGCTTTTCTATTTAGAAATCAGCTTTGGTAAGTGAAAAATAACATTTTTAGAGTTCCTGTCGCAGCTTTCTATATAAAACGTGTGAGCAGAATCAATAACTCATTTTTTTATCTGTTCGGTGATTTGTAATTTTTTGTTTTCGATTTCTTTTTGACAGGATCTATCGAGGTGACATAATTTTTCTATTTGACTAAATGTCGTTTGTTTCAAGAGATCGTGGAAAGTGCATTCATATAATATTAAGATCATCACAAGAAGGGCAAATGATTGCCGCGGCTTCTCTCCTTCGATAACAACTCGGATCTTTTTTCTTTTACTATCGTTTCTAAATTCTCATTCTATAGCCGAAAAGGTACTAGGGTTTTGTTATCATTGTTTTGATCATAACTATTTTTTATTTTGTAGTACTTTTCGAAAAGCATACGAGTTTTGTGCACTAATTGTTGTACTGATGCTCACATTAATTTATTGCATAATCCTTGGTTTTCGTTAGTTTTACAAACGTCATAGAAAGGGCGTTTGATTGATGCTGCTTCCCTCCTTCAAAGAATCTCTGGTAATTTTTATTGTACGAACCTTATTGATAATGAATGAACGAGTTAGAGGAGCCATTACTAAGTGCTGAGGAGTTTCTCTTATCGTCCTTAAAAGTTTTTCTTCATGGGTCGTGCTATCCCGCTCTGCTCCTTATACTCAGTTGTAAGCTAGCAGGTTCTTAGCCATTAGATGATAACATATAACAACTTTTAGCCGTTGATGAAAAATGTAAAGTTATCTATCACATTAATTGTAAGGAAGCCCTAATATTTAATTAAGGAAAATGAAAACTATCCCCATGTATTCTTGTATTTCATTACAGTACCTTTTTCCTAAAAATGAATATGTGAATTTTTGAATGGAAGATGGAGTTCTGCTCCTTCGATGGTGAAAGACAAAGACCGAAAAACTTGCCCATACTTGTTATCGATCAATCGCTCGAAGCAGTTCTTCTTCGTTACAAGATTAGATCCATATGTTGTTTATTCTTTTTGCTGTTTACCTCTTTTTTTTCCCTTAACATCCTTGATTTTCTAATTTTATTCCAAATTTGTTATTCTTGGTGATACCAAACCTATGTTCGTCGTACTTGAATCTCAACCACCTGTTAAAAACACACATCAAAAAAATCAACCTGGTTTCATGAATTAGGTCAAGTCTTGGCTTTAATTCTAATTTTTGATTGCTGATTTTTGCATGATTCATCTTTATCATTCAAAGCATTTGGAACAACAATCGATTCTGATAATGGAAATTTTGGGTTATTGTGGACTGAAAATTGGAAAATTTTTCCAACAACCAACGGAAACTGTTTGTAGATGAGGAACTTTAAGTCCAATTTTCGATGAAACTTCGCACTAATAATCTTCCTTGCGTTTTTAGGGGCCACTCGAAAGGATTTAGGGGCCAACAATAAAAGGTCACCCAAAGGGAAAATGTAGCCAGCCCTTATCTCGCGTAATTCGTAATGGCGAAATTACCCTTATATATTCGGAGGATATTATAACATTGTTATCCTTCGATTTCAATCGGAAGCCAAAATATTTCCCAGACTTCCGATTGTGGTCGGTGCAGTATTAGAATGATTTTTGTTTCATTTTTTCATTTCTTTTGCATTTGTGAGTTATTAGAGTTATAGAGAAGAGGTTGAAGGAAAAAAGGGAAAAACCATTTTTTTCACTACAAAAATGGATGGATATGAAGAAGAAGGTGAGAATCATGACGAAGAACAAAATGTTGAGGGTTCACGACCGTTTAGAGAAGACGATTTGGGGTATATGTTGAATGATCCAAACTTTTTTGGAGAGGAAAACCTAGACGACCCTTTCATGGAAGAAAATGGAGAATCGCATGATATTGAAGCTAACGATGCATGTAAAACACAGGTATTGTGTTAAGAAACTAAAATACTCGATTTGCATGGTTTGTGTGCTTTTGTAAACAAGAAAAACCGATTATTGCATGCATTGAATGCCATGAACTACCCAGATTCGGTAGATAATTTCTAGATTAAACTTACGAATATCACACTGAGTACCAAATATGTATATTCGGTAGTTCCAAGATGCTAGTTTACTGCCGAATATGAGAAAAACCCCAAACTGGTTTTCCAAAAATATCTACATTCGGTAGTTATGTAGAGTTATTTACCTCCGAATGGCCCCAAAAACGAATTCCTCAGAAAATTTCAAAACTCAGTATTCTTATCCTTTACAATCGGTAATAGTTTAACATTATTTGACTGCCGAATATAACAGTGGCCTCAAAATAAAATTTCCGAAAACTTGAAAATCGGATGTTTATCGATTAAAGTTATCTCCCGGTTATTTATATTCGGCTGTTTTACTATATATTTTAGCTTCCGATTATATCATTTTTTGCACTCAGTAAACTGTGTACATTCATTTGCATAAATCGGGTGTTTTGGGTAACCGATAGGATTCCGAATATAAAGTATTCGGAAGTTTGACTTATTTAATTACCTCCGATATATCATTTTTTTCACTCAGTAAACTGTGTACATTCATTTGCATAGATCGGGTGTTTTGGGTAACCGATAGGATTCCGAATATAGAATATTCGGAAGTTTGACTTATTTAATAACCTCCGATTATTGTATAATAATTTGTTGCTTTCATATGCAGGCCGTTGAAGAGTTTGTTGATGACTTCTATTTGAGGCCCGACACTTCCCTATACTATGCAAACGATTTGGTATACTCATTACTACTTTTTTCTTTTTTTCAAAATTTATATGTTAAATGGTTATGCTTATTAGATTTGTTTTGTTTTATGCACGTTTAGACATTTGGAAGTAAGAAGGAGGCAAAGGAATGGCTTATGAACAAGGCAAAAGATAACATGTGCGTGGTAGTTCAAAATAATCATGTTAGTGACACTCGATTTGAAATGATTTGTGAGCGAGGTGGGACGCGAAAGAGTCACGAGGGAAAGAATAGTAAGTACATACGGAAGACGAATAGGAAATACCGAAGCAATACCAAGAAGATAGGATGCCCATTTAAGATTGTCTTCTATAAGCCCGATGGTATTAAAGGTAAAGAGTATAAAATGTATAAAGTTGATAACGGTTGTCACAACCATGATGATCCGTTGGATTTAATTGGACATGTAATGGTTGCCAAGTTAAAACCACATCAAATGCAGACGGTGAGGTCTATGCGGATCCAAAAAGCGAGTGCGATCTTAAGTAAAATAAAGGCGGACGATCCCGACAACTTGTCTTCTTTGTCTACAATTAAGTCGGCCCTAGCTACGATCAAAAGGACTGATTGGGATGGTAGAACGGTCATGCAACAATCGGAGTGGTTAGCGGAGTTACACGGCTACACCTTGAGAAGGGAAGAAAAGGATGGTATAGTGGTTCGTATTTTCTTGGCACATCCCGAAATGATCCAATTGGCTCAATGCTTTCATCAAATTTTGTTGATAGATGCTACTTATAAGACAAACAAGTATAACATGCCGTTGTTGAACATTGCTTGCCATACTTCGGACAAAAACACGTTTACGATTGCATGGGGTTTAATGGATCATGAGAACAATGTGAGTTTCATTTGGATGTTGGAGACGTTGAGGTCCATTTATAACGGTGATAATTTTCCAAGGGTTATTGTAACGGATAACGATCAAGCCTTAATGCATGCAATAGCGGTAGTGTTTCCGGAAGCCCAAAACTTGCAATGTACGTGGCACATTCAATGCAATCTCAAAACCAATTGCCATCATCATTTCCAAGCTAAAAGACCAAGGAAGGGTACCAAGAGGTCAAAGGAAGAGGATGAGCGCATTAGTAAATTAACCTTGGAAGAACGTAAGGAAGAGGATAGGCTATTTGAAGAAAAGTGGAAGGAGGATGGAATAATTTGGAAAATGTTCATGAAAGCATGGGACAAAATCGTTTGGTCGATGACCGAGGAAATTTACGAATGTAACTTGAAGAAATTTGAGGATGAATACGCACGGACTACCCAAAACCGGTTGAGTATTGTAAAACACAATGGTTAACGATTAAGGAGAGGTTTGTGTTTGCATGGACATATGAATATCGTAACTTCAAGAACGAGGCGACAAGCATTGCGGAGGGGTCTCATGGTCGACTAAAGAAAATACTAATTGGTAGTCAAAATGGAGTTGTGTCGATCCAAGAAGCAATCCATGAATTCACCAATCGTGATCTCGTAAAGATTAGGAAATGTATGCAATTTAGTGTACACCAATTCCCGATGGAACATATTAAGGAAAAATTGCTTCTAAGGGGAGTTGTTCATAAAGTTTCAAGATGGGCAATAAATCGCATGATGAAACAATTGAAGTTATATAAAACTTATGATGACGAGAATACGGTTTGTGTTTGCAAGGATATGATAGGTATTGGACTCCCATGTCGTCATAAGTTGGGTAGGTATGTTGAAGTGATTGACATCGATGATATTCACCCATTTTGGAAGCAATTAAATTTCACTCCGAACACCCCGGTAGTTGATGGTCCGTCTTTCTTCGAGTCGGAATTGTATGCACGAATAGCCGAGCGTTACGCTACATCAAACGGCACCAAAAAGCAAATATTGATGCATAATTTGGAGGAAGCCCTTCACCCTTGTTTAAGGGAGGTTGATGAACCTATTAAGCAAAAGAACACCGGTAGGCCGAACACCGAAGTGTCGAGGACCATCCAAAAAAAAGTTGAAGGAGTATTTGTCTAATAAAAGAATATTGTCTAGGCACGAGTGTTCGGAAGCCGAATTTGAAGATGAGCCGGAACCTAAGAAAAGAGGTCGTCCAAGAAATGATCAAAGTGGACCAACCACCCGACAAGTAAGGCCAAAGATCTCTACAGAGCCTTCTCAAGTAAGTCAACCCAATGTTGTCGAAGAAGTTGTTGAGCAAATGAACGCCTCGCAACAAACCCAACCAATGGAAATTCTTACTATAAAAGAGGACAAAGGTACTCTTCGTTGCCCTAGAGATCTTAATGGAAGACCAAATCGATCCACATATACAATATACAAAGAGTATTTGGAACAACTCCCTCCACTTATCATTCCATTTGTTTTGTCGACCGACGAGGTTGATGGGGATGGAAATTGTGGGTTTCACGTTGCTACGGAACAAATGGGTTACTTTAGAGAGGCGGATATCGAAGATGTCACCCAATGCCAATATTTAAGAAATAAGATGGCGGTACAACTAGTGAAGGACAAGGGTTTTTATATGGAGATGATGAGGCGAGGAGATAGATACGACAAAGAACAAGAGTTCAAAGACTTAGTTGCGCGTGTGAAGTGTCGAAAGGGATTGAAGACAATCGGATCCAAGTATTGGATGACAATGCCTAAATTTGGATATCTCCTAGCGGACGTTTTGAATTGCGTGGTACATTTCTTCGTTCCTCCTATGTATGGACTTAGCATGACGTTTGCACCCACAAGAACGGCTTGCGACGAGTCGGTTAAAGATAGAAGAATCGTAATGGCATTTGTGAATGAAATGCATTTTATCGGTTTAAGAGTAAAGAAAGATTGTCCGTTACCTCCGTTGAGTAAGTGGCACGATTACTTCCCGATGAACCATTGCAAGGATTGGGTGAAACAATATGAGTCCAACATGGTTGATTGGGATCGTGTTATGGACAACAACTTTCCCGCTGAGTTACTCGAATTGATCCCCTCGGATGATGACGATGTTTGATCGTTTTTTTTCGAGGCACGATTATAATTTTTTTTGAAACTATGTAATCGGAACAACAGTATTATAACACTTCAATACGATTAATCATATTCGGGAATTCCATATTTTATCAAACCGCCGATTAATATTAAAAATTTGAATTTACAGCACTCAAACATCACATGTTATTCTTTTTTCCCAGTCCGAGATGCAACAATCAACGCGGCTTCGAAATGTAGAAACGACTCTCCTCTCCACTTGGAATAAGCATCTTGTGCCGCAAACCTGTCGTCTCTGTGCCTAGCAAGAATACGGTTGTACTCGGTGCACAATTTTATAACATGGTGCACCCTTGAAGAAACATGGGATGGTTCATAATTGTGGCGTGGCTTCTTGTACTTACCAACAAAAGGACCCAATGAAACGTTAATCCAAAATATACGATCGTCCTGCTGTTCTTTGGGTAGATCTTTCACAATGTAATAATTTTTTATCCATTCGGTCTCTTCCTCAACTTGTTTTAATCTTTCTCTATGATGGAATTGTTCTTGACCTCGCTTCTTAGCCTTGATTTCCTCTTCCTCCTCCTCCGTTGCCACTAACGATGGTTTAATTTTTTTGGGTTGTTTGTTCCTTTTTTGTATTTCTTCTTCCCTTGCTGCAATTGATGTAGTTGTTCGCTTGCATCTTCGAAGTATGTTGTCGATTGATGATGGACTTGCCATTGAAAAGGTTTTTCATTCAGATTTGTTACTCAATAATAACTGAGAGGGGTTACCCTCCTTATATAGATTAGAGTTCCAACGGATCTAATTTTTGAAAATATGGCCGTTGAGGTTTCTGAAAATATGGCCGTTGAGGTTTCGTATCATTGGTGCACTACAATCGGTTGTTAACGATACACGTATTCCTCCGAATAAGACATTCGGTGGAAACTTAAATTCTTATCTACCGATTAAGTTGGTATTTCTAAACACGACTATATTATTCGGAGGATAATTGTTTTGTAAAGTCCGAATGTACGATGGCCCAAAAATCAGAATTTGGGAAAAACTTATACTTTTCAAATTTTGAAATTGAAATAATCGGAAGTATAATTAGTTACCCAAACTTCCGAATATGGGCTGTCTAACATTCTATATTGGCCCTTGGAACCACCTAGAGCCAAGGCGTGGTTTGTTTTGAACTTGCTATATTCGGAGGATAATTGTTTTGTAAAGTCCCGAATGTACGATGGCCCAAAAATCAGAATTTGGGAAAAACTTATACTTTTCAAATTTTGAAATTGAAATAATCGGAAGTATAATTAGTTACCCAAACTTCCGAATATGGGTTGTCTAACATTCTATATTGGCCCTTGGAACCACCTAGAGCCAAGGCGTGGTTTGTTTTGAACTTGCTATATTCAGAGGATAATTGTTTTGTAAAGTCCCGAATGTACGATGGCCCAAAAATCAGAATTTGGGAAAAACTTATACTTTTCAAATTTTGAAATTGAAATAATCGGAAGTATATAACATTATACTGTCTTCCGAATAAATACTGACCCCAAAATGGGATTTTTCCTATATCAGAAATTTTGAGATTTTTTCAATATATATATATATATATATATATATATTCGGTAGTGAGTGTACTTCCGAATACCGTGTGTCTACTTAAATATATTCGGGAGCCAAAAAATTCATTAAACTACCGATTATTACCAGGCAGTTTGTATCCAGGAAGATATGACCAACAATATTCGGCCGATAACCATCAAATATTTCTCCCGAATACTGTCGATGTTCTTGAGAAATGAAGAACACGACTACATTCGGAAGTAAAGGAGCATGAATATCGCCCGAATCTGGATAAATAACCGAAAACCCTAGAATTATTTTTTCTCGATTCGTCGAATTAAAGCGAAATAAACCCCAAAAATGATAGATTCTTACCTAATTGGGGCCATTTGACTTTGGAGTGGAAATTTTTTTTTTCCCACAATCGGAAGATAATAGGAAACTGGAAGAAGAAGAGTTGAAATGAGTAGAATTGTTTTTGATTTGGTTTTTATACAGTTTTACCATAAGGGCATTTATGTAACTTCAATATCATATAGGGTACCCCTTAACTAGAGTCTTTGGCTGGGTATAAATTGATGGCCCCTAAATTCTTTGGGATGGCCCCTAAAAGCGTCAGGATAATCTTCCCTTATATTTGCTTCATCAAGCTAGGATTAACTTGTAAATGTGAAATAAATGTAAGGATCTATTAACAGTTGTAACTTTGACCAAAAATAAGAAAACGAGAAATCTGTACATCGGACAGCTAAGAACCCCCTAGCTTATAACTGAGTTATAAAAAGCCGCGCGGGACATCATTTATCTTTCTTCATTTGTTCTTAAAAGTAAAAAGAAATGTTATCATCATCTTTGCTTTACCGTGAATACCTCAATAAACATTATGTTAAGATTTTCAGGTGACAAACATAATCTTCCCAGCGGATTGAGAACTCTAATGACGCAATACATGATTAAGGGATGTGTTAATATCTTAGAAAAACATCCGATCATTATTATTCTTCTAAAATAGAAAATGTAAAATTTTCTGAGAATCCAGTATTTGATAACGTCGTTGCGTAATAGATTGTACATATAAAAGAATGGCAACAGATAGAAATTGTAGTGAACCTTTACAAAAAAAAAAAAAACAATTTGAAAAATCAAGGTTCATTATATCTCTTTTTTGTGTTTTTCTCCTGTAGGTTGAGATGCAGTGACAAGTTTTCTTTTTGGAACTTGGCAGAGAAATTCATACCAACCAATAACTTTGTACATACTTTGCAGGTAGCATATACATGGAAGGACACAGTAACTGAACTGCAGAAATAATTGTTGATATGGGGAACCCAAAAATCCAAGTGAAGAATTCCAGTAAGTATTGCCTCTATTATTTGCCGATCTAAGAATTACAATTTTTGTTGGACAAAATCAATTTATGGGCCCTTGCAAGGTTTGACATTTCGCATTCTGTTCATGCATGGGACGAGATCAATTCGCTAACTCGTCTTCTTCTTCTTTTTTCATCAAGCTTGGTGGAACAATTGTCGTACCCGAAAATCCTGCAGCTCGGAATACTGCCAAGGGTAGTGAGAAAACTTTACTGCAAATGATTATCGGAAAACATGTCCTCTCCATGTGCTAATTTCGAATTAAGTATTTTTAGGTAGTGAAAAAACGTTTGTCTGGAAAGGTCCAGGATATCAACAAGGCATATCTCATTTCAAGTTTTCATGCAAGAGATCTGAAATACCATGTTTTGGTGAATCGAGAGATGTTGCAAAATTAAACCCGACAAATATCTAAAACTTTGTTTCTAGAAGAACCTGATTTGGTTTTGGAGCAACACCTTTAATTGTGGACGCATAATATAACAGTCTTTTTTTTTCTTTTTTGTGTTGCACCTGTTTCTCTACAACAAACACATAATCTGTGGCTAGCAACAGCGTTATGCTATCAGTCACTTCAATTCACATGCAGTTGAGAAATGATTTTCTGTCCAGTTTCCATGAAATCCATGAAAGCATTTTGTTGAAAAATATTGAGATTTATAGAAATATGTAGGGCTGTTTAGTTTTATGTTCAAGAATTTTGTGATTTTACATTTTAGGGTTTATTAGCCAGAGCAGTACAGGCTACAGCCGCTTCCTTTGTATACAACACAATCTAAATAAGCACTAATATATTATATAGAATTTGGAAGCGACTAACTGCCAATGTAGTTTAATACTTTTGGCGATCGGTGATTGAAATTGTTACCGTAGATTAATTAAGATGATATTAGTTGGGTTCTTCTAGCTCATTGGTATTGTCTAGCAACCATACAGTACTTCTACTATTTGTGATGAACTTGCCATGATTATGAGTATGTGATTTATCATTCTATAATATCAAGATTTCTTAAAGAATCTTAGGAAAAGATGTATATCTAATTTTAATCCTCTTCTTTTTTTTCTCTTTATTTCGTCTCATTTTTTGTATGGAGAAGACTACATATTTAAGCCTGTTGACACCATGAAGCATTTATGTAGTGTGTGTTTCATTTAGTTATGTTTTGTTACTAAAGTTGTCAAGTAGGACACGTCATATGACACCAACTAGGACTCAGCTCAATCTGGCTAATTCAAACGGACCAAATGGTTCAAGTTAAATGAAGTTAAAATGAGTCTCATTCACAAGAGTTTTTGGCGTACCGCAGCTATTTCACCTATCCATGAAAAATTTGATCACCATTTAACATTATCCATTCTTATGATTCTCATTGCTTTTCTTTGAAGAACCTTAATTACTGGGAACCGGGAAGCTACTTTTTTTTTTTGTATACACAAAATCCTCGGTACACAATTTTACCAACACAGTAGAAATTAGGATTGTCCCTACAAATTTTTGGTGTGCGTAATATTTTAATTTTGGGTTGTTTTTCTCAATCGATGAGTTAACTTTACAGCCAAACCGTACATATCAATGAAATCCTTGAACTTTCATCAATAATAGTATTTGTTTGGATTTTTCACTAAACCATATCGATGTTACTACTCCTTGAGATGCTCAGATCTCTGATTATCTTCCGAGAGCGCCCGATAATTTAGTATCCGACAGAAGACTACAAGATTTGCATAGGGCCGGTGCATGATTATGCGCGTAGCATGTCCCTCCCCATAATTATGGCAAGTCTGTTGATCGATCAAGATGGCCCCGACCTTGGTGCCAGCAATGAAAAAAAAACAATAGTATTTAGTGGAAATTGTATTAATACTCATCTTTTTCATGGATTTCACAAAAATACCCTTATCCATCAATAATTATACCCCTCGTCTTCTAAAATGTAATTCATTTAATTTTGAATCATATAAATACCTTTTCAATATTAATAAAAATTTAGATGAAAATCATTTTATTTATTATCTCACATGCTGGTGGTGGTGGTGCCACCAGATTTTGGGATCAACTTTTGTTGTTGACATCAGATTTTGGTGTCAACTTGGGTTGTTGACACGTGATCTTGGCCTAACTCATTTCCGAGTTTTCAATTTTGGTAACAACTTGGATTGTTGACACCAGATATGATATCAACTTTGGTTGTTGACATCAAAATTTGGTGTCAACTTCGGTTGTTGATACAAAAATCTGGACCTAACTTACTTCTAAATTTTTAATTTTTTTATCAATTTGGAGGCAACGGTAGTGGATTTGGAGACGATAGTGGTCGCGATGGCGGTGGCGGTAGTGACGACGGTGACGATGAATGGTGGAGTTGTGATGGTGGAATGTTGGTGATGGTTGTCAAGTAGTGGTGGCGATGGTGATTGTTGTGGAGTGTTGGTGGTGAATTACCTTCGGTGGAGTTTGAGGCAGGGATGGAGTGATCGAGATAGAAAATTATTATTTTTTGAAATAAAGAAAAATGTCATGTGGAATAGATTACTAAAATAATTTATTTCTAAATGAATAAAGTTTATATATAAGAGGAGGGGTATATTTATATTGTGATAGGGGTATTTTTGAAGGGTTCCAGATCTAAGGATATTTAATTAATATACCCGTAGGAGGTTCTTTTACCTTTTCCTGGCATTTGATCTTCGAGAACAAAATTTGCCTCCACACAACTTTTGCTTTGGATTCACCTCCTTAATATTTAGTCACTTAAATGATCTTTGTCGATCGGATAAAAAAATATGATTTGACCAGTAATTAGTTCTATGAGTTTACTTTGTGTTTCTCTTGATTATCATACTACTTACTAAAATGGCTTCTTTTAGCCCGTAACTGAATACGAAGTGTTATTGATCTTCTCACAAGCAGTCCAAAATGGTTAGGCTTGGTTAGTAGCGGTTGGAGGTTTGATATCACAAGATGGCATCACCTGACATACTTATTGATCGAATTTTAGATAGTGGTAAATAGAGTTTTCGTTCACTCGGACTTGATGAAATTAAATTTTAGATTAAAATTATAAAACTAGCAAATATATACAAAATAATAACAATGTTTCGAGAGGTACTAGGACTAGGATTCCACCAAATATTCAAATTCATGCGATTCACCTATTTATTCTAAACCATTATAGCTCATTCAATAAGAATTTTGACTCTATTTCTTTGCCTAAGGTAGATTCTTAAAATATTAATTGTAAATCTTAAGCATGGCATATCAAAAGAATTAATCATAAGCATAAACCATCAAACGAAATGACAATTAATTAAGAAAAATCTTTTTCTAATTTTAATTCAATGCAAATAGTCATATAAATAATTAAATGAATTTACCACATGACGAATTTTGGTTTCCTCCGTCGTCCCGGAGAAAAATATAGCTCCACATAGTGAAAAAGACGCTCAAATTATATTTTATAGCTCAAATGGTATTTACAAAGAAGAGAAAAAGAGAAAATCAAATTAAACCGGGAATTTGCAACGCTTATAATCGTTGCAAACCTACTGTTACAAAGAACAACTATAACTGTCGCAGGGTGACAGTGTTATCTCTGAAGCATAAACGACAGTATTTTACGACTCTCTCTGTGAGTCTGTTCTTCGTGTTCTTCACTATTTTTCTGCTGCTGCTGCTGCAGAGAAATCTGCAGCAATTTTCTCCACTCTGTAGCCTCCCCAATCACTCGATGCCTTCTATGCTACAACATCAACATATTTATACTCAACAGGGCCACGAATAACACATCATTACTCCAGAAAATCTCTCCATAATTCGGCAGTAAAAGAAAATAATCTTCGGATATTTTTCTTCCCTATTTTATCTTCTCACGCGTCTGCATCGTTCAACCACCCTCCAACACGTTGACAACCTATTTCTGATAGAGTCAAACACACTAACTACTCAAACAGCCACAGAAAATCCCATGAATGTCTCTAACCAACTGTACACTCCTTGTTTTCTTCTCTCCGACGATGCATCCCAACTTCACCTGTTCTGAAGGACTTACCAGTCCTGTTTAGACGAAACAGGCCCAATCCAATCAGCTGTATTGTTTTAATCTCCCAAAAAGTCGTCCAAAACCAAAACCAAAACAACAATATCGGGCTCTTTAAAATACGTAAACTCCCTGAGTTATTCAAACTGAATTTCCAACCAATTCCAATCCAAAACGTTGATCATACCATGCTTGTGAATCTTAATAGAGTCTTGCCAATAAATTTTAGCCCTTGAGTCTACTTAAATTGCCTCCAAAATTCGAACCCTAATTCTGTTTTGCTGAAGAACTCTTGCCAAAGCCGGTATTTCTTCAAATCAAAAGTTCATCACAACCCAGCCAAAGTTTATGAAATCCATCGATCATACCAAACCTGTTAAGCCTTAACAGACTCACCCAAGAAGTTTCAGCCATTGAATCTCATTATTCACACCACAAACACTAATTCTGTTATATTTTAAAACCAGTTTTCCCGCCTTTTTCTGAATTCAAATTGTTGAAGATGAAGTGCCCTGATCCTAAACAGGGGCGCTTTTAACAACTGGGATGCATGGGGGTGCCCTTATCCAAAATAAGGGCGCCTTTAACGCCTTTTATGGGGTGCCTTTAACACTTTTGTTGGGTGTTTCCAACACATTTATGGGGCGCCTTTAACACTCTTTCGGGGTGCCTTAAGTACTTTTTCCGGGGTCCAAAACCACTTTTCGAGCAACTTCATAAGAGTTTATTTCCTTGAAAACACTTAAACACAAGATTATTAGTGATAAAATGAGTCCTACCTAATGTAATTGTGGGTGAAAATGCGTCGCACTTGCGTGCTTATCAAATTCCTCCACACTTACACTTTGCTAGTCCTCGAGCAAAACAGAAAATTGACCCGCTACACAGCTGGTCATATAATAGGAGAGAGAGAGAGACCCGCTACACAGCTGGTCATATCAAATTTTTTCTTCCAGACCCGCTACACAGCTGGTCATAATTTTTTTTTTCAAGTCCCGCTCAATAGCTGGTCATAAACTACCTACAAACCTTCAATAGACCCGCTCAACAGCTGATAATGATTTGCAATAAAACTCCTGAAACACTAAAGTAAAAAGTTAACCACTCCCCCACACTTAAACATTACATTGTCCTCAATGTAATTGAGTCATCCAACGCAAAACTTAAGATGGGAAATTCATAATGCAAAAAGTAAACGGAAATATAAAAATAAATAAAATAAAAGTACACCTACTGGAATATACAAAAATGATCCCCATAAACTAACAACCTGAAAATTTGGGAATCAACCCAAAATACAACATTTACAAATGACAGTTTCACACTTATGTCATGAAAACGTGGAGACGCTGAAACTATCAAAAACCAAGATTTACCCCTAAACCAAGTTTTTACTGCACAAGGAAGTGCGTAAAGAACAAAATATGGAGATTTTATTGAGACTTGGGAATTATCAATCGGCTCATGCACTGTATCAGGAATAGGCAAGTCCTTTGGGTATTTAGATGCAAAGTACTCCAATAAAATTTTAGAAGCACACAATTCTAACCCAAAATTATGTAACTTTTGGAAGTGTAGGGATCTAGAAACAACCTCTAAGTTCGGTGAATTATCTTGTGAGATAGATTCATCTATGGAATTAGGCAAATCATCTACACAATCATCCACAGGGTCATCTACAAATTCTTTCTGGAACTGAGAGTTACTACAAGACTGATCATCATCATCATTAAATAATTTTTGGCATTCCAGAATTCTCAATCTTAGTTCCAAGCTAAGTGGTGTGTGCTTATAATACTTCTCATATATCTCTAGAGGAGATTCTTCACTTACCACATGTGGATCAAAACCTCCATACCGTTGCCTACGCTTATATTCAGCAAACGTCATCTCAGATGAGGTTTCCTGATAATTTGACTTTCTACGCTTATATTCAGCCAGTGTCATCTTAGGTGATGTCTCCCCAGAAGAAGTCATCATCCTCAAAATGTCCCTGAAAAGAAATACAAAAAGAAACGCATAAAAAGGAAAAAATAAAATCTAAACAAAAATGAAAATACTGTACAAAATTTAAAAATAATAATAATAATAATAATAATAATAAACCTAAAAATTAATCTAAAAACAAATCCGCGTCGGCGGCGCCAAAAATTGATCGAATTTTAGATAGTGGTAAATAGAGTTTTCGTTCGCTCGGACTTGATGAAATTGAATTTTAGATTAAAATTATAAAACTAGCAAATATATACAAAATAATAACAATGTTTTGAGAGGTACTAGGACTAGGATTCCACCAAATATTCAAATTCCTGCGATTCACCTATTTATTCTAAACCATTATAGCTCATTTAATAAGAATTTTGACTCTATTTCTTTGCCTAGGGTAGATTCTTAAAATATTAATTGTAAATCTTAAGCATGGCATATCAAAAGAATTAATCCTAAGCATAAACCATCAAACGAAATGACAATTAATTAAGAAAAATCTTTTTCTAATTTTAATTTAATGCAAATAGTCATATAAATAATTAAATGAATTTACCACATGATGAATTTTGGTTTCCTCCGTCGTCCCAGAGAAAGGTATAGTTCCACATAGTGAAAAAGGCGCTCAAAATATATTTTATAGCTCAAATGGTGTTTACAAAGAAGAGAAAAAGAGAAAATCAAATTAAACCGGGAATTTGCAACGCTTATCATCGTTGCAAACCCACTGTTAGAAAGAACAACTATAACCGTGGCAGGGTGACAGTGTTATCTCTGAAGCATAAACGACAGTATTTTACGACTATCTTTGTGAGTCTGTTCTTCACTATTTTTCTGCTGCTGCTGCAGAGAAATCTGCAGCAATTTTCTCCACTCTGTAGCCTCCCCAATCACTCGATGCCTTCTCTGCTACAACATCAACATATTTATACTCAACAGGGCCACGAATAACACATCATTACTCCAGAAAATCTCTCCATAACTCGGCAGTAAAAGAAAATAATCTTTGGATATTTTTCTTCCCTATTTTATCTTCTCACGCGTCTGCATCGTTCAACCACCCTCCAACACGTTGACAACCTATTTCTGATAGAGTCAAACACACTAACTACTCAGACAGCCACAGAAAACCCCATGAATGTCTCTAACCAACTATACGCTCCCTGTTTTCTTCTCTCCGACGATGCATCCCAACTTCACCTGTTCTGAAGGACTTACCAGTCCTGTTTAGATGAAACAGGCCCAATCCAATCAGATGTATTGTTTTAATCTCCCAAAAAGTCGCCCAAAACCAAAACAACAATATCGGGCTCTTTAAAATACGTAAACTCCCTGAGTTATTTAAACTGAATTTCCAACCAATTCCAATCCAAAACGTTGATCATACCATGCTTGTGAAGCTTAATCAAGTCTTGCCAATAAATTTTAGCCCATGAGTCTACTTAAATTGCCTCCAAAATTCGAACCCTAATTTTGTTTTGCTGAAGAACTTTTGCCAAAGCCAGTATTTATTCAAATCAAAAGTTCAGCACAACCCAGCCAAAGTTTATGAAATCCATCGATCATACCAAACCTGTTAAGCCTTAACAGACTCACCCAAGAAGTTTCAACGATTGAATATCATTATTCACACCATAAACACTAATTCTGTTCTATTTTAAAACCAGTTTCCCGCCTTTTTCTGAATTCAAATTGTTGAAGATGAAGTGCCCTGATCCAAAACACGGCGCTTTTAACAACCGGGATGCATGGGGGTGCCCTTATACAAAATAAGGGTGCCTTTAACGCCTTTTCTGGGGTGCCTTTAACACTTTTGTTGGGGTGTTTCCAACACATTTCTGGGACGCCTTTAACACTCTTTCGGGGGGTGCCTTAAGTACTTTTTCCGGGGGTCCAAAAACCACTTTTCGAGCAACTTTTTCCATAAGAGCTTATTTCCTTGAAAACACTTAAAACAAGATTATTAGTGATAAATGAGTCCTAGTTAATGTAATAATGGGTGAAAATGCGTTGCACTTTCGTGCTTATCACTTATTTATCGAACTTTTCTGCATATTAGTGGGAAATTTTTTATGGGAACTATTAGTGTGTAGTTGGATTATTCATAATGTTTAATTCAGAGTAGTTTTACATGTTTCCGGGTATACAAACATGTTTCTCTTACTACTATTTTTTCTTTTTATATTTTTTGAAGGGCACATCGTCATTTGGTCCTGTTTGCTTGAAAGAGGGAACTTTTTTTAGGAGATCTAATGTGAATTTTGACATAGTTTATTGGATCCAGAACAAACACTTCGTAAGTAGTGATCCATAATGTTGCATCTTACGTGTACTGATTGAATGTTAGGCATGTCGCCATGCATGTCAGTAGATTAACATTCTGCAGCGCTGCGTATAATGTCCTAGCATTATCATGCAACCTTCAAATTTTAGCATCTTTTGTAATTGTAAGAAAAATTGGTCATAAGATTTTTTTTTATTTTTTTATTTTTTTTTGAAGCATGGTTAGAAGGATATGTCGAGGTATAACAGACATTCAAAATATAACTAAGAGTTACAAACAAAACAAAAGAGTCTATTCTAACTTTTAACGAAAAACTTAAAAATTATATCTTTGTTTCTGAAAAAGAGTTACTATCACTTTTTAGGCTAATAGAGAGAATTATTTGTGTATATAAATATTTGTAATCAAAAGTGATTGACGAGATTTGGAAATCTTAATCGGAGAAGCTAATGTATTGCATTGGTTGGTTCATTAAAAAATCTATTAGTTTTT
Source organism: Papaver somniferum (assembly GCF_003573695.1). Taxonomy (NCBI): domain Eukaryota; kingdom Viridiplantae; phylum Streptophyta; class Magnoliopsida; order Ranunculales; family Papaveraceae; genus Papaver; species Papaver somniferum. The sequence continues at coordinate 72,755,586 of NC_039365.1, forward strand.
CGGGTCACGAGCTTATTGAATGTTTAATTGATTTTTATTTAATATAACTTGTTTTTAATAAAATTATTAGTTTCAAAAACATGGGTCTGATAATTCATAGTATATGAAAACAGACTCGTGCATCGTACGGGTGTAAAACTAGGTATTAATGTATTGAAATTTGATTTTTTTTCCATTGAATTTGTCATTGTTGCGCCTGAAAAACTCATTGCCGGCATGGTAAAGGTATGAATACTATGCCGGAAGGGACCAAATCGGCATGGTATTCATACTTTCACCATACTGATACACAATATCCCCCAATTATGAAATTGTAAGTACACTGCCGGCATAGAAAGATCATTATCGAGCATGCCGACACATGATGCAAGATTTTACCTGACTGCCAAAATTGCAGTTGATAAACACAGGAAAAGAAAAGTATATTGCATATCAAAACATAACTGATTTTACCTGACTGCCAAAATTGCAGTTGATAAACATAGGAATCGTTCCACGCATCGACAAAAAATTGGCAATGTCGCTTATCTTCCGGCATATGTTTATTTGAAAGTTTTTCTTTCGCTCCTTTTCTGGATAGGTTATGAATATGCTGATATGATAGTTGATGCGATGAGGATACCTAACACAAATTCATTCAGAGGTTTCAAAAAGAAAAGGATATCTAGGCTTAATTTTTTCCCTAAGAGAAGACGGTACGATAAGAATGGTAGTTTGTTTTTCGTGACCTCTTTAACTTCACGTATATGATAGGACTCGGATTAAGTATAATATACGCTTTTGTAGTAACATTATGTATCTACACATAAATTTTTTGATGCGGAAACCTACGTGTCCAATTAGTTACATTAAAAAATCGACATCCAATTTTAGAAGTTGTTTTCGAATAATATTTAAAATTTCGGATGCAACTTCGAACAAATTTCAGAATTTTCAGACATCCATTGACATCCTTAATTTATTCAATGTTTTGTTAGTTTTTAGGGTCATCGGAGCTTACTGATATACATATTTCATAAACGAGAAACAGGCCCGTGCATAGCACGGGTGAAAAACTAGTAATAATAACACAACAACTATCAACATCCGTCGTCATTTTGTTAGGTAGAAAATTGTGACAGTGCACTGTTGCGAGAAGTTAAGTTTGTGGGTAGCAGGCACAAATCTGATACGGCTTTAAAAGGCCGGCCTATTTACTCCGTGTTTTCTAGCCTAGCATAGTAGTAGTTGTCCAACATGTTTCCGACCTTTTCGTTAAGCGATCACTTAGAGCTTCTCCAATGACATGTGTGTGGAGATAAATGTCAAAATTCACCTAGGATGTACATCCATTTTCTCTAAAATCATTCTTCAACCCGGATGTCATAAATCAATGTATGCATGACTTTAGGTAGAAAATGTCCAGGGGAATGTCTAGTTTCTCACATTCCCCTTACATTGTCTACCATCCTAGTCAGTTTTTTAAAATTAAAAATATATTTTAGGGATTTTTAACAAACTGCCACACTTGCAAATCCCGACTCAAGAAAATGCCACCGTTTTTTCAGAGTTTATTAAATGCCACAACCGTTAGATATTCCGTCAGGGCCCACTAACTAGGTCTATAATCATTGAAAAAGTCAATACAACGTGTCAACATTACCTAACTACCCTTGAATTCGTGTTGGTCCAAACTCGACAATGACTCACACTATTAGGTCGATTTGAATAAGAGATGAAATCTCAGTTGAAATCTCTTTCTCTTTCCTTTCTTCTCTTCCTTCTCCTTCTTCTTTTTCTCCGGCGTTCCAGAGATGAAATCTCTGTTGAGAAAACCTTGCAGAAAATTAGTGAAACCAATCAACCGAGTGTGGTGCTGATGAGTTCATAGTTGGGTTTGGTTAGAATCCACGATTGAGTTGAAGCGAAGTGTTTCTGTGAAGGTTAGAGTTTGATGTTGAGTTTATTTGGAATTGATAAGCTAAACGGGATGTTAAAAGATGAAGACCAAAGGGTTATTTCTAAATTGAAGTTGTAGTATTGTCTTGAAGAAGAATTGAGATGTTAATGAAATTGTGAAGAAATTAGGGTTCCTGAAATGAATTTCGAGATTCAATTAAGGGTGAATAAGAAGGAATTAAAGGATGGGTTGAATAGATTGGAAGATTTTGATGGATGAATTGAGTTTCATTGAGAGAATAGAATATTTGGGAAATGAATTAGGGTTGGTTAAGAACTGATGTTGATGGACGAACTGAATTGAGGGTTTAGATGATTAATTGGAGGTGGGTTTCATCTGAATTGAGAGTTACGGTTGGAGACTAGCTTAAGTTCAATAGTTAGAGTTTGTATTTGGAACTCAGATGAATTATGAAGTTATCTGGGATGAACTGGCTGGTGCTTGAGTAAATGAGTTTGAGGTAATTGTTCTTCTCTATGAATTTTGTTTAAGTTATGCAGTTTTGTTGTTGAATTTATGGACTTATCTATAGACAGTGAATTGAGATGGATAAGATGAGTATGGTGGTTATGACATGAAGCCATGATTACAGTTTAGGCTGTCTAGAATGGATTGAAGTTCTTTTAGATGAATGTACTCATACTAATTCTGATTTTATACCAACCATGAGACAAGTCGTGCAGTATCTTAATGGAGATGCTGCTCTACTTCAAACAGAATTATGGGTCCTTGATATGAGCGATACACTGAGTAAAGCATTCTCGCGAGTAAGCATGGGAGACTTATACCCTTGCTCTGCATCATCATCCACCCACAATGAGTCAGTGCCATCTGGTCCCCGTTGATTTGTGTTAAAGGAATTCTTCAAACAACAACCAAGGAATTGAATCAGGGGTTTTGATGTAATCTGAAGATGGGTTTTTGCCCAATTTGGTTTTGATCAAATGGTAGTCATGAATTACAGGAGACGGTGGCTGAGATTGGGTCTAATGACAGTTGTTCTTGGGTCATTGTAAGAGTGGTGAGAATCAAGAAGATGCTTGTAAGAAATTGCTTATATGTAAAAAAGATATATAGTTCCACTGATACTGGTAGAGGGGAGCTGCATTGCAGTCAGTTGTGGCTAGTGATACTGGAATTGTTGTTCGAGACAAACTAGCATAAGAACTTCTCTAAGCAAAATTTAGTTGAACAAACAAATCAAAATGTCGGTAGTAATGGAATCAAGTAGATCTAGTAGATATGCTGCTGATGTTGATTCAAGTTCAAACAAAGTGGGTTCTTGGGTTCTAGAAACGAAACGGATGTATGTTTGCTCAACCACCAGCATTCTTCTATCCTACTGATGCCTTGCAGTTTGCTAAAATCTAAGTGTATGATTAATTGAATAGAAATGATCCCATCTTTGGAGCCGTGTTAGATTGAAGACATGATAGAGTGAATAAATCAGTTTTATGTGAATTTGATATGCCACCAGCAGAACGCATGTAGGTGTTTGCTGAATTGCTTGAACCACCTGCTTCACTCGAAAATCAACAATCGAGTTCTCGTTGCGGCTGCCTGTTGACTGCCATGGCTGGATGTATTTCTGGAGTGGATGAAGTAGACTACAAGGGTTTTGGAATTCAGTAGAGTTTTGGACAGAGATTTCAAGTCATGAAAATAGTTCTAAATGAGAACTTGTCGCTGCTGTTTTTAAGGGAGTGGTGTTGTTGGTTATGAAGATACAGAATGAATTTGATGGTGCAATGGAGGCTTGAATCGGTGTTGGTCTAGGCTTGAATCCGTGTTGGTCCAAACTCAGACAATGACTCATACTATTAGGTCGATTTGAATCAGTCCTAGTTAGATGGTTTGGGGGTTAAATGTCTTTTACTAGGGCTGATTTACTGCCATGTAGGCACTAACGACAGTTAACCGTTTTCTCAAAAAAACGGGATGGAAAAGGTCAAATGTGTGGCATTAAATAAACTCTGAAAAAAACGGTGGCATTTTCTTGAACTGCAAATTGGAAGTGTGGCACTTTATTAAAATCCCCTATATTTTATTTACTAAAATTAATTCTAATACAATAAATAATCATTTTTAGATCTAATAAAATCTTAAAATTACTAAACATAAAATTTTGCATTTAATAAGAAAATGATCACAAACAACTCCATTGGAGATGAATAACTTTTTTCACCAAACTTAAGGAAAATTTGGAATAAAGATGTCTTATTTGTGTTGCCACATAGAAAATACATACAACAACCATTGGAGAAGCTCTTAATTTACCAATAACATCCTCCTTTGACTTTGTTCAACCAATATGGCCGTGGACTTTTTTGTGCGACGAATTGGTTTTTGAGGAATCAGGTTGAAGTGGCATGAACACATAGAAATCAATTTTGTTAATACATTACATATAGTTCAGATCTGTAATACTAGTTTGCAAATAGTGTGCAGATAGTGATACATTTAAAACTGAAAGAAATATTTTCAACAAGTATTTATACTCATGGTGTCTGAAAGACATTTTGGATCATCTTGCTGGGAGATTCTTGAGCAGCATGTTCCAATTGAAGCAATTCATCGGAACTTAGACGCCAACCTAAGGCGCCTAGATTCTCTTTCACTTGTTTCACCGTCTTCCCTCCGGGTATCGGCACTGTACCCTTGCAGATACACCAATTTATTGCAACCTGCTCTAGAAAATACAAATTGGAAGTTGCATCTTTGGGGTAACAAGTTAGAAGATGTAAACAAGCAAGTATGAGTTTTCTGTCCTGATGATACTATAAGCTGTAAATAACACATAATGTTTGTAAGAATAGCGTGCCTAACAATTGCAACTTTAGGTCTGTTCAAGTGCTAAAACACTTGCCTACTCATGTAAATCCAACCCACTTTACTTGTTCACAATGCTTCATCTTCATTAATAAACACAAGTTTTTCATTCTTATACCCAGTACTCAATGCTACTGTAGTAACTATACCAAGCTGAAGTGGTTGGTCATGGGTGCAGAACGCTTTTACTTAACAGATACACGCGACTGAGACACCTGATAAAATAACTACTTGAACTAGAAAATAAGACTTCAAACACATACTTGAGGTATGGTCTTGCCTCTCCTTTTCGCAATTTCTCTTAGTGAACGCAGCAGTGGTTCCAAACCAGGAAGAATTTGTCTGAACAGCAAACCTCTGCAACAGAAAGGAAAGAGAAGGAAAGAATCAAGAAAACAGAAACCACGGAAAAGAGAAGGCCTGGAAATACAAAAATGGCATGTAGGTTTTTCTTTTGAATAATAAAAAATAATAACAAAAAAATGTAGGTTTTCTTTTAGCTGATCCAATGTCTCTAAAATTAAAAAATTTAGACGTGAGATAGTAAGTTTTTTAGAGCAAGGAAAACTGATTACCGTAGCCCATTTGGAAGGTTGGACAGAGTGTATTTCCCAGTAAGCATTCCAAGCCCCAGAGGACTATATGAAATCAAGCGGATATCTAAAGAATCACAAATTTCCTTAATCTCCATCTGGTCTCTCCCAATACTCAGCAAAGAAAATTGCACCTGCAATTAGACTAAAGAGTCTTAACTGCAAAGTCTCAATCAGCCCAAAAACTATGTCATATTATCAACAATTATCATAAAACTAGGTTTTTAGGCATACAAGGCCAAAACCAAATGGTAAAGCATTTGGCCACACCTTCATGATCTTTAGTACTTTTGGTAAGATTTAAACTAGAAAACTCATGGTTCTTCATTTTTCTGCAATAGCTAGTACACCACATTTGTTATATTCTTTATCCGGTGCCAAATAATTATTTTTAGCACATGTTATCTTTATTCAAGATAGTTCCTGGCAAATACCCACAAGCACTGAAGTAAAAGAAAGAAAGAAAAAAGGATGCAAGAAAGTTAATCCACTTTGAAGAAATTGACTGTGTGAGTCTAGTGAACTTCCTTGTGGTATCATTTGACACATGCACTGAAGGAAAAGAAATAAGCAAGTAAAGCAACTCACTGTGAAAAGACAGGTTGTACCTGAGCTGAGCATAGGGGAACACCTCGCGAGTTAAGGTATTTGTGGATCTTTACAAGTTGTTTTGGTCCATAATTGCTCACACCAACAGCTCGAACTAAACCCTACATAATCATTTACAGTCATTAGACATTATTTAACAGTTTCACAATGATTTTACTATTTTAGCAAAGTTGAGAGGATTATTAACGAAAGAAAAGCTCAACGTGAGGCTCCTCTCTTTTTTTAATTACAATATATTTCTAATATTCGAAACATTAGGTAAGAAAGGGCACCTTCTCATACATTGCAACGAGGCCATCCCAAAGAGCGATCTCCTGTAAAGGAGCATAGTTTGCTGTTGACCAGTGCAACTGTCCTATCCCAATCTGTTCAATTTCCATTCGGTCCAATGATGCCCTGGAAACAATTTTGTTTACAGATTAGTAACTCATACCAAGAAATATTTCCTGACCATGAAAATCAGAGAATGAAGTGTCTAATAACTAGTCAATCAACATCAAACAGAGTTTAGTTTATATCGAGATTAGAAGGTGAACTAAACTGTGTAGTTCACAATGGGAAAGAAGACCAAATGCTATAAAGAAAGTCAATATATAAGTATAGAGAGCATACTTGCAAGCTTTTACGAACTGTCCAGATGTTAGGCGCCATGGATATGGAGCAAATTTTGTAGCAATCACAATGTCATCTCGTACTCGGCTTTGCCCTGATTAATATGCATCACGTGTATTTCAAAATAAATGGGATTACAAAACCTTCAACAGAAACCTTTACATAAACTCTCATTCTTGTAATTAAGCTTTCCTGATTAGCAACTGTAGGAGCGAGATCTGGTTTATCTTTAAGCTTTGCATTCAAATATTTCAGGGTAACTCACATCAGTTATCAATGCGCGTGCTACGTAAAATTGGGTTGTAATGCAATAGACCCACAACTACGTAACTAGCTCTCAACAAATTCGGGAATTAGAAGCGAAGTGTATTTATTGTCATATTAGTTTAAGTTCACTCAAGTCTGACATGTATTTCTGCTATATATCCCCATGTTATACGGAATGCTAATCAACTATCTCAGTTAGTGTTGAGATAACTAAGTTAAGAAAGATTGACCTTTGAACTCTTGGAGGAATTTGCCGAGAAGCTTTTCGCTCTGTCCATTTAGTCTACCAGTCCCATAAGAATCAGCCGTGTCAAACAGATTGATACCATTCTCGACTGCTAAGTTAAACGTCGCTTGAAGGTCATCATCCATAGCTTCCTGATATCCCCATAGTAACTGGTTTCCCCAAGCCCAGGTTCCAAACCCCATCGGGGAAACAGTCAATGGACCCATTTTAACCTGCCAAGGGAGCATGTTTTATTAGATAATAACTTTTGCTAACAGCAGAACTAGAAACGCCACTAGCTAGTGCTAGTTGTTGCTTTAAGTAGATAGATACCTTTTCCCATGGCCAAAATGGAGGTCCTAGCCGAGGAATTTTGATTTGCGTCAAGGAAGAAAATGGAAGGGTATTTTCATTTGTAGCACGGCTACTTATAATATATTTGTTGGATGTTGCGGTTAAGAGAGCCATATTGCTATAATCCTCTCCCTGCAGTTGGGAACTAGGTGGGTACGATCTTGTTACACATCATTCGGGATTGCTCACCATGATAATATTGTACATTATCTGAAATTATAAGTTCATGTTATGTATTATCTATATTTTTTTCTTTGATAATTCCACATTTAAATATCTATGTTTGAAAAAGAAATAATGTTCACAGGATCAATCTAATTGAGTTTTACTTGTTTCAGTTGAGCAAATAATCAAAGCCAATGGATAGCTAGATTAAGAGAATAAATAGTACCAACCAATATAATGATCTACAAGAGTTAAGTTGAACACATGTTTGAACTGTAATACTTAGAAAGATGAGATCACTAAAAGTATTACCAGAAAACATTTAAGTTCGGAGTAGTTGAGCAAGACGGATCAAAACATAAAATTAGCACAATCTACGAAGACAGCTACTTAAGCAAAGAAGTGTTATCTTTTCGACCCAAGGAATCGTAAGTGGCAACTAATAATAAGTATTCAGCAGATTATGAGAAACAACATTAAAAACACTCAAATTTGCAACTTGCATAACCCTTGCGTCTTTATTGTCGCCTAATGCAGAATTAGCAATTTCACTTCCAAGTTACCAATAAAGTATAAACAAAATCTAAAAGGGTAAGGAGAATAGTGAAAGTCTGTAATACATGATCATTGTTAAATTGAAGTATCTAAAACTATCTAAAATCAGCCAACAGGATAAAGTGGGGAACATAAAAAGGTAATAACAACCTATAAATGAAAGACCGTTTCTAAACAAACATACCTGATAAATATTTTGCAGAAATAAGAGACTACGGTGTCCTGAGGATCAGGAGATCATGATGCAATCAGAGATATGTGCAGCGGAGGGATCTTATATGGATAAAATGTGTGTGGATTTCTGTGGACCTATTTTTCAATAATATTTCAACCGGACCCATAAGTGAAATTTGGGAGAAAATTACAGTTTCATCATAAAACAACCCAAAACCACACGACATTAATGTTATTAACTAGATTTGTGTCCGTGCTACGCTCGGACGGACCCGTACACCATCTATCATATTTTTTTTTACTTTTAACCGTATTTTTGGTATGGTGTATGTGGCTTCGCCTCGCGCCCTCGTGCATTTTTATTTGGTTTCGAGGGGCTTCGCTCCGCACTATGGCTTAGGATTTTAAATTTGGTGTGGCGCGGCGTCGCCTTGCCTGTCTCAATGCATGCTTGGCTCGGTTTCGCCTCGCCCTGTCCCAATGCATGCTTGGCTCGGCTTCGTCTCGCCCGTCCCGATGCATGCTTAGGATTTTTGATTTCGTAAGTTGCACGTTGCTTGCTACCACATCGTTTTAAGCGAATCGCTTAGGAATTTTGATTTGGTGTAGCTCAATTTCGCCTCGCCCCGTCGTTTAGGATTTTTAAATTGGTGTGGCGCGACTTCGCCTCACCCCATCACTTATGATTTTTAATTTGGTGTGGCTCGGCTTCACCTCACCCCATCGCTTAGGATTTTTAATTTGGTGTGGCTCGGCTTGTCCACGCCCCGTTGCTTGGGATTTTTAATTTGGTGTGGCTCGGCTTCGCCTCGCCCCGTCGCTTAGAATTTTTGATTTGGTGTGGCTTGGCTTCTCCTCCCCCGTTCCGATGCATGTTTAGGATTTTTGATTTGGAGTAACTCTATGTTTTGAGTATTTACGTAACCATTGAAATTATAGGATCATCCGTATTTATGTAACTACTGAATTATACATTTTCGTGTCATGCGGCTTTGCGTTGCCCCTTCTTGATGCATTTTTTATTTTGGTGTGTAATTTTAATGCAGTAAAGCTTGTGAATGGTTTTAATCAAAATTGTAAAACATTACACTAAAGATCAAATTGTACTAAGAAAACATCCAAATAGTTTCTCTCTTCGTGTATATATCTGTTTTAAGTTCTAGGAAAGAACCCGCGCTACACACCGTGTAATTATTAGGTCCTGCCTTGCATGGACTATTAGTATTTTTTTTCCTCCCCTATTGGATTTCTATAATTGCGAACCTATGAAATTGTATGATATGAAACAAACACCACGTATCTATCAAAGTTTAATCGTGTCCATACGTTTCTAGCTTCCTGTACACAACGCCGCATTAGAGAGGAACAAAAATATTTAGTGCTAGTGAAAGATCGTGGACAATTATATATGTTTGGTTCGACAAAAGAAGCAATGGCAGACTACTTCTGAAAATACACATAAATACAAAAGTTTAAAAATCTTATACTGTGAACAGAAAGTTTTAACATTGACCCTGCATATCTACGATGATACTACAAAGAGAGACAACTATGGATCAACGTGCAAATCTAATAACGATTCTATCAGGAGAAGACATGCTAAAATTAAAGGGACATGCATATACCAAGTAAGCTTTATTTTTGTCGGATAATACACAACTTGATTTTATTTAATTTATAAAGCGAAGTCCTTGAAGTTGGATAAGAGAAAGATGGAATAGTCCTAATTTTTCTGTTCAGGCTGAATTTCAGTCATTAACTCACGACCCCAACTTTCATTTTTCTTTGCATCTTTTCACTTCCCTTTCTCCTTAAACTTGAACTCAAATCCAACTGAATTATGACCTAAATTAGCATACATGTCTTATCACCATCACTGACTGTACTCTTAATCCTTGGTAACAACCATCACATCCAACACCAAATTTAGGTCAAAACCTCTGAATCAAAAGCAACAATCATAGCATTAACACTACTGGTTTGTCGCCCTTGTAAACAAATCCATCTCCACTGATCCAACAGCTCCATGCAAAACCCATCTTCAATTACTGCTCCTTGAACTTCATGGCGCGAATCCAGCCCCCAATATCCACTGTTATTGTTATATGTATGTCTTGAACCCAGGCTTCACAGTATTTGTATCCATCCATCATCCTTATTGTATTCCAGCTGAGAACAACCTCCTGATCCTCTCCGTTCATCACCATTTAGCCACATGAAATCAGTGGCAGCAGCAGTCCGTGAACCCTCCTTTCTTGCTAGTTTATCGGCTTAAACGCAGTCGATATCCTTCAACAGATCGTTCCCCAACACCGTACATCTACCAAATACAGCCATTGTTAACATATCACCAGCACTGTACCTTGTTTGCTTTTTTTTTCTTCTAAACAGGTCCAAGCCAATGATAGACACGCCTTGTACTCGGCTCCTGAACATTGGTTAGTGGGTTTATAATCAAATGTTTGTCAGATGTTATCAAATTACTATGTTAGAGATGCATATGATATATAGAGTAGTAGGGTGGTTTCCGAAATTACCTGCCTTTAATCTTCCTTTTATCCATCGACTGCTCTTAAGAGTTCCTGGTACGACATCAGCTGATGGATCGTAAGTAATTCGCATACAAAAAGAAACCATCAGCCAATTGACATATCTTCTAAATTGTGCATATGATCTCCATAACGGACTTTTGTCATTATTGCCCTTCTCTCTCTCCTTCCACTCACTCTTTTTTTCCCTCTCTACCACCGATCGGGCAAACAAAATGTGATCACCGAATTGGAGACTGTTGGAGTCTCGTATGGAGATCTACATCGGTTATATGAGAAGTATTAATAGAATTCAACATACTGTAAATTTTCGTTACTATGATTAGTAAACTTACCTTATCTTGGATGACATGAGCATTGTTAGAAAACTACATTTCCCGTGTCTCACTCTGACAGTGACCAAGGCATGATTTTTCGATGGCCTTGATGATAAAGAAAAAAAGTAAGAAGCAAAAACTCGAATAGAAAATCAATACCAAGTAAAAACAAACAATCCAAAAGAAAAACATACAAAGATAGAGAATAGACTTGCTTAAAGTTATGACCAAAATGTTTGTATTAATTTTAAAGTAACCCTATTAATCAAATATGAAACCCAGGTAGATTATACTCACCGCTAGGCTTTCAAATTCAAAGCTCAATCGTCTCTTATAAGGCACTGGATAAGCTTGTTGTGCCATCTGCAATCATGAAACAAAATAAGTGATTGCAACCAATAAATCAAGACAATCAGAGCTATCTATAAGAGGTGGCGAATTATACTAAGTGCAAAAGGTTGAGGAGTTAGAAATGGTATCAACCATAATGAATCCATAAGGAAACTGAACCCACTTCCTTCCATGGAAATAGGACGTTGAAGGTTGTCATTTTGTTATATTTATATATATGATTAGTTGAATGCCTGATGCCACTGTGCATATGATTTTATTTTCAATTAGGACAGCCAAAGGAAGCCAATTAAACAACTGGTTTATCAAAATGATTCAGTTGATTATATTGAAAAAAACATAACAATTTATATGTTTGTCTATCTAAAGTACATACCATTTTCACAGTGCACTCATTCCACTGCCAAAAATGCTTTGATGTCTGCCTCAAATTAGATGTACAATTTGTTGATACTCGACATGCAATGCCAATGATTTAGTTGATTATACTGGAAAACAAAACAAAACTATCTATATATTTGTCTATCTAACGTATATACCATTCGCTTAGTGCACTCCATCTGGATGCCATAGAATGCTTTGATGTTTGTCTATCTATATATTTGTCTATCTAATGTTAATAACTATAGAAATGAGTTAATATCAATCAGCAAGACCTCATGCATCTCACAAAACCGAGTTTTTCAGTCCAAAATTGGGCGTAAACTCTACTAATAGAGAGAAAATTAAAGAGCTTGCAACAAAATCACAGTACTATATATAGTGTCTCTATGCTTTCCCATGTAGGCTCACCGAGCACAAAACTGTGTCCCGCTAATTCATGAGAATCCACGAAGGACCTATGATACTAACTCAATACAGACATACAATTGCGCAAATGTTCTATGAGTGCTACTGTGCAAAGCTGTATTTTTCTAGCCACCCATCCATTTGACTACTGAATACGTCATATGGCTTCAACAACAGCCTTAACTAGGCCCCTGACCTGGTAATTATCATCTTAGTTGCTCACTTGTGGGTTACTGATGAAATTGTTGTGCATTTAAAATTCATTAAAACTTATGCATCCTAATTACCAACTTCCCTATCGGGCCCATTCAACATTCATTCTACGGCAGGGTTGAACTATAAGGATGTGAACGGTTCAAATACATCCAGTTCACCACCTAACCACTGTAATTTTGTGTCAAGATAAAGGGTTGTCATTGGGTCGAATCCAGTTCCAGAAAGAAGAACCACAGGGTGCTAGGTGTCCAAATGTAAGCAAAACAGATATTGAGGGACTCCCGCATTGAATCCTGTGACGGTGACCAAAGTGCACTTATGACATACAAAACAGAGAATGGTAATATTTGCCAGAAGGAATGGATGATCCATGCAATCTGCCACTGCTCATTATACATGTGATTTTCCTTTAGGTGGAGCTGTAGAAAACATACTCAGATGTATTTACTTAACCCTTGTTGATACAAAGATAAAAATTAGGATTAAAAAGAACACATTGAAAGTGTTTAAACTAAAAGCACAACTTATGCATGGATTATTGCTTTGTGGTAATATAGACTGATAGAATAGTGAATTAAAAGCTACACTTTCATATATCATACTTAGATAATGGACTACTTTGTAGATGCTTAAATTAGGTTTGAGGGACTAACTCATGTCATACTAATACATCAAATGAGAGTTGTTTTATTAAATTAGTGAAGAATGAATTATTACCTGAGAAGAGACACAACAAAGATTGCATTTTCAATTCCTGCTAATAACATCTCCAGCAAATGGCAAAGATTTCCTATGAGAAGTTCCAAGACATGACTGGATAAAAGATAGGTAGTTCACCATCATTTGGCTTCCATCTCCACTTCTAGACTGTATGCTATCGTCCAGTTGGAGGAAAGAGATCCAGTGTGAGTATGTCTTGAATAGTGAGATCTTTTCTTTAATGGATATTATGGTTTCTCCGTAACTTATCTTGGACAAAACTCGTACCTGCAAAATAAAACAAAAGGTTTAGGGTTTCTTAATTCAGAGAAAAAAAGAGACAGAGAACAAAGGAGTAAGGGATTACCAATAACAATTAAAAGAGAGATCGTGATGATGGATATGAAGCACGGAGAGAAGAAGATGAAAATAGAATTAGGGTAAGAAAAGAGGGTTTTTTTCTTATACCATACTTCGACAATGAACCGATAGAATAGTGAATTGAAAGTTACACTTTCATATATCATAATTTGATAATGGAATCGTGATGATGGATATGAAGCACAGAGAGAAGAATATGAAAATAGAGGGTACGGAGAAGAGAGATTTTTTTCTTTTATATTTTCCTGGATTTTTTCTATAATTTTCCCCGGATAATTTTTCTTAGGGTCTGTTTGGTAGCTTGGAAATGGGATACCATATGCTGGATTAGGTTATCATAATTTAATTTATGATAATCGGGAAAATGATTAGTTTTAGCGATGTTTGTCTTAAATTTTATCCTATCCTGGGTTAACTTAAATAGTGTTTGTTTGACATGATGTCTAGCAGTAGGTTAATATAAATAATGTTTTTTTCAAACACCCAGATCCATATAAATTAATGTTGGACATTTTAAAATAAAAATATCTAAAATTATAAATATTAAAATAAGAATTCGATAAAAAAATAAAAATATCCAAAAATAAAAAATGATAAAAATTAATAATAAAAAACTAAATAGTACAACGACGTCGTCGATAATTATTCCATATTGCATCAGCAATTGAAGTACGAAGTTCTGACGCTAAATCTCGGTCTCTATTTCTCCCGAGTCTGGAACCTTCGTTATTGTCTTCTGGTATCCCAGGATCAGTTTCTGGTACAGTGTTAACATCTTCACCATCAAGAAACAAATCATTTATACACTCCCTGCGAATATGGTTATGGATGATGCAACAAGCTAGCACAATTTTCACTTGTGATTCATACGGATATTGAGGTTGTGCTTGCAAAATAATGAATCGCCTTTTAAGTATTCCAATAATACGTTCAACTGCATTTCGTAATGATGAGTGTCGAAGATTAAATAATTCTTTGGCATCTTTTGGGCGATTTCTCCCATACTCTTTCAAGTGATAACGAACTCCTCGATACCGAGTAATAAAACTTGGCGTAAGAGCAAAACCTGCATCTCCAAGATAAAATTTTCCTACACAAGTAAAAATTTAAGATTATATTACCCCAATAGTAAAGGAAAGAAATATTTACCCCAATAGTAAAATAAAAAAATAATAATATAATCATACCTTCTGGTACTATTAATTTATCGGATCTTGTTAAGGCTGAATCTAGCACGCCCGTCATGAGCTGAACCTTCCCAACCCGCAAGAACATAATGAAATTGCAAATCGAATGAGCATGCTACTAAAACGTTTTGAGAAATAAATCCTTTTCTGTTCCGATAAAGAGGTTGTTCTTCCTCACTAACCATTGCCGGTATGTGAGTTCCGTCTATTGCTCCAACACAGTTCTATGTCGAATACATACAGTTTTTAATTAATAAAAATAACACAAAATTAATTTTAATTAATGAAATAACGATAAAATTTGTGTACCTTAAAGTATGGATAAAACCTCAGATTGTCTCTTATCTCATCAGGAGTACAAGGCCCTGCTGGTTGCAAGAAATCATCTGCAAGTTGAACAATAGCATCTAAAACAGCATTAAAGTGTCGACTGATTGTCTCACCAGAATGTTGAAAGCATTCTTGGAGTACTTTATTGCGTTCATTGTGACCAACGACAAGCATAAATATCGCCACCTTCTCCTCAACTCTAACTCCCTTGCTATGGCGAAGCAACTGTTTTTCTTGTAACAATTCACATAATAGCAAAAAAACATGTTTTTCCATTCGAAAATTGTTTTGACATCGCACATCATGTCCATTTAGAACTTCATCTACGTGAGCTGAGCCACTAAGAATTGAATCATAACATACGGTCTTCTCCACAAAGTATTGATAATAACATGCTATCAATGACGTTGTCGCTGCTGTGACAGCTACTATGGCATCCTCGTCATCTTCGGAACTAGCCATAAATAAATTATATTATGTACCTAATCATGAAAAAGAAATACAAACAATCAAAACCAAATAAAGAATAAATTTGAATTTATTGTAAAATTTAAATAAGTAATCATAACAAAGTTTCATAATCCATAAATAATTAAAAATCCGATACCGTGTTGTCGACTTAAATTTGAACCTAAACATAACCAGACAAAAACTCAAAATATCCACCTAATTAATTGGAAACCAAACCATATAAACGCAAACTAAACTCAAATCATCAACCTAATCACTTATGCCACTTTAATAGTAATCGGAATAGTTAAGCTTTGACAATAACCAACGTCGTCTCCTATCCCCACTCAACACTATGAAAATCTTTGCTTTTTTCTCATCTTCCAATAACTCTAAACCTTGCATGAATAAAAAATCATCCAGTTCTGGTACTATTTCCTCAAGTGAAGCAACTACACTTTTCTCCAGAGAAGAGTTTCTATTTTCCTCTTTTTTGGTCGCTATATTGTTAACAGCACTTGCCATCAAACTAATTGCTTCCACCATCCCTTCACCAGTACTCTTTTTTGTCTTTTTAAATGAACGAGAACTAGATCCTATTGATGTTCTCATCTTTTTTTGCGGTTCAGATGTATTATCATCGCTGACATTGCCGTTTCCATACGTATTCTCGTTATGGTCTTCAGGATTCTCATTCTGGTCTTCAGTATTATCATCACGATCCTCATCGACCTCATTATTATCCCGATTATTATCATCCCTAAACCTGCTATACTTTCCAGTGGCCCTACTGTCACCAAATATCATAGCTAGTTCATTATATTGTGGAAGAGACCTTGTCCTCTACTGTTTGCATTCCGGATGTTTCTACAAGTTCAAATTTATAATTTATTTACTTAGAAATATGATGATTATATAATAAAGCTTGATAAAAGAAATTAAATAAAATCACAAACCTCGATATGATTACTCCATACAGCATCAGGTGCAGTCACAATTTCTTTTCCATCATTCCAACCAAAACCACTTTGACCTCTAAGACTACTTACAACATTAAAATTTTTCTTCAAAGTTTTCATGCGATTTTTCAGCACTTCCTTATTAAAAGAAGGTCCAAAGCTTTCTTTGAATTTGGTGACAATGCTCACCCAGGAAATTTTTCTAAATTGACCATCAAGTAATTGTTTACCAACGACTTTTTCCACCATAAGTTCTATAAACAGTTGATCCATTGAAGGAGTCCAAGTGGTTCTCCCATTTGCAACACTCGATGATTCACTCTCCATAAGTTCTATAAAGAAAAGCTAACACGTGAAAAATAAAAACAAGAGTCTAATCATATTACCCCTCAATTTCTCCAATAATTCAACAACCATCATCGTAAGACAAAGAAAAGATTGCGGAAAATTAACGAAGAAATCAGTAACATGGGGAAAAACTTAGGAACCTACTGCATTATAAACATGGTTCAAAATGATGCTAAAGTGCCAGAGCCAAGAGGAACTTAAAATATATTAAAGTCGTGTCATAACGTTACCACCAAACCTAATTGAGCACTAAGCAATCAACTGAAAATAGATACATTCGGATAGACTAACTTATGAAGTCTAATTGATTAAAATTGTATACTAGAACATGATAGACTAACTTATGAACTACTACCACAATGAAAACTAATTGATAAAAATAGACTAACATGATCTAAACACAATGAAGCCAAAAGTTATTGTCTCATAAGACAGACCATCAGCTGAACCTTATATATGCCTTAGACTAATATTTACCATTTTCATTCTCTATATCGGCAGATGTTAATCTAAAAGATACAAACAATTATGTCCCATTTATCATTCTTCAGTTAAGTATACCTTATTGACATACGAATGAACTCATCTTCCCTATTAACAACCTTCATTTATGTTAGCATCGTTCATAACTCATCCGAACATTACTAAAAAAACACAAAACAAAAATTTTCCTTTGAGGAATTTTATCGAACAATTACGGTTCTGAACATAATTTCTAATTTTCAATCAATTTCTGGCGTCCTAACACGAACAACTATACCATTCTTAACATATAAATCAGATATAGCAACAAACACATAGCAATTTTCAGAAAATAATCAAAAAAATCAATAATTAAAATTGAATAGACAATGGTTCCGAACAGAGGGAGAGAGATAGAATACCTGTGAGATAGAGGAAGATGAAGAACCTCTACAAACAGGAAAAAAAAAACTTAATCAATTCTGTGATGAAAAGCTTATAATCATAACAAATCTTATTTTTGGTACCTGAGATTTCTCTATGAATGTGAAAAAAAATTGAAGCAGTATAGAAGAGAGGAACGTATTTATAAACCCTTCGTGGGTTTAGTGGGTTTAGGAGTGGAGTCTGTTGCACTATCCGTGGACGGGAAATGGGGAGAACGAGTTTATGGGAGAATACCAAAATCCTGCTTTTTTTGGTGTTCGAAAATCACGGGAGGTTATGCTATCCGTATCCACGTTTGGAATATGCCTGAAACAAACACAAAATAACCGTATTTATTGGGATAAGCCAACCTAGGTTGGGATATCTGGGTTCCCAAACACGCTCTTAATTTAGAGGATGGAAACCGTTTTTTTCTCTCCTATCAAGAAAAGTGAAACGCAGCAATCCTATGAGTGGGTGAGGGTCACCATCGAAGGAGGAGGGAGGTATCCCCACGGCGCGACGCATGGCCTCGCATGGCTTAGGATTTTAAAGATTTTGATATCCTGCATTTTGGTTGACCTTGCACAAATACTCCAGGGAATAAAAATTTAAGTTTTTTAGAGTCAACTTGAGAAAATTACTTCCATTTTTTTTTTCTTCCGGGTGGTATCTATGATGGACAAAGGACCACGAGTTCTTCTCTAAGTTGGACGATAAAGATTATGTTATGACCCGCTCTAAGCTAACCATAAGTCAAAAGCAGGTATTACTCGAACGAATCAAGGATTGTATAATCTGGCCACACTAAAAATTGGGTATTGTGTAGTCAAAAGCGGGTATGAAACACTAACCAGACAGGAGCAAAGCACTCACACAAATTTGGCACCGAATATAGGAGCACATGCTTCAGAAGCAACAAACCAGGAGAACATCCTGACAACGAAAAGGATTTGACAAGAAAACTTCCCACCAAAGATCAGACTATTCCTATAGAAAGTCAGCGACAACCGGTTACTAACTTTTGGAGCTCCTTATACTAGGAAAATCATCGACCATAATGTGTGCCCACTTTATAACAACGAACCAGAATCAAATCAACATTGTTTAATTGCATGCAAACACACAAAGGAAACTTGGAAGCTCATGGGAAAACATCTACAATAACTGGAGGAACTAGGGAGTGCAACTCATACAACAACATCATTCTTCCACCACACCATTACCAAACATGATAGCACAAGCGTCTATTTCAAACCAAGGAAGCAACAACGTACAACGGGAATGATACAACGACAATTAACAATAATATCAACTGAGGGGCCAATGGACTTCAACAAATTCATCAAATTATCACAAAACAAGCAAACCTTCACTTTAACTTGTTTCACATTATGGAATATCTAGTTGGAGAGAAATACAAGGGTATACAACCAGAGCCGATCATGTGCCTAGAAGGGCCCTGTGCGGAAAAGTTTCGTATGGCCTTTTATAAGTCAAATATATTTTCTTGATAATTTTACAACGACAATAAGAAAAAAATTCCAATAATTTGCAAAATCATAGACAATGATGCACTAGATAAAACGTTAAGTTAAGCGGGAGCAGTAACTTTTTTTGTTAATGTCTACCTACAAGAACAAGAATACCCGAAAGAAACTCAAAATATATAGCCATGGTTATACCAATATGGTAATAAAGATGGAAGCCTAAGTATAATCAGGGGTTGATAAATAACAAAACATTCAATGGCCTAGAGGATCGATGTACTTTAGTATCTTGCCCAAGGTCACGTGTTCGAGCTATTGCAAAAGCAAATTATCTTTTTAATTTATTTATTTTTTCCTCAAATGTTAGACTGGGCTTGGAGGGGGATAAGTGTACATCATAGGGAAAAAGGCCCTCTATAGAGCTGGGCCATGTGCGGTCGCACGACCTCAGTCCCGAGCTATTGCAAAAGCAAATTATCTTTTCAATTTTTTTATTTTTTATTTTCTCAAATGTTAGACTGGGCTTGGAGGGGGGATTAAGTGTACATCGTAGGGAAAAAAGGCCCTCTACAGAGCTGGGCCATGTGCAGTCGCACGACTTCAGGTCCGACTCTGTATACAACAAAACAATTCAGACAACAAAACAGACTTTTCAGATAGTTTACTGCTGACTCAAGAATACCTACGGGCCCGCAAGCATATCAATTCCATACAATTTTCAAATACAGTCATCCTGCAGCAGCACCACCACCAATAACAGATGTCATCAAAAAGAATAAGATGGGTGGAATAGAATCCACCACCTTCCAACTGGCTAAAGATAAACATTGACGGAGAAAGTAGAGGGATACTAGGTGCTACACAAGAAATGACGGGGACGGGATGGATTTGAAAATGTACAAGGCCAAGTGGTGATGGCAATCTTAACACCAATTGGAACGGTTTCAACACTTCTGGCTGAAACATGTGCGCTTCTACTAGCGGTTAAAATGGAAACGGTACAATGTTGGTTTGAAACAGATTTGATAGCTCTGCTGAAGTTGATCGAAAAATTAGATACCAAGATGCCGTGGATCATTCGCTACATGATATCGGAAATCCAACATCACCTACAATCAATAGAAGAATGCAGGATCGCACATGCATATCGAGAGGCAAATCAGGGCGCAGATGGATTAGCAAACTTTGCAATAGAAAAATAACTACAACAACAGGGAATGCGTAATACTTATATCTGGGATACATGCCCAAAATTCCTAAATGTAATTGTAATGAATGATTCGATGGGGTGTTTATATCCCAAAGAAGTTCCTATTTAATAAAACCAACTTTTCTTTTAAAAAAATAATAAGTTAAAGGCCGTGTTGCGACTATTTGCCCCAACAAATTTCTTGACATCGGGTTGACTTTCAAGGAGGACGATCAGGATCAACCGCATCCCTGAATACCAAAAATGTCACGCATCTCCAAACTTTAAAAATGATCTATAACGCCCAGGTAAAACAAACCTCCCTTTGTTAGCATTTTTCACAGACCGCCGGACCCTACTCTGGACCCGATCACATAGCACCCATACCGATATTGTCCCCAACTTGACCACATGTTGCAGCAGGTGTGGGGTTTTAATCGAAAAGGCCTCGGTGCGATGTAAGGAGATGCCCAAGCTTATTAGGCACCACATGTACTCCTCTTATTCCATGTGGGACTATCCTATCTATACATATGTGGTTTATATCGCACCACATACTCCAACAACCGCCACCTTGGTGAGATTAAACCACCTCACCAATCCAATCATACTCCACCATATGATTACCATATGTATATGCTACCTATCGAACATGATTATTGTCACTACACGTCCCTGAAATCTCACTCCACCTTGAGTTAATGGGGGATGTCCACTAACTCCACTTTGAGCATTGCCTTGTCCACCTAGAACCCTGCTCCACCTGAGTTAATGGGTGAGGCACTAACTCCACCTTAGCAACAACTCTACCTTGATCCTTGCCTGCTCCACCTTGAGTTTGACTCCACCTGCACCCTAAACCGGGTGACATCTACAACCACTTCTCCTGTTCGGACATCAGCCCAACCATAGGCTCTGATACCAGTTGTTATGATTTTTCACGGACCGCCGGACCCTACTCCGGACCCTATCACATAACACTGATACCGATATTGTCCCCAACTTGACCACCTGTTGCAGCAGGTGTGGGGTTTTAATCGAAAAGGCCTCGATGCTATGTAAGGATATGCCCAAGCTTATTAGGCACCACATGTACTCCTTTTATTCCATGTGGGACTATCCTAGCTATAGATATGTGGTTTATATCGCACCACATACTCCAACACCCTTTTGTTTAGCCATCAATCGTAAATATTTTTTCTCATACTATTGATGATTTTAGGTTACACTCGCTTCTCTGTTTTTACACAGTCGATTCATTTTCAAATATGGATTAGGTCCCGGGATTTTTCTGCATTTGCGGTTTCCTCGTTAACAAAATTTCTGGTGTCTGTGTTATTTCTTTTCCGCATTATATTGTTTATCTTTATAATTGAAATATCACAGGCTGTACGTAAATCAATTCACGTAGATAAGTCCATTGAAATTGTTGGATACGACTCAATTGATCTTAGATATTGATTTTTTGAATCGTCCAAGTACTCTCGCGGAATAATCAGGTTCACAGACTTGTCTCTGATTACATACTGATTGTGAGAGAAATAGATATAAGCTCTTCATATAATTCCTGATTGAGATTCATTAAGTAGTAACTCTCGAAATTGTATTCGAGTTTAGTCTATATAGGTTGCCTAAGAAAAAGTTGGTGATGTATTTTGGTACCCCCACATTTTCAAAGTCTGTGTTTGTAAAGATCAAAACCAAGGCATGAATTTGAGCTTGTGTCAACCAAGTCAATTTACATACCACCAAGATTTTATGGGACTAATTGCTTATAGTGGAAAATAGTTATGTGTTCTCTCTTACAAGCTCGTGATTTCAATACATGGGTGAAAATTATCAAAGATTATACTTGTCTAACAATTAAAAGTAAGGTTATATCTCGATCAATTAAAGCTTCTTGTTAGCTGAATATGGTTTGCATCTTATGGAGGAAGTAAAGAACTTTGGAGCAGGCTTCTGGCTGCTACTATGTGGGTGGTGTAGCTATCAAATAATGATAAGATTTTTACATCTAAAGGGATTCAAGGTTCAAGATATTATCAGGATATTAAAATCTAAGTCTTCAATATAGTCATAGACCATTCTTTTTTTGCAAACATAAATATGTCTTTTATCATCGTTGGGAGGGGTAGCTCTTGCTTAAACCGCATTAATCTTTTGATTGTTAAGGGTTTACGTGTTGCACTTTATTTTCCTAACTAATTTGAAGTCTACATGTTTATCTGAGGCCTACCATTTTCTACCCCCATCATAGAGAAGGGGATACGGGGTATATAAATTTGTTTAAAATACCAAACCACCCTCAACACGAACCATAATACTATAATGATAATTTCTATTTTCATCTCTAACATTAATCTTTTAAACATAATAAAAAAAATATTTTTTTTATGGGTATATGTGACGGACTGGAAAATTACGCCTTCAGCGCTCAACCCTGCATGCCGAAACTCCTCGGTGCGCCATTCGTAACGCTGCGGTCGGGCCTCAAAAACTTCGCTTGTCGTCAGGAAAATGCACGTCAATTTTCCGTTACAAACATCTTCCCAAGGATGATTCATTAAACTTAGTTTATGCACCATTCCAACTCAAATTAATCATAACCAAGAAGTTATCAAGAAAACAAAAACTTTCCTAACATAGCAAAAACGACTTTTTGAAGCCCTAAATAATGGACTTTGGATAAATTCTGGAAAACATCATGTCTTGATCTTTGTATCGTTTCCCATCAAAATGGACATCTGTTAAGCTAAGTTACGACACTCGGGTCATTAACTTCTAAATAATCTAGCACGCGTGCTATAACTTGTTCATCTGCATGAATGCATCAGTCAGGCTCATACCGTACTTGTATTGCATCATCCTTGTGATGCAAGTGTCTTATTCAAGCTCCCTTAACTTGCATACCGATTTAGTTTCCTTTCCTTGGAAACGCCCAATTCGCAATTGGTGCATGCTTACGTCAACGATTTGATAGGTAGTATGAACATCCAAGGAATGGGATGCAACTTACCTCATCAAATATGGCGAAAATCATATCTTTCCTCGCTTTTCCGAGTCAGATAATATGAGTTACCATAACGTCGCAATCACCTCATAATTAGATGATATGAGCGACAAGGTGCTGGACCACTAATGCTGCAAATCATTGCGACTGCATACGTACCTTTCTTCGTGGCTCTAAGGGATCAATTACAGACCTTAGTTCATCAATGTCGGGACATGTAACTAAGGCCAAAGCCAAACACAACCTAGTCTGCATTGGACAAAGGGTCTTTCTCAAGATATGCACAAGGTCGTGTATAACTGATGTTTCTTTGAGTAAATATCCTCAACTTCCTTGAGGAAACCTAGACAACCAACACCTCCTCTATATATGTCTTATTGACATTTCTACAAATATAAATTCCTACGAGGATGGACATCCACCAAGTACCTTTCTACATACACACACATATATATATATGTGTATCCCATTTTTTCCGTAGATTTCTCAAGCTACAATCGACTATTATGAACCTTTATATATGCCAATTGTTGTTAGTATAATTTTCGACAAAATTAAAATCATAATCGATTTGAGAACGTGTTCCATACACATCCTTAACTGAGTATGAGATCATACTCAATCTAAGAATGCGTATGATTTTCAACACGAGTATACGATTTGACATATTCAAACAATCGGTTAATATGGATATTTGTATTCACTGATTCCTAGTGTTCCTCGTAAATAAAGAACGTCAACCCAGAATCTCCTACGTCGCCATGAACATCTACCATTTCTTGGCCGATGTTCTTACAAAAACAATATTTTTTCATGTTCTGACGATCAATTAATATATTAATTATTAACAAATCAAGAACAAATTAGCCATTACCGGATAAGGTATTTTTTAAAGAAAATGGGTCAAATGGATACAAATTATTAAACTTGGTTGTAATGGACAAGTAAAAATTAAGGTCGGTTCAAATGGACATGGAAAAGTCTAGACAATTATATCCTCACTTTTATTGTTAGTTTTCTTTTTATCATTTTCTCTCTTCTATTTAAAAACAAATCACAAAAAAAAAGAAGATTGATAACTTCCAAATTATATATCCAATTTTAATAAAACTTATATTTTTGGAAAGAGTTTTAGATGATCTATAAAAAAATATCCATTGTTGATAGTAAATTCGAAATTTTTTTTACGAAAAATAATAGATTGGATGAAACTGGTTGCATCCTTATTAAACTGAAATTAAAAAAAAATAAAATAGTCATAATGAAACTGGATACATCTTGACTAATTAAGAGTAAAAAGAAAAGTTAGCTAGGATGAAACTGGTTGCATCCTGGCAAAAATCTAAAATAGAAAAATATTATTCAAAAAATAGCCATGATGAAACAAGATAGATCTTGACTTAAACTAAGGAAAAAAATAATTTAAAAATACAGTAGAATGAAACTGGTTGCATCCTAACTTAAAATAAAATATGAAAATTTTATACTACCGCTCGTTTTATATATATAAGGTCTAACACCACTACCGCCACAATCAACATTTTTCAACTGCAACAATAGAACTACCACCACCACCTCCAATGTAAAAAAATACAACAAACACAACCATCGCTTTCTACATAAAAATAAATAAAAATCTAATACGCAAGATGAAAGTGGGCACATCATGAGAAAAACATGTTTATTTATCAGAATATGCAGATGTAACCACATATATCTTAACTTAAAAACATTTATTTGTTGAGTGTGTAAAATGAAACTGGTTTCATCCAAGTGTAAACTAAAACAAAATTCGGTTTTATCTATAATTATGATTATTTTGCTCATCACTAATTATTCTAATATAATCAAATGTAGCATATGTAAAAAGAAATAAGTAAAAACAAAAGACGATAAATTTCATTTCTTAAACCCAAAGTTCATCAAATAATTTTATGCAGCTCAAAGAACCACGCTCAAGGGATACTTTTCTTGCAATTCGAGTACTAACTCAGTAATAGGCTAATATCCAATGCAATCCACTTTCTTATGCTTTGTCGGTTTCAAAATATTCTCAAACCGACCGGACAATCCCCTGTTGTCGTAAATGTTAGTGCTTAGGTGGCTGCCAACCATTGGGTACAAATTTTATTTCCATTACAAATTCGTCATGGGCCGTCATCATGACGCTATTTATAAAATGGGGTACAAAATACGGTGGGATACGTGTATTTATTTAAGAAATATTTAATATAATAATAATTCATTCTACTAAAAAATCATAAAATAAAAAAAAATCCGATAGATAATATTAAAATGAGCAAACTTTAAATTTTCAACATTTTGGGTTTCAGTCTTACTTATGTTAATTGAATGGATAAAATCATATGTACTCCGATTTCTCTCTAAACAACATGAAGAACATGACTGCGCAATGAGCCTTAAAGCTAGATTTTTCTGACACCGTTTTTTTTTTTGAAGCACCATAAAAATAAATACCAAGTTTTTTTCTTTATAGTCAACAAGTTATTAGGTTTAGATATAATTATTCGATATGTTCATGAGTACAAATATCTATAAATATTTAGATTTTATGTATAGATTTATAAATATATAGATTTTGTATAAAAAAATAAATGTTAGATTATAGGAAGTATCCCCTCATAGAGTATCTGCGAGGTATCTCATACCCTTTTTGTAATTAAAAAAATGTGACACTTTAAATGGAGTATCTAATGCGTATCTCAAGGTATCCCCAAATATCCGATACTGATACGGTACCGATATGGATACGTCACCGATTTTGAAGTATCCGTGATTTATAGCTATTTATGTACGAATTCACAAATATAAAGGGGTCACAATCTAGGGATGTTAGCACCTATATATACATACAAGTGGATTTGTGTACGCACAACACAAAGTGGAATAAAAAAAAATTCGTTTATCTTGACATGAGGGTGTTTTAGGTAAAAATATTTAGTTTATTTACATTTTTTTGGGCAGAATATCCAAAATGGACAATAGAAAAATATCTTTTTAATATGCGGATATTTAAATAATATCAAATTTCACTCGTTTTTTACACCCAGAATATTTTCTTTTAGGGTTATTCAACCAAATTTGTGTATTTTTTAGTATGAATTACCAATAGGTACTATTATAGTTGTCTTAGTTAGTGGTAGGTCCACCCATTAAAAGTCCAATGGGAGGTCTATAATAAAAAGAAAAAAGAAAAATGGACCCATTTTCTTATCACCCGGTCCTATACACGTGCAGGATCAGGTATGTGAAATTAAAAATACCACAAATAACCTTCCTTATTTAACAGGTCTATAAGCACGAGAAGAACATTTGACATTTCAGATTCGTTTTCTTTTTTTATTTCTTCTCACTGCTGCTGCGAATGGATTCTGAATAAATCCAATTTTTTTTCTTCAATCTTTCTCGTTTCTATCAAATCAGATGAAGATTTTTCTCTTGCAATGTTTATTTTAGGGTTTTCACGATCTAATCATTGTTGTATTTGATTACGCTTTCTATCTTCATGTTTGATTTGTTGATTATTTACTAGATCTAGATGAACAATAATTTTTTTTGTTCATTTCTTTATTAGATTTACTTATACCACTTCCATTTTGTTGGTTTTAGATGTGTTTCAGTTCATTTTTGTATATGAAGCAACAATACGTATATCCCGTACTGACAGAAACCCGGTGTTTATATTTGAGAAGAAGAAGAAGAAGATGCATCGTTATGATTTACGACGAGAAGATTGTTTGTGTTTTCAGGTATGTTTTCTAGTCATCTTCTTTGATTATTTTGTTCGTTTTTCTTCTTTTGATTTGTTTTTCGATTGTATTATGAAAATCAAATCGATTTTCATGACGCTTTTATGTATTTAGGTTTGTTACAGTTTTCTTTTGTGTACGAATTGACAGTATGTATACGACGTACTTATATAAAATTCTTCTGATTCGGTTATACTCAGAGTTTTGCCACTTTTTTTTTTGGTTCGATCTATGAATACGTATGTGTAATACTGAAATATGTTCTTTGATTCAGTTATTTTCATAGTTTCGCCACTGTTTTTGGGTTCGATCCATGAGTACGTATGTGTAATACTGAAATATGTGCTTTGATTCGGTTATATTCAGAATTTTTCCACTGTTTTTGGGTTCGATCCATGAGTACATATGTGTAATACTGAAATATGTGCTTTGATTCGGTTATATTCAGAGTTTTTGTACTATTTTTGGGTTCGATCCATGAGTACTATGTGTAATACTGAAATGTGTGCTTTGATTCGGTTATATTCATCGATTCATCAATTCTTCTTTACATGCAGTTGATTTTTACTTCATACGCAGTATGTATATGTCGTACTGATAGAAACTTCTTATGATTATGTTTTATTTAGAGTTTTGCCACTTTTTTTTGGATTCGATCCATGAGTACGTATGTCTAATACTGAAATATGTGCTTTGATTATGTTATATATTCACAGATTCATCAATTCTTCTTTACATGCAGTTGATTTTTAGTCCATGAATACGCGTACGTATATGGCGTACTGATAGAAACTTCTTCTGATTCTGTTTTATTCAGAGTTTTACCACTTTTTTTGGGTTCGATCCCGTGAGTATGTATGTGTAATACTGAAATATGTATTGTATTTTCATTTTTTTACTGGATTGTCATGCATTTTTAATGTGTTTCATGGAATGCGTAATGAATGTACTGTATTTTCATATTTTTTTTTAATGTATTATGATGATGAAATGAACTGATACTAAATTGAGCAATAGCGAGTGTCGACAGGTAAGGTGATTACAAAAGAATTGTTAGATTCTCGATTTAATTGGGAGACATATGGAGTACCATCAATTGGTGGATGGGAACCATTTAGTTTGATAATTATAGTTTATATTACAGAGTATATGACTTACATCCTACACTACTATATGAATGCCATCTTATCGTTTTTATTTGCTTTAGTGATAAGCATGCAAATGCTACATTTTATGCCCATATTTATATTAGCTAGAATCCGATATTTTGGCTAACAACACTATTTTGATGCTTTTACAGAAAGTACAGGTGAATTCGATGTGCGGAAAAATAACGGCTAAATGTGAAATG
This sequence comes from Papaver somniferum, assembly GCF_003573695.1. Taxonomy (NCBI): domain Eukaryota; kingdom Viridiplantae; phylum Streptophyta; class Magnoliopsida; order Ranunculales; family Papaveraceae; genus Papaver; species Papaver somniferum. The sequence continues at coordinate 72,784,183 of NC_039365.1, forward strand.
GGGTTGGCCTGGTTCTTCCATATATCAGCAACCATAATGATGAAATGAGGTTGGCCTGGTATTTCCATGTATCAGCAACCACAATGATGAAACAGGGTTGGCCTGGTATTTCCATATATCAGCAACCACAATCATGAAATGGGGTTGGCCTGGTATTTCCATGTATCAGCAATCACGATGATGAAATGAGGTTGGCCTGGTATTTCCATGTATCAGCAACCGGATTAGCCTGGTATCTCCATGTATCAACAACCACGATGATGAAATGGGGTTGACCTGGTATTTCCATATATCAGCAACCAGTCTAGTTACCATGACAACAAAAGGGAGTCGAAATGGTGTCGTGAGCAAAAAGGTTTAAACTGGGACATGGCCTGATCCACTAAATGGAGTTTGCGACAACCATCACCAAAGTTACTTACGGAACCTTCTGGGGAGAGCTTAATTATTATTGGCTACCAAGGTTAACTATTCGTGGCCATCACATTTACTGCATGCTGTGCACCTAAGGGATGATACTCTCTAAACCATTGAAGTGACACATGGGCTGGTGGAATACGTGAGCATTTTCTTCTCAACATTTGAAGTTCGAAAACTGGAGTTTTCTCTACTCCATACCAACACCTGGCGTATTTCAAACATCAGTACTTGAAGACGAAATTAATCGCACACTACAAAGAGATGGATTTTGTGTGATGGGTCTGTATTGGGAGTAATGGATTCGGGTCATAATTGGCCTGAATGTGTGTTGTGGAAACATACAGGAAGAAGAAGCTCTTGAGCTGATTATGGTCTTGTGCCGAGAATAAAATGGTGCTGATGTTGTGGCCGAGATGGAGATGAAAATGATGGCAGTATTGTCTCGAGTTGGTGGTAGTACTGGTGACAACAACATTAATGGATTTCAGCTGGTATTTGGGTGCAACAATGAAAGGCAGAGATGGGTTTTCGAAGGCAGGAGCTGTAAGAACAAAGGACACTAATCTGTTACAGTTTTGAGCTCGAACTGTGGCCTGGATTTCCATTGGAAATAGAGTGCAGAGAGAGCTCGGACATGGAAGAAATAAATCCGTTGGCTGCGTGCTACAACTAGTGTTGACGAGACTGGATGGCGACTCCGGGGATGGATACAACTATGGGTCGGTGACTGGAGTTGTGGCCTGAAGTTGAGAAGAATGGAATTGGGTCATCATTTCAGAAGCTACAAACGAACTAGTGGAGTTTATATTCTCAAGCTGTAGTTCTGCGATCAATGAAGTGGAGAAAAGTGGCCGGTATTCAAACGGAAGGAAGAATTACAGTCGGTGGTGATGAATAAAAGGTCAGGGAATTTCAAAGCTGGGTGTTGTTAATTTTTGCATGATAGAATAATAAATGGTATTGGTTATGGCGGCTGCAATTTGAATCTAAGTATGGTGCTAGGATGGTTAGTGAGTGTTGCTGTGGCCAAACTTTGGGTAAGCTGTGCAGTCGATAGTGTGATGCTCGTGATAGATGGTGGCTAGAGCTGCATAGGATGGACGGACAGAGATAAGTTGGTGATGCAGTCGGATTTTGGGAGTAACTGAATTGAAATGCTGGTGGTAAATGGACTGCGCCTTGGCAACTATCGGCTAGGTCTTTGTTTGGACTCTCGCAGCTTCTTGATATAAAAACCAACATAACAGAGATTAGAGAGGGGGAGAACGAACAGATACAAGAGGATCCGCGGCTACGGCCGTTCACAGAGAATATGGTTTTACTGTTTTGATTTCCTTTTCTCCATGATTTGCTAGATTGTTTGTTAAGGTTTAGGTAGAAACAAATTAATTGTGAAAACTCTACATTCATATGCTTAATAATGACTTGATTGATTAATAGTTTTTCTTCATATAGCTTGGTATTTGATTGCCCATGTGATTTTCTTGATTATTTATGCTTTTCAATTGATATTTCGTACTTTGGTTAAATCCCTTGACGTGATATGCTTTAGGATTGATAGGTAATGCTTTAGAATCACTACTCATGAAGCGAAGAAAACTATAGCGGAGAAACAATATTTTAAAAATACATGGAATATATTTTTAAAGATTAGTAGAGTTTGCATAATCAATTGGTGGAAAACGAAAACCCTAGTAGCCCATTCCAATTTGGTGTTTATTGTCAGAATTATTATTATTTCATTTGTCCTGGAATTTCTGAAAAATTGTTAAACATCACCTTATTGATTTTTTGATTCTTGGTATTAGTTGGTAGAGTATTTCACACTCCTCGTGGGAACGACCTGTACTTGCCATTGTTCTACTAGTTAGACACTGTGCACTTGCAATATTTTATTGTAGGTTTCCGAGCCTACCAACTTTCAAAACCCATCAACAACCTGCAAAAATTAATGGGTTATGAAAGTTGTTGTAGAAAGTGGTAATAAAGTTCGTTTCTCAGACTTGTAGAGATTCGATTTTATATTGAAATTCTAATTCTAATATTGCAAACTGAAGTTGTTATCAAGATTTTAAAAGCACCAAGACGCACCAAGACTCGGGATTCCACAATTGCCAATTAAGTGATTCAATCCAATCAATATTCCTGCAATTCTTTGCGTTTAAAGTGATTCTAATTTATTGCCTCTAGTAGATTTTCTAAGTAACAATTGTAAACATCAAGAATGAAACATCAAAAGTCTTAAACTAAGCATGCTCCATCAAAACGAATCACAATCATTCAATAAAAATCAATTTTCCAATATTAGTTCCATGCAAATAATCATTAAAGAAATTGCAAGAAATAATTAAAATAGAAATATACCACTTTTCATGGAACAATGGCTTCCTCCGTCGCCTCGGCTAAGGGGTTGATCTCCTCATATTATTCACGTGCTCAAAATAGGTGTTCATAGCTCAAAATGATGAAAAACAAGAGAAAACTAATAAAGCAGACTATTTGAAACGCTTTATCGGCGTTACAAACTGACTGTTACAGAGGATGTTGCAATAAGGAACTATTACAAGAAACGATAGAAGGGCTATGCTGTAGAATAACGACTGTGCCTGTGCGTATAATGTTCTTCGTGTTCTTCAGCAGCAGCATCAGAACTCGATTTCCTGCAACTCCTCCTGTTGGTCTATGTGGTGTTCTAAACGACCCCTAACTTCTTCCAAACTTCAATCCCCTCCCCTGAAACTCGATAAGGCCTTTTATACCATTCAGAAACCTCAAAATCCCGACTAAATTTCTTCTTTTCTTTCCGTGGAAGTCACGACTAAATTTCTTCCCTTACTTGTTTCACGCATTTCTGAACTTTCCAACTCCTCCCAAACTCTTCCTTAGATAGATATGTACCTTTGGAAAGAATATCTCGCCTTTAGTCTCCCTGGATTTCCAAAAATAAATCATGTAGGGACCCATGTAAACTCACTCCCCTGTTTTGCTCCAACTCGATTTCTAGCCCATTTGGGTTCAATCCAACGACTTTAACAGGCCTGTTTTGGCTTAAGAAATAAACCCAATCAATTTCAGTCCTTCAATCTTCACAAAAATCGATCAAACCCTCAACCCTAATTTTGTCTGTGAGAAACAATTTTTCCCGCCTTTTTCTGATTTGAATTTGGGAAGGAAGTGACCTCCCCTTTATCCGTGGCTGGTCTCCCTTTAGCACCTGTGTTGCAAATAGTAAATTTTGGGGCGTAGATAGTAAATTTTCAGGGTGCCTTTAAAACTCCTCCGGGTGCCTTCAGCGCATTTCTGGGGGGGGCCTTTAATACTTTCTACGGGGGTACTTTTCGAGCCAATTTTTCCGCAAAAGCCTATTTCTCCAAAAACACCTACAAAAACATAAAATAATCAAATAAGTACAAAAATGGGTACTAAAAATATAGAAAATCGAGATCAAAATAGACACATAAATGCGTCTATCAAATACCTCCAAACTTATTATTTGCTAGTCCCGAGCAAATCAAATCTACAAAATAAAATCCTAACTCACTGTCGCAGGCATCGTCGGTTGCATTTAGCGTATGCAGCAAGCCTTTAAACCCCTAGGTGTCCCTAGTGGAAGAGTTATAGTCTCGGTAGGGCTTACAAGAGATATACCCACAAAACCTTTACACTCCAAACCCTAGCTATCTATGCAGAACCTTGGAAGGCACTAAAGAATCTCCTTGGTTGGCATACTTATTGACTACAGGAGGAAGTACCCTGATGCGAAATTCCAATTGTTGTACACGAGTTTGCACTCAAGCATACTAAAATTCATATATAAGTGACATAGCTCTACTCAGATAGTTTCTGGACATCATAACCGGAGTCAACCAATCATATGGATAGATTAAGAAGATGGATGTAGAGAAAAACATTGATGGTTTTGATGTTGACTAAGGTGAACGGTGTTTCCCATATCTGTCTGAAAGCCACTGTCAAAACGAACCTATCTTAATGGACTGAGATACTGGTCTGGACTAATATCAACACACTAGCATATACAAGGGAACCAATGGTTGATAATCCTAACTCTAGGTCAACTCAACTGGCATATACAAGGCTACCAATTGTCGACTTTGTTGAATTTATTCCAGTTGGTCTGGTTTCAATTTCTCTCTCTCTTTTTTTTTTGGGTATCTCAATCACTCCATTTCACCCTAGCAGTGGTAACAACTTAAATCGTGTGCCCCACCTAATCACTTAGACAAACATATTTTAAAAAGCAAATAAAATAAAAACAGAAGTTAAAAGGATTCAATGAGATATGACGAAACTACCATGTTTTTTTCTAACACCTGAGCTCTGTGCTTTTATGAATAGACTCTTTAGATGTTTCCATCTAATCAGATTGGTTCCTCAACTCCTACAACCAAGATGCTTCCATCCACTTAGATTGGTTAGTGCCATCCTTAATAGGCATAAATTTCTAGGCTCTGGAGTGTAATATAATGCAACTAAAAAGTTTCTCCCATACCCCCAAACTTAAATCTAACATTGTCCTCAATGTTCTAAAGATAAAATTAAAAGCATGAACAAGGAGAACTGTTACTATTTGAAGCAAAAGAGTTAAGGAAAGATATTACCGTGTTGCATGAGATTGGGTTACCTCCCAAGAAGTGCTAAGTTTAAAGTCTTCAGCCAGACTCATATACTACAAAACGGCTAATTATCTTTCAAATCATATATCAATAGTCGAAACAACTGTGGGTCAACAAAACCAAATAAAATTGCCACAACAACTGCACCAAATCAGAAAAATGAACAGACAAAGCACATCCTCGTCCAAGGTTTCTTGCAAGACAACTGGGTTTTTCTGCGGTGCCCACTTGGGCTTCATATGAGTGTCTTGAAAAATATATTCATTTGAACAACGAGTCTCTAATGAATGGATTTCCTCCTAGACAGTATCAAGAGGATCAGGTTGCGGAGTCGGAAGAGACTCAAGTAATACTTTAGGAACACTAAGCTCAAGTCCCAAGTTAGGGACTTCTAATGGGGATACTTGACCATCACTACCCCCAAACTTAGAATTTTGGGTGTCCCTAGATAGACTAGTCACAATATTCCTAATTTCTAAACCATGAGGTTCCTGAAAAAGGTCAATTGCTTTCTCTAAGTTGTAATCAGGTGGTTTATCCTCTAAATGCATTTGAGGTATACAAGTTTTAGGACTTATATGTTTCATATCCTCTATGGTCAACCCTAGAGTTTCCTTATTGTCTTGAAGCACGATTTCTAGCATGCTGTCCTGATCGGATGCTATAATCACATGCAAAGTCTTAGATGGGCCTAAGAATGCATATTTAGGGTCCAACTTAGGAGGCTCTTCTAAACAAGGGATTAAGGTAGATCCGGAATCTAGTAATGGTTCGAACCTATCTTTCCATTTATCAATATCTAACACATGAATAGAATCCAACAAAGCATTTACTTGTTCAATGTTGCTATCTTCGTCGAAATCCATGCTAAAATGGGACAAACAACTCTCTAATGGATCTTCCGGTACGTTGTTTGGTAATGACTCCTGAACTAAGGTTCCTATCATGTTCACCTCTTCAATGCATATGTCATCTAAGTCAGAAGGTAGCTTATTGCCGATAAAAATATTCAGTTCAATAGTCATATTAACAAAGGATAAATTCATGATACCATTTCGAAAATTAATGATCGCATTAGATGTAGCTAAAATGGGCGACCGAAAATCACAGGTATGTGGTTCTCTGGATCGGGGACAGGTTGGGTATCTAAGACCACGAAATCTACAGGATAAATAAACTTATCGACCTCAATAAAAACATCCTCTATCACACCACGATGAATTTTAACGGACCTATCAGCTAACTACAGTGTTATATTGGTAGGTTTCAATTCACCGAGCCCTAGATTTAAGTACACATGGTATGGGAGTAAGTTCACACTATCTCCTAAGTCAAGTAAAGATTTATCTACCCTGTGTTTTCCTATCGTGCAAGCAATGGTAGGGGCACCTGGGTCTTTATACTTAGGAGTTGTGGGGTTCTGAATGATCGAACTTACATGACTAGCTAAAAAGGCTTTTTTAGGGACACTAAGATTTCGCTTTCGTGTACACATATCCTTAAGGAACTTGGCATAAGCCGTCAGTTGCCTAATTGCTTCTAGTAACAGAAGGTTTATGGTAACTTTTTAAAAAACCTCCATTATGTCACTAAAGTTGGATTCACTCTTTGTTGGTACTAATAGTTGGGGAAATGGCGCTCTAGGCATAAAATAGGGCCTCTCAAGAGCCGAATTGGCATCATTAGAAACTTTATTGGTCTCCTCAGCTATGGTTGGTCCTAAGGGGTGAACTACAATATGCTCACTATCGGGCATGGTTACCTTATTGTCTACGACTCTACCACTCCTAAGGGTGCTAATAACATTCAACTGATGTGATGGTTTTGCACCTACTTCATGAACTCCTCTAAGGTTAGGTTGGGTTTGACTAGGAAACCTACCTTTTTCTCTCAAAGATTCATTTATTAAACCTACCTGGGTTTTTAACTCGGAAATAGCCTGAGAGTTAGCCTGGACCAGATTTTTATTTTCTTCTAAACCCTGTATCATCGATTGATGAAATGTTGTAGTTTGTTGGGTTAAAACGGCAAGAGATTCCTCTAGACTTAAAATTTTCTTATCGGACTGATTTTGAAACTGATCTAGTCCTGAAGGATTCTTAGTATAGCCAAAACCTAGGGGAGCATTCGAATTACTAACCTGACCTTGATTTTGGTCCTTAGACCATGAGAGGTTCGAATGGTTTCTCCAACCAGGATTATAGGTTTCTGAATATGGGTCAAATATCTGACACTTATCTAATATAGTGTTATTATTATAAAGAGCGTTGGCTTGCTCTTCAAAAGTCTGACCTTCCCAAAAAGGCTCTACTCTACCACTAGTGTAACCCAATTCTATAGCTTCTAACCTTTTAGCTATTGCTGCAATTTTGGCATCTGATTCAAAACTTCATTATACCCTATTAACGCTTCCTCTGCCAAGAAGAATTGATTTCTTGGGTTCCCTACTATTTTCCCATTGGTGGGTCTTTTCGGCGATTTCATTCAAAAATTTCATCGCCGCATCGACAGTTTGGTTTTCAAACCCACCAGTGCATATAGACTCAACCATGGTTGTTGTCGAATAATCTAAACCCTCATAAAAAATCTGAACTAGCCTAACCTTTTCTAAACCATGATGAGGACATTGGTTTAATAGATCATTGAACCTTTCCAAATACCTATACAACGATTCTCCCTCATGCTGGGCAAATGTGCAGATTTGCGTCCTAATAGACGATGTTTTGTGCCTAGGGAAAAACTTATTGAAAAAGGCAGATGTAAGTTGTTCATAGGTTTCAATTGACTCGGAAGCCAAACTATATATCCAAGATTTGGCTTTATCTTTCATGGAAAAAGGGAATAACCTAAGTTTCAAAGCATCATCATCTAAGCCTCTAATTTTTAGGGTACTACAAATTTCCTCAAAGTCCCTAACATGGAAGTATGGGTTTTCATTTTCTTTCCCTAAAAAGATTCGGAGCATCTGTAGGTTCCCAGGACTAAGCTCATAATTTGCTTCAGTTTCAGCTAACCTGATACACGAGGGACGAGTAGTCCTAGTCGGATTCAACAAAGCTTTTAAATTTGCCATTTCTGGCACTACAGGAGTCCTAGGTTTCTCACCAAAATACGGACGTTCAAAACTAGGTTGTCCGAGGATTGAGGTTTCTAAATTAAGGTAATCAAGATACTTGTTTCCTAATATAGAACCACTAGGTTTTTCTTTAACAAACCTACCAAATGCGTCTCTTTTTCGTGCAGGCATACACAAGAATTCAACAAAAATCTGTGCACATGCAAATGATGGGCTCACTAATTTAGGTAAGATTTGGTTACCACAGCAAAATATGCCCAAGGTACGAGGCTGAGGTTTGTGGACTTTCATCTGGTAACTCCCATAAGGCCCAAGGCACGGGTTCAGCTTAGGAAAACTCGGTAATCTGACGAGGGATGCAATTGGTGTGTGCAACTGTGTTGTTTATTTATTTTTTTTATAAATAAAAATAAACAAGCAAGCAACAAAAATAATTACAAGTTCAAAAATAAATAAAAACTACCAAAATAAATATAACCAAAAATAAAAAAAGTCTTGGATTTTCTGCACTTTTTATGGCAAGTCCAACTTTTCACTTTGTTCCAAGCAAAACCTGCACAACAAAAGCAAAAATACTCAAAGTAAAATCAAATAAAATAAAACAAAAATAAAAATCTAAACCATGATCCTAAAAACAAAAATAAATCTAAAACCTAAATCTAAGTACAAATCCGCGTCGGCGGCGCCAAAAATTGATGGGTTTTAAAAGTTGGTGTAGAAAGTGGTAATAAAGTTCGTTTCTCAGACTTGTAGAGATTCGATTTTAGATTGAAATTCTAATTCTAATATTGCAAACTGAAGTTGTTATCAATATTTTAAAAGCACCAAGACTCAGGATTCCACCATTGACCAATTAAGTGATTCAATCCAATCAATATTCATGCAATTCTTTGCGTTTAAAGTGATTCTAATTTATTGCCTCTAGTAGATTTTTGAAGTAACAATTGTAAACATGAAGCATGAAACATCAAAAGTCTTAAACTAAACATGCTCCATCAAAACGAATCACAATCATTCAATAAAAATCAATTTTCCAATATTAGTTCCATGCACATAATCATTAAAGAAATTGCAAGAAATAATTAAAATAGAAATATACCACTTTTCATGGAACAATGGCTTACTCCGTCGCCTCGGCTAAGAGGTTTAGCTCCTCATATTATTCACGTGCTCAAAATAGGTGTTTATAGCTCAAAAGGATGAAAAACAAGAGAAAACTAATAAAGCAGACTGTTTGAAACGCTTTATCGGCGTTACAAACTGTTACAAGGGCTGTTGCAATAAGGAACTGTTACAAGAAACGATAGAAGGGCTATGCTGTAGAATAACGACTGTTCCTGTGCGTATAATGTTCTTCGTGTTCTTCAGCAGCAGCATCAGAACTCGATTTCCTGCAACTCCTCCTGTTAATCTATCTGGTGTTCTAAACGACCCCTAACTTCTTCTAAACTTCAATCCCTTCTCTGGAACTCGACAAGGCCTTTTATACCATTCAGAAACCTCAAAATCCCGATTAAATTTCTTCTTTTCTTTCCGTGGAAGTCACAGAAATAATTTCTTCCCTTACTTGTTTCACGCGTTTCTGAACTTTCCAACTCCTCCCAAACTCTTCCTTAGATAGATATGTACCTTTGGAAAGAATATCTCGCCTTTAGTCTCCCTGGAATTCCAAAAATAAATCATGCAGGGACCCATGTAAACTCACTCCCCTGTTTTGCTCCAACTCGATTTCTAGCCCATTTAGGTTCAATCCAACGACTTTAACAGGCCTGTTTTGGCTTAAGAAATAAACCCAATAGATTTCAGTCCTTCATTCTTCACAAAAGTCGATCAAATCCTCAACCCTAATTTTGTCTGTGAGAAACAATTTTTTCGCCTTTTTCTGATTTGAATTTGGGAAGGAAGTGACCTCCCCTTTATCCGTGGATGGTCTCCTTTTAGCACCTGGGGTGAAAATAGTAAATTTTGGGGCGTAGATATTAAATTTTCAGGGTGCCTTTAACAACTCCTCCAGGTGCCTTTAGCGCATTTCTGGGGTGCCTTTAATACTTTCTACGGGGTACTTTTCGAGCCAATTTTGCCGCAAAAGCCTATTTCTCCAAAAACACCTACAAAAAAAAAAATCAAATAAGTACAAAAATGGGTACTAAAATATAGAAAATCGAGATAAAAATAGACACATAAATGCGTCTATCATTTAGTAGCTGAAATTTTCCTGCAATAATGCTCTTGTGTTGGTTGTTGTCCATGAAACGTCATTGATGCTGCTAAACAAGTTAAATCGGGATTTGAGAACAACAATTTAATTGTTCTAGGCACTATAACAGGTTCACTTATTAAAATCATGGAGCAAGGCCTTGCATACCTGGAGTTAAAAGTGAATGAAAGTGTTTTCAGTCAGTTTTTTCCTTAAGTGCATCTATTATGCACTCAGTTTCTCAGTATGTATCAGATGTACTGATTATTTGGCTGTAGGTGAAGTACTTGAAAATCAGTATGTAATAAACCAACATTCCTTGGTTTTTGCTCAAGTTTATGTAATTTTATTTATTTCTTTCTTTCCTTGCGGCCATTGCTAATTTTGAAGTTTTCACTGTACATTTTTTTTCTATACTAGTACAACCAATATACATTGTATTTTTTTTATGGTACAACCAATATATACTGAATTCAAACTTTGTAGTAGTAAAATCAATATTTTTTTTTTTTGCAGTACAACCAATACATACTGAATTTAATCTTTTTTTTTGTAGTACAATCAATATATGCTCTATTCTTTTGGAGTACAACAAATATATACTAAATTTAAAATAGTGAAGGTAATATATACTTAAAATAATTAAAGTAATGCAACAGATATACACTGAAATTTATCACATACATACGTTGAGTGAACATTACAAAACGAGCACCATAAAGTTAAAAGAATAAAACAATATGTGCATAAAAGTGCTCAGATGTAAATTAATTTGAGTTTTAACTGTGTTTTTTAGTACAACCAATATACATTGTAGTATTATTTTTTTACAATAAAACTAATATACACTTCTATAATGAAGTACCTTTACTTCCATAAGATTCTGGCTTTACTTCAGTAAGTGTCCAATGCTTGAAAGGAAGTCCGTAAATAAAAATGTTTTATCTATATTTTGTAACTGCGCATCACTCAAAGTATACCCAAACGATCTCATGTTGGCTACTAGATTATGTAAGGATTTGAGTCCAGATCTATACAACCTCGTACCAGATTTTGGCATAACCTTCCTGTTAGAGCACTGCTCGGTCGAACTCTCACGCGTTGCTATCTCAAGCATGCTTGTCAATGTTAGTGATCAAAACTATAAGTCTTGATTTCTAGTCTACTTATAGATGTCTCTGATTAGGACATAGATTGTGTAGTTGAGCCTTAGACTTCACGGCGTTCATCATTTGAAGACGAAGAACTACTAAGGAGAGCTTGTGGAACTTCATCAACAAAAGTTATGTGGAGACTGAAACTCATATATCACTTGGAAAGTCTATTTCTACTATATCTCCTATATTGAGAAATAAGTCGTGTTGCGTTATAGTTTTCTATTATACACATTTGAGATTTCGATCTGAGTTTAACTCGCTTACATATTTCTCGGAATATGTGTTGGAAATCTTTCGTTTCGACCAAGTTCATCTTATATTCTTGACGCAAGTCAAAAGATGATAATGTGAGAAATTGCCGAGTAACATCTTACATGGTTTGTGTGATACAATCATTTGGTGTAGACTTGGAATGTTTGTTATGATTATTTCAATAACTTGGAAATTTCTTTGATGCTAATAGTGTGTGAAAACAGCTATTGTCGCCCTCTAAGAAAGTTTTAAAGATTGAAATAAGAGTTTAGAACACTTAACCATTATTGGATATGACATGTTGTGTACTTCTGCACATATGTAATCCATGTCCGTGAACCATAGTACGCGTACCTGTTGGCTTGAGAAATCCGGGAATCTAAGTATGCCCACCCGTTCGCGTACTAGCGTAAGGTTCTTGTCCGAATATTTCTGCTGGGATTGGAACTACGCATACCCGTTTGCATACTGCCGAAACCCAATCTTGGTTCGGGTATTACAAGTATGCATACCCGTTTGCATACTTGAAGGTTAAAGTTCTAAAATCGGTTGTGTACATGACCTTAAACATTTATGTAATAAAGAATGCAATCTTTGCAAACCGTGGCTATAATGTTGATGAATTGATTTGAGTGAATCAAACCGACTTGGCTTCAATTGTGTTCTTGTATACTTCTATGAGAATATAGCAATTGAACAACTCTTTAACTAGTTTCATTTGAGTCATTTGAACTAGTTATGGTTAAGATGAACAAGGTTGATATGAGAGTAATCATATGGCTAACTTCGGTTAACTATTATTGAGCCAACATGGTGTACACATTTAGGTACGGTTACATAAACCTAAATGAGGGTACATTTCATTTCTGTGTAACAAGCTAAGTTCGATATAACGGTTGAAAGATATCAGCTTGGTTGAATCAGGTTTTTCATCTAACGGTGAATATTGAATGCTTTGTTACCAAGGTAACTTAGATTGCAAACCTTGATTTGAAAACTATATAACGGAGAACTCTAGCAACTGGGAAACCTAATCCCCACACCTCTGTGTGTTACTAGTTGCATAGCTAGAGTCGATTCTCCTTTAACCTTAGGTTTTTCACGACACCATGTAGGTTAACGAAATAAAGACTTCATTGGGATTGTGAAGCCAGACCCAACTATTTTCTTTGTAGTTGCGTGATCTGATCTTGCCCAATTTTATTGTTTGAGCGCAATCGTACGTAAGATTGGCTTGAGAATTATATCGCCGATAGGCAAGATAAAAAGTAATCACAAACACCTTTGTCTCATCGTTTATGATTCCATAATATCTTGTTTCGTTAATCAATTAAGATTATTCTGAGTTGATTGATAATACTAGGCTGTTCTTCGGGATTTTAAGACCGGATTATCAACTGGTTCATGTTCACCTTGATTTATCAAAAGATGGAACAAAACCCATAGGTATTTCTGTGGGAGACATATTTATCTATTCCAACAGACTTTTCTGTGTGAGACAAATTTGTTTATCAAGTCTTCGACTTTGGGTCATAGCAACTCTTGGTTGTGGGTGAGATCAACTAAGGGAATCAAGTGCTCAGTATCCTGCTGGGATGAGAGACGTAAAGAACGCAACTGTACATTGAATCTGTGTGGTATTGATTAGGGTTCAACTACATTCTAGTCCGAAGTTCATTGGTAGTAGGCTAGTGTCTGTAGCGGATTAATACAGTGTGGTGTTCAAAGCTGAACTAGGTCCCGGGGTTTTTCTGCATTTACGGTTTTCCTCGTTAACAAAATTATGGCGTCTGTGTTACTTCTTTTACGCATTATACTTTGTTATATAATTGAAATATCACAGGTTGTGCGTTGTACCGATTAATTAAGAAATCCAACCTTTGGTTTTTGATTGAAATTGATTGATCCTTGAACATTGGTCTTTGGTACCATTCAAGTTACTTGTCTTATATTCAATCGGGCTCGCAAATTTGTATTTGCTGATTGTAGAATGAATTGAGAGATAGAGATATAAACTCTTGTATATACTTTTCTCTAAATTGAGTCTGATTGTCTAGTTGATTCTCTATAAGGTATATTCGAGTAAGTCCTCTCATATTGCCAAACGAATTATTGGGTGTGGTTGTTATACCCGCACATTTTCAATTGGTATCAGAGCACGCAAACACATTAAAGACCTTATAAGTCTGTGTTTGTAGCGATATGATATGAATAAAAGTGTTATCTCTGAGAAACACAACGCTAGAAACAAAAGTCTTGTTTCCATAAAATCTATTAAAGAGAAAGATTTGTCAATCTTGAATATAGACGAACCCAATATTCCAACGAAACAGACTTGCATTGACAAGTGTTTCGCTGACTACCTTACTGACGAGCCTGACTCTGAAGTTGAAAGAAATGCATCCAAAGAGAGTGCAGTGATCCTAAAACTTGTTAGAATCCAGAATGATAGTGTCAATCGGTTGAAGCACAAAGTCAATATTCTTGTTGGTACGGTAAATGAGCGTGTGACTCATTTCTAAAAGTCATACGTGAGGAAAACACCTCTGTCTGTCCTTCACAGACCTTGCATGAAGGAAAACTCAAGGAAGATGCTTTGGAAATTGCACTTATTTTGAGTAAACTTTCTATTCAAGAATGTTCCAAAGAGTCCACTATACCAACTGCTTCTGATTTAACTAGAAAAATTTCTGGTTCAGGAGCAAAATCGAAATCCCTTCCTGTTGAAAAAGATGTGCCTGTGTCTTCCTCTAATCAAGGAATGTCCACATCACATGGAAGGAATAATTCTTCCAACAATGGTGTTAAGACTGTTCAGTCTAATCACTCAAGTGATCAGAAAGTATGTCTCTTTTGTGATTTAAAAGAGATTTGTGAACAAAAGAGGAATTATAGGTTGAATGACAATTCTATTATTCGTCTTCAACATACCTTAGATTTAATTCTCAAAGGTTTAACTGACATTTGTATGTCTAAATCAATTGGTTTTAGCACTCACCCTGTGTACCCCACCAGGAAAGTCAGTTCAATGTGTTCCTCAAATGTTCGGATGCGAAACAGTCTTCCTAAACTATTTCGTCGAAGAAGAACTCACATATATTCTTCAACTAAGAAGGGAGATTATGTTGTTCATGATGTGAAAAAGGTACCAAAATAAGGAAGAAATGGAGATATGGAATCCAACCTAAAAAAGGTAATTGAAGGATATAAAGATATCATTAACAGACTGTCAATTCCTCTGGTCAAAATTCTTCAGGTAAGAATCAACACCATGCGTCGTATTTTGATGATAGTAAGTTTTTTGATAATTTTTCACATCATAATGAGTCTCCTCCAAAGTTCAGGAGAAAGAGACTTAATCGGAAACAATGTTCATTTGATGAGCTCAAGGCTCATACTTGTGCTAATTAATCACAAGGTTGAAACCTCACTCTCAAGAAAAATCCTGGCAGAGTTAGATTTATTCAGGTATACTTGATGGCAAAAGTTTTTCTGATTTTCTATGCTATTATCTTATCGTTCTTAGCTAGATGATCATTGACAAACATTTCTTCTTAAGTATTTGTGTTTTGCTTTGACAAATAGTTGTTTTCTTAATCTTAAAAAAAAAATTGTGTCAAAATTGCTAACCTTACTCTAAAATTGTTCTCCTGTAAGAATACAATTTCTATTGAGCTAAGATCTGTGAGTTTTCTCACATTGGCAAACATTATCGCTGAATATTCGTCTTAATTGAGTCTTTCTCTTTTTTGAGTCGTTTATGAATAATGGGCCAAGTTTGTGTTCGTACGGGGATCCTTGTTACATGTCATGAACCGACTTTGGAAACCCTTACCTCTGGCTTTCTGTGAAACCATTTAAATACCAAACCCTACTGTTGAAAAGTACGCATACCCTGGGCTACTTTTTCTGTCAAGAATGGCATCACCTTCGGGAACTTGTAATTTTCCAAGAGGTTTTCTTGATAAGGGTTTTGGTCTCACACTCAAAGAGGAGGAAAAATGAACTCTTGTGGAAGTTGATGACACGTCTTCTCAATCTCCTGATAACTTCTCAGATATTGAGGATGATGAAGAGATTTCTAATGAAGTTGTTCAAGACTTTATCAATCAGTTTAATGATGCAAAGCTGCTGCTTGTTAACACTCTGAAAGATTTAGATGCGTTAAGAACTGAAATGATATGTCAACTCTGATCTTACTCTAATTAAGACACGACTTAAGGATCGTCTCAATGTTGTGTCTGAAGATACGGTTAATTCTGTCTTTCACAAGCTTGAATGTCTTGGAACCAGTGAAGTCTTCGTACCGGAACTCTGATTATCGCTTGTGGTATTTCTTTGTTTTTTAGATTTGTATTTGATTTTGTCTAGGAAACTTCTTAAGAGAATTTTATTCTTGTTTTTTTCAGAAGGATATCTAGGGTTTTGAATAGCCATTATTGTGAGTACACAAAGGTATGTCCAACGTTTTCATCTTCGATGTTTTTAGATTTAGTTATTTAAATTCTAAGTTATTTGGAAGATGATTTTTGCAGTATTAATCTTTATGTTTTCATATATTGCAAATTGTTATGGGGTATGTTAATTACATCCGTGAACTTTGACTATCCCATACTTGTTCAAAAGTTATCTCTATTATATGTCGATATGAATGTATTGATAAAAGATAGAATGAACTTTTGAATACAAAAGTTAAGCCTTTTATGTCATTATGCAAATATTGATGGAAGAAAGGATGAACTTTTGTTTACAAAGATTAAGTCTATTATATGTCATTGTGCAAATAGTGATGAAAAATAGAATTAATCTTTGTTTATTCCGAAGTATTGGTCTTTCCCTGATCCACATCTTTGTGCATATACTATGTTGCTCCGTAAGTTCTCTTATATTGAGCATGGCCAAATGAATTGATAATTTTTATGGCTAATTCAATTGTGATTTTTGGATACAAATTCACGTTCTCATGTGATTTGATTATGTCCAAAGGAATCCTTATTTTCTCGTAAAAGTAAGGTCGCTCTTGTTGTTCTTTCGGGAATGACATTTTATGGGGGAGAGTTCTTTTTGAACTTGTGCTTAATTGCCAAATCTTTGTGAGGAGCGCGGCTTGGAATATTGTAGGAGTTATCTTGTATCTTTATAAACTCCTTGATGAATGCATTTAGCTTCGGCTATATGATTGCATCTAAATAAGTTGGTATGTTATTCTCTTTTGGTCATGAAGTATCTCTATGAAAATTTCATGAGGATCCCACTAGTTTTCGTACCTTGGCCAATTTATATTGATAAAAAGGGGGAAATTAATGTGTAGTTTCATACTACAAATGCATGTGTGAAAAAGCGGGGGTCTAACAAAAACACCCAATATTTCGCTTAGCAATCTGTATGGACAAACTCAAATATACTTTTAAGAGAATCAAAAAGACTCAATCAATTAAAAGTATATCAATGAGTTTATATCTCTCTTCTTGATTTGATTTACTCAAGCAGGAACTGCGAGTTCTAATCAAATGCAAGGAATAACTTGGATGGTGCCAAAGACCAATATCCAAGGATCAATCAATGACAATCAACAACCAAAGGTTGGATTACTCTAATTGATGATCTAACGTACAACCTGTATTATTTCAATTATAAAGATAAAACAATATAATTCAGAAATTGAAATAACACATATACCATAAATTTTGTTAACGAGGAAACCGCAAATGCAGAAAAACCCCGGGACCTAGTCCATATTGAACACACACTGCATTAAGCCGCTACAGACACTAGCCTACTCCAAGCTAACTTCGGACTGGACTGTAGTTGAACCCCAATCAGTCTCCCACTGATCCAAGGTACAATTGTACTCCCTACGCCTCTGATCCCAGCAGGATACTGCGCACTTCATTCCCTTAGCTGATCTCACCCACAAGTAAGAGTTGCTACGACCCAAAGTCGAAGACTTGAAAATAAACAAATCTGTCTCACACAGACAAGTCTATCAAAGGATCAATTTGTCTCCCACGGATAAACCCTAAAAGTTTTTGTTCCGTCTTTTGATAATAATCAAGGTGAACAGGAACCAATTGATAATCCGATCTTATATTCCCGAAGAACAGCCTGGAGTTATCAATCACCTCACAACAATCTTAATCGTACGGTAGCGAAACAAGATGTTGCGGAATCACAAACAATGAGATGAAAATGTTTGTGATTACTTTTTATATCTTGCCTATCGGAGATATCAATCTCAAGACAATCAATCTGATTGTACTCGTATGATAGAAGATGCAAGACCAGATCACACAACTACGATAAAAGTAGTATCGGTCTGGCTTCACAATCCCAATGGAGTCTTTAATTCGTTAACCTGATTTTAGAAGAAAAAAACCAAGGAGAACCGACTCTAGTATGCAAACTAGTATCACATGTGAGATGTGGAGATTAGTTTTGCACATATACTAGAGTTCTCCTTGTATAGTCTTTCAAACCAGGGTTTGCAATTAAGTTAACTTGGTAACAAAGCAATCAATATCTACCGTTAGATGAAAAACTGATTTAGATTCAAGCTAATATTTCTCAACCGTTAGATCGAAAAATAGCTTGTTACACACACTTGACAATGCACACTTCTAGGTTTGTTAACCGTACCCAAACGTATGCACTTGTTGGTTCAACAATAGTTAACCAAAAGGTTAGCCATATGAGCATTCCATATTAACCACGTTCTTCTTCACCATAACTAGTTCAAATGATTTCAAATGAACTAGTTAGAGATTTATTCAATTGCAAGAAAATCTCATGTAATACACAAGATACAATTGAAGAAAAGATGATTTGATTCACTTGAATTGGTTCATGAACTTTTATAGCCACGGTTTGCAAACTGCATTCCTTAGTCTTTTAAAGTTTAAGTTCAGAAATCATCTTCAGATATATAACCTTCTCAAGTTCGCAGACTTAAGTTATCGGGCAGAGTTTACAAACTCCAGCAAAAATTCTAGGGAATGAGAACTTCGCCGGTTCGCGAACTAGGTTCGCGGACTGAGTTCGCGGACTTAGTTTCACGCAAGTAGTTTGTCAACTCCAGCAGAAATTCTCGGGTTTGAGAACTTCGGCAGTTCGCGGGCTGAGCTCACACCATTCTTTTGGTTCTCTTGATCAACAAAGTTCGCAAACTTTGGTTCAAGGAATAAGACTTATACATAAATGTGTTTCCAGAACAATGCTTATGTCCACCATTGGTGATGTAATCTAAACTCTCATTTCAATCATTGAAACATTCTTAGAGGATGTTATATAGTTGTTACACCATTTCTCGTCAAAGCAATTTTCAAGATGATTGAAACATATCATGACTTTCGTCACACGATAAAGATAAACTTGGTTAAAGCGAAAAGCTTACCAACTCATATTTCGAGATATAGATAGGCGAGGTATACTCGGCTCAAAATACCAAATGTGTATAATCAAAGTCTATATATATAACATACGACTTCTTGTATAAAAGAGTAGGAGATAGAGTAGATAGACTTTTGAGTGATAGTTAAGTTCAAGTCTTCACATACCTTTTTGTCAAAAAGTTCCACCGGTTCCTTGAGTAGTTCTTCTACTTGTATGATGAATCGACATAAATTCCTTGAGCTCAACTACACTTTCTATCCTAATTCGAGACTTAGCTATTATAGACTAGAAATCAGGACTTATAGTTTTGATCACTAACATTGACAAACATGCTTCAGATAGCAACGCATGCGAGTTCGACCGAGCAATGCTCTAACAATCTCCCCCTTTGTCAATTTTAGTGACAAAACTATCAAAACATATGGAATACAAAAAAGATAAAGAAACTTTAGTAGCTCCTATTCCACATGTCTAATGTTCAACATTCCTCGAAATCTTCGTCACTTCCAAGTACTCCAATGATCCCAAAGGTTGTAAGTTTAGAATCACCGTTGTTGAAGATCCGTAGCTATAAGAATGAGAAAACATAGTTCTCGATTATTGTTATACAGTTTCATAGTATTATTACACAACGTCAAAGTTCAATTGTATCACAACTTCAACAATAATACTACGGTGATATGTACCACTCCCCCTTAGTCAATACTCCATCTCACATGGAAACCACTCCCCCTTATACAATGATCCGAAAACCATATGTATTTGTAGTGTGAACTACATATTAATTCTCCCCCTTTTTGTCAATAAAATTGGCAAAGGTACAAGAACGGGATCATAATGAAATTTCCGAGAGAGACATTTCATGACAAAAGGAAAAAAACTTCATACCAACTAATTTAGATGCAATCATAAAGCCGAAGCTAAATGCATTCATCAAGGAGTTTAAAGATACAAGATAACCCCTCAAAAATTCCACAGCCGCACACTCCTCAAGATATGACCATTTAGCACAAGTTCAAAAGAACTCTCCCCCATTTGATGTCATTCCCGAAGGAACAACAAGAGCGACCTTAATTTCGAAAGAAAAGAAGGATTTTTATTGGGCACCAAAAATCATAAGAATGATTTTCTATATCCAAAAACTTAATCAAATTAATCACAATTAAACCCATGACTAATTTAATCGGAATACGCAATCAAATTAACCACAAAAAGTGATCAATTCAATTGATTATGCTCAACGTAAGAGAACTTATGGAGACACGAAAATACTCAACTAGATTAATTACAAGTGAACCCATAATTAATCTAATTGGAATATACAACCAAACTAATCACAAAAGGAATCAATTTAATTGTCATTTGTTTTGCTCGACATAAGAGAACTTACGGAGCAATAACTAAATAACCAAACAAGATAATTAATTTAGTTCAATATGCTCGACATAACATATCTCACGGAACAACAACTAAGCTAAAAAATCAACTTGGTTGTGTAGTGATCAACATAAGATACATTGCGGAGCCTCACAGTTATACATAAAATATGGATTAGGGATGATCAATACTGCGGAATACACAAGGATTCATTCTATTTTCCACCACTATTTGCGTAACAATAATAATAGACATAATCCTTGAAAACAAATAGTTGACAATATAGGCTTAACTTTTGTATTTGTCAAAAGTGCATTCATTCTTTTATCAATACGTGAATACTGATCATGAACGACTTTATTTTTGACAAAGTATGGGACAAACATAGTTCACGGTCGTAAACCCCAATATCCCATAACAAGTTGCAATATAACAAATCATAAATATTAATACTGCAAAAACATCATCTTCCAAATAGTTTTTAGAATTTAAACCAATAAACGTAAAAAAAAGAAGATGAAAAATAATAGTTATGTGTAGTCACAATCATTGCTATTCAAAGCACTAGTTATTCTTCCAACTAAACCAAAAAAAAGACATAAACAATGTCTTTTAGATGTTCTTTATCATTCCCGAACTCATTGTCGTCAACAACCATTGGAACATAAGGTTCGTGGAGATAGGAGTTAATATCAACAAACCGTCTTGGCTGATGATGTCGAACCACGCTTTCTGAATTTCCAAAAATCTTAAAACACAAGCCTTTATTTCACGAATCTCCTTTCTTACTTCCTTCAACTCATCAAGAACATCAGAAAACTTCTGAGAGTTAGAAGGGACAGCCCTTGGCTTTCTTGTATTCCTCCTATTTCTTTTCAAGGACGGAGTTACTGGAGATTTCTCTTTTTTCTTGATTGATGACTTAACAATCATGTTGACATCTTTTCCATCCAAAGACATGATACTTAGAGAACAGTTATAAACAATTGGTTTTTTGTGAGTGGAATTCACAATATCATCAAGCAGTCTTAAGATATAAAGGTTATCGGAGAGGAAAAAGAAATGTAGGGTTCGTAACCTTTATACAGGTTCGTGGACGTCCAAATCTAAACCCTATGAAGAGTAGAATGTAAGGTTCGCAACCTTTAAACAGGTTCGTGGACGTCCAACTCTAAACCTTTATTTGATAGACAGGAAAAACAAACTTAAGAAATTTTTTTTTTCCCTAAAGCCTGAATAGTACACAATCTTATCTCGTTTGATCAGGTACATGAGACAAGATTTACCAAACAACACAATTAATTTGTGCTGTGGTGAACGAGAATTCGTCCACCATTTTCCTCTTGAGAGAGGAATCCTCTGACTTCTGTCTATCAAAGAGATTTGACCATATCTTTTTCTCTAATGGTCTTATTTTGTCTTTGGAAACCAACTTCTTAGACGAAGATAAAATCCTACATACCTCAGCAGTCTTCTGGGCAAGTTTAAGCTTCCTTGCCAATCGATTTGCTCTTCGTTGAAGTTTGTTGGCGTTCCCAACTTGATGTTTGTACTTGTAACATCTTGATAGTTCATGAACCTTCTGAGAACAAGACGATCACGTTAATCTTGGATAATATTCAGGTATCTGAGATGTGCACGCAACTAGACACATAGTGGATCCTGAAATACAAACAAAGTTTCCAAAGGATGGGTCAATTGATTCTTCCAGATTGATTGGATTCTCTTCTTCACCGAAACCATCAAGGTTGATATATGTATTGCAACAATTATCAAAATCAATGTTTTCACGTAGAAGACCGACACTTGATTTCCTATCTTCATCAGAATCATAGATCTCAGACATCTCATCAAGTGTTACAGCAAGACCTTTGTTCCCAGTGTATTTTCTACGATTTGGGCACTCGTTTGCAAAATCACCAAAACCTTTACACTTAAAGCACTGTGGCATATCCTCGTCATCAGCCTCGTTAGCATCCCTGTTTTTAGGAGGAACGCGATTGTGAGTTTATCTGACGACCTAGATTTGTCTCTTGAAAACCGTTTACTTCTCTTCAATAGAAGATCCCTAAACTGTCTTGTGATCAAGGATACTGATTTGTCAAGATCTTCATCCGAAAAATCATCCTCAGAATGATCATCCTCAAAGACAAACACTTTTACTTTTATCAAGTAATTTAGTGTTCTTTTGTGCTTTAAAGGCAACATCCTTTCCGATTTTGGATGTGTGCTCATGATCAAAGATCTTTAGCTTTCCAACCAATGTATTTTTGGAAAGATTATAAAGGTTATTTCCCTCAACGATGGCATGCTTCTTAGACTCGTATCTATATAGCATCGATATGAGAATTTTCATCGCAATGTCCTTTTCAGGAATAGTCTTACCCAATGCAAAAGATGCATTAACAATTTCAGACACTCTGTGATTAAACTCATCAAATGTATCTTCATATGCCATACGAAGGTTCTCCCAATCAGAATTAAGGTTTTGAAGCCTAGCTTCCTTTTCACTGGAGTTACCTTCAAATATGGTTTCTAAGATATCCCAAGCATCTTTAGACCTAGTGCAATTAGACACATGGTGATGAAGATTTGGGATAATGGCATGTATGATGGCATTCAAACCGTCGGAATTTTGCTTTGCAGCAAGTATCTCGACAGGACTGTATTCACCAATATTCTTGGGAATATTTACATCTCCAACTTCCATAACGGGAGCATCATAGCCATTAACAACATATACCCATGATTGAAAATCACGTTCTTGAAGAAAAGCTCGCATAGAAATTTCCCACCATAAGTAATTAAAGCCATCGAAGACTGGTGGTACGTTAATAAAGATAGCACCTCTGTCCATAGAGTCAGATCGCTACAAACACAGACTTGTAAGGTCTTAAATATGTTTGCCCGCTCTGATACCAATTGAAAAATCGGGGGTCTAACAACACCACCCAATATTTCTATTAGAAATCTGTATGGACAAACTCGAATATACTTTTAAGAGAATCAACAAGACTCAATCAATTAAAAGTATATCAACGAGTTTATATCTCTCTTCTTGATTTGATTTACTCAAGAAGGAACTGCGAGTTCTAATCAAATGCAAGGAATAACTTGGATGGTACCAAAGACCAATATCCAAGGATCAATCAATGACAATCAACAACCTAAGGTTGGATTACTCTAATTGATGATCTAACGCACAACCTGTATTATTTCAATTATAAAGATAAAACAATATAATGCAGAAATTGAAATAACATAGACACTAGAAATTTTGTTAACGAGGAAACCGCAAATGCAGAAAAACCCGGGACCTAGTCCAGATTGAACACACACTGTACTAAGCCGCTACAGACACTATCCTACTCCAAGCCAACTTCAGACTGGACTGTAGTTGAACCCCAATCAGTCTCCCACTGATCCAAGGTACAATTGTACTCCCTACGCCTCTGATCCCAGCAGGATACTGCACACTTGATTCCCTTAGCTGATCTCACCCACAACTAAGAGTTGCTACGACCCAAAATCGAAGACTTGACAATAAAAAAATCTGTCTCACACAGACAAGTATATCCAATCTGTCTCCCACAGATAAACCCTAAAAGGTTTTGTTCCTTCTTTTGATAATAATCAAGGTGAACAGGAACCAATTGATAATCCGGTCTTATATTCCCGAAGAACAACCTAGAGTTATCAATCACCTCATAACAATCTTAATCGTATGGTAGCGAAACAAGATGTTGCAGAATCACAAACAATGAGACGAAGATGTTTGTGATTACTTTTTATATCTTGCCTATCGGAGATATCAATATCAAGCCAATCAATCTGATTGTACTCGTACGATAGAAGATGCAAGATCGGATCACACAACTACGATAAAAGTAGTATCGGTCTGGCTTCACAATCCCAATGAAGTATTTAAGTCGTTAACCTATTTTTAAAAGAAGAAAACCAAAGGTTAAAGGATAACCGACTCTAGTATGAAAACTAGTATCACACATGAGGTGTGGGGATTAGTTTTGCACAGATACTAGAGTTCCCCTTATATTGTCTTTCAAATCAGGGTTTGCAATTAAGTTACCTTGGTAACAAAGCAATCAATATCAACCGTTAGATGAAAACTTGATTTAGATTCAAGCTAATATTTCTCAACCGTTAGATCGAAAACTTAGCTTGTTACACACACTTGAAAATGCACGCTTCTAGGTTTGTTAACCGTACCCAAACGTATGCACTTGTTGGTTCAACAATAGTTAACCAAAAGGTTAGCCATATGAGCATTCCATATTAACCACGTTCTTCTTCACCATAACTAGATCAAATGATTTCAAATGAACTAGTTAGAGAGTTGTTCAATTGCTAGGAAATCTCATGTACTACACAAGACACAATTGAAGAAAAGATGATTTGATTCACTTGAATCGGTTCATGAAATTTTATAGGCACGGTTTGCAAAATTTATTCCTTAGTCTTTTTAAGTTTAAGTTCAAAAATCATCTTCAGATATATAACCTTCTCAAGTTCGCAGACTAGGTTCGCGGACTTAAGTTACCGGGCAGAGTTTACAAACTCCAGCAGAAATTCTCGGGAATGAGAACTTCGCCGGTTCACGGACTGAGTTCGCGGACTTAGTTTCACGCAAGTAGTTTGTCAACTCTAGCAGAAATTCTCGGGTTTGATAACTTCGGCAGTTCGCGGACTGAGTTCACGGACTTGGCTCACGCCATTCTTCCGGTTCTCTTGATCAACAAAGTTCAAAAACTTTGGTTCAAGGAATAGGACTTATACATAAATGTGTTTCCACAATAATTCTTATGTCCACCATTGGTTATGTAATATAAACTCTCATTTCAGTCATTGAAACATTCTTAGAGGACGTTATATAGTTGTTACACCATTTCTCGTCAAAGCAATTTTCAAGATGATTGAAACATATCATGATTTTCGTCACATGGTAAAGATAAACTTGGTTAAAGCGAAAAGCATACCAACTCATATTTCGAGATATAGATAGGCGAGGTATACTGGGATCGAAATACCAAATGTGTATAATCAAAGTCTATATATATAGCATACGACTTCTTGTCTCAAAGAGTAGGAGATAGAGTAGATAGACTTTTGAGTGATAGATAAGTTCAAGTCTTCACATAACTTTTTGTCGAGAAGTTCCACCAGTTCCTTGAGTAGTTCTTCTACTTGTATGATGAATCTCCAGAAGTCCTTGAGCTCAACTACACTTTATATCCTAGTCCGAGACTTAGCTATAATAGACTAGAAATCAAGACTTATAGTTTTGATCACTAACATTGACAAACATGCTTGAGATAGAAACGCATGCGAGTTCGACTGAGCAATCCTCTAACAATATGGTTTACGAATCATTATGTAAGGGGGAGTGGTTTTCATGTCGAGATGAAATATTGACTAAAGGGGAGTGATACATATCACCATAGTATTGTTGTCAAAGTTGTGATACATTTGAACTTTGATGTCGTGAAATGATACTATGACACTGTATAACAATGATTGGGAGATTTTGTTTTCTCATTGTTATCGCTACAGATCTTCAACAACTATGATGCTGAGTTGGACACGTTTAGAATCATGGAGTACTTGGAAGTGACGAAGATTTCGATTCATATTGAAGATGCCAAGGAGATCAAGCATTTGGATGAGAAGCTACAAAGTTTTATCTATTTTATAATCCATATGTATTGATAATTTTGCCACTAAAATTGACAAAGGGTGAGATTGTTAGAGCACTGCTCGGTCGAACTCGCATGGGTAGCTATCTCAAGCATGCTTGTCAATGTTGGTGATCAAAACTATAAGTCTTGATTTCTAGTCTACTTATAGATGTCTCGGACTAGGACATATATTGTGTAGTTGAGCCTTGGACTTCACGGCGTTCATCATTTGAAGACGAAAAACTACTAAGGAGAGCTTGTGGAACTTCATCAACAAAAGGTATGTAGAGACTGAAACTCATATATCACTTCGAAAGTCTATTTCTACTCTATATCCTATATTGAGACATAAGTCGT
Source organism: Papaver somniferum (assembly GCF_003573695.1). Lineage (NCBI taxonomy): Eukaryota > Viridiplantae > Streptophyta > Magnoliopsida > Ranunculales > Papaveraceae > Papaver > Papaver somniferum. The sequence goes on from NC_039365.1 coordinate 72,810,735, forward strand.
GTTACAATATAGTTTCTATTATACACATTTGAGATTTCGAGCTGAGGTTAACTCGCTTACATATTTCTCGGAATATATGTTGGCAAGCTTTCGCTTCGACCAAGTTCATCTTATATTCTTGAAGCAAGTCAAAAGATGATCATGTGAAAATTACCGAGCAACATCTTACATGGTTTGTGTGATACAATCATTTGGTGTAGACTTGGAATGTTTCGTTATGATTATTTCAATAACTTGAAAAAGCTTTGATACTAATAGTGTGTGAAAAAGGCTATTGTCATCCTCTAAGAAAGTTTCAATGATTGAAATAAGAGTTTGGAACACTTAACCATTATTGGATATGACATGTTGTGTACTCTTTCACATATGTAATCATTGTCTAGGAACCATAGTATGCGTACCCGTACGCGTACCTGTTGGCTTGAGAAGTCCGGGAACCTAAGTATGCGCACCCATTCGCGTCCTGGCGTAAGGTTCATATCCGAATATTTCTGCTGGGATTGTAAGTACGCGTACCCGTTTTCGTACTGGCGAAACCCAATCTTGATATGGGTATTTTAAGTATGCGTCCCCGTTTGCATACTTGAAGGTTAAAGTTCTAAAATCGGTTGTGTACATGAACCTAAACATTTATATAATAAGGAATGCAATCTTTGCAAACCGTGGCTATAATGTTCGTGAATTGATTCGAGTGAATCAAACCGATTTTGCTTCAATTGTGTTCTTGTATACTTCTATGAGAATATAGCAATTGAACAACTCTTTAGATAGTTTCACTTGATTCATTTGAACTAGTTATGGTTAAGATGAACAAGGTTGATATGGGAGTAATCATATGGCTAACTTCGGTTAACTGTAGTTGAGCCAACATGGTGTACACATTTAGGTACGGTTGCATAAACCTAAATGGGGGTACATTTCATTTGTGTGTAACAAGCTAAGTTCGATCTAACATTTGAAAGATATTAGCTTGGTTGAATAAGGTTTTTCATCTAACGGTGAATATTGAATGCTTTATCACCAAGGTAACTTAGATTGTAAACCCTGATTTGAAAACTATATAAAGGAGAACTCTAGGAACTGGGAAACCTAATCCCCACACTTCTGTGAGTTACTAGTTGCATAGCTAGAGACGATTCTCCTTTAACCTTAGGTTTCTCACGAGACTTTGTAGGTTAACGACTTAAATACTTCATTGGGATTGTGAAGCCAGACCTAACTATTTTCTCTGTAGTTGCGTGATCTGATCGTGCCCGATTCTATCGTTTGAGTGCAATCGTAAGATTGGCTTGAGATTTATATCGCCGATAGGGCAAGATAAAAACTAATCACAAACACCTTCGTCTCACCGTTTGTGATTCCACAATATCTTGTTTCGTTAATCAATTAATATTATTGTGAGGTGATTGATAATACTAGGTTGTTATTCGGGAATATAAGACCGGTTTATCAATTGGTTCCTGTTCACCTTGATTTATCAAAAGACGGAACAAAACTCATAGGTATTTCTGTGGGAGACATATTTATCTATTCCAACAGACTTTTCTGTGTGAGACAAATTTGTTTATCAATTCTTCGACTTTGGGTCGTAGCAACTTTTGGTTGTGGGTGAGATCAACTAAGGAAATCAAGTGCGTAGTATCCTGCTGGGATCAGAGACGTAAGGAACGCAACTGTACCTTGAATCGGTGTGATATTGATTAGGGTTTAACTACAGTCCAGTCAGAAGTTCATTGGTAGTAGGATAGTGTCTGTAGCGGCTTAATACAGTGTGGTGTTCAAAGTTGTACTAGGTCCCGGGGTTTTTCTGCATTTGCGGTTTTTCTCGTTAACAAAATTATGGTGTCTGTGTTATTTCTTTTCCGCATTATATTTTGTTATATAATCTAAATATCACAGGTTGTGCGTTGTATCGATCAATTAGGAAATCCAACCTTTGGTTGTTGATTGAAATTGATTGATCCTTGAACATTGGTCTTTGGTATTCAAGTTACTTCTCTTATATTCAATTGGGCTCGCAAATTTGTATTTGATGATTGCAGATTGAATTGAGAGATAGAGATATAAACTCTTGTATATACTTTTCTCTAGATTGATTCTGACTGTCTAGTTGATTCTCTAGAAAGTATATTCGAGTAAGTCCTCTCGGATTGCTAAACGAATTGTTGGGTGTGGTTGTTATACCCTCGTATTTTCACTTCCCTACAAAATTTTAATTAGTTTTGTTTCAGTATGGAAGTATGTCTGAAACACAATCATATATGGAAGCATAAAAATGTTACTTAAACACAATCATATAGGAAAGCATAAACCCATTCATCGGTATTAGTCTTATGTACTACATACCCAAGATCATTATCTTGTAAACCAACATAATGATTTTAGAGTACAAAAGTATTGTTATACCTCAGTATAGCATATATGTATTATATGCAGTGAAAGGGGGAAAAAAAACCTCATGTCACTTTTGATTATTATTTCAACAATTTTTGAGTTATGTACTTGCAAATCTATGTGCAAGAAACACAAACAATCTTATATGGAAGCATTACCAATGTTGCGTAATCAGTACTGTCCTTATGTATTGCATACTCATATGCCTAAAACACCCAAAATCACATGTGAAAGCATAATAATGATTACTATTCAGTATGTGAGTTATGTACTTGATGTTCATAGTGCTTAAATCCAATGAAAGCATAAAAAACCTATTTCACAAGTACTAGAGATATGTACTGGTGGATCATTATCTCATCAACCAAAAATAAACAACATAGTGATTTTTTGTGTACATAAACAACATAATGATTTTTTTACCTCAGTATTGTATATATGTATTGGTGGATTTATGCATCAGAAACCAATAAAAACACACCGCATGTCACTTTGGATTGTTATTCAATAGTTTTTGAGTCATGTACTCTCAAATCTATGTGCCAGAAACACAAACTACAAACCGCATGTCACTTATGATGATTTTCATCAGTTTTTGAGTTATGTACTGGTGATTTGAACATTCAAAATCTAAAAAACCATCTTATACGCAGTGATGTATCATATTGGTTAAAATAAACTAGGTTTTTTCAGTACAACATATATGTACCACTGATTCATACATTTTTCTGCAACTGATTTCAGTACTTTTTTTTTGTTTTGTTTTTTGCTCGCTGATTTGGTTTTTGGTGTTGATGATTCTTCATAATCATCTTCTTATTATATGGGAGCAGTACTATCTTCGTAGATTTAGAGAAAAATATTGATTCAATTTAGAAAATCGAAATCTAGGTTTGGATTTCCGAGTATTGGTTTCTCTTAGATCGAAATCTACGTTTTTGGTTTGTGATTCTCTTATTGAATCACAAGAATTTCTCTAAGAACAAAGAAGAGAAAGGAAAAACGAAGAGAGGGGAAGAACACAGAGGTTGGGTTTTTTTTATGAGAGAGAGAAGAATATCAAATGATATTAGAGGCGTGTAAGTACACACGTTTGGGAACGACAAATATTCCGGTCATTTCTATATTTTAATTAATTTTGGACCTCCAGATAAAAGAAAATTCTGGTTGGACCCTACGATAACTTCAAAATAGCAAATATATGGGCTTAGGACCAAATAGCAAATTCTGGTTGGACCCTAATATATGGGCTTAGGACCAAATAGCAAATGTTCCTATTTTCTATCACTTCAAAATAACCTTGTTTTGTCTTTTAGTGGTAAACCACCAATAATTTGAGTAAATCTGGAATCAGCTAAGTTTTTTTTTTTTTTTTTAATAGATTTTTAATATGAAGCTTTTTTCTTGGTCGAGCTAGAGAAATAAAAAAGAAGATAAACTGACTAACCAAAATATCCCAAGAATTCGTATCTTAATGACAGCAATACAACCGTTCTCTGACATATGGCGTGCAAAAGCCACACAATATTCGATTCGACGATGTCCTGTTCTTGAGTCATGAAAAAGATGGAATAAAAATGTAGGAGCGCACGAATAAGTCGATTTTAATTTTAATTTTTTTGGTTGATTCGATCAACTCCAAACACAAACACATTGATTAATAATACAGGGAAGTCAATGATATGCAAATAATCATCGATTCAACTTGTGCCTCTATTCTGCTTACGCCATAGACATGGGCCACAACCGAAGATGAACCACAAGGAAAATATAACGAAAACAAAATTAAACGCTAAGTTGCTATCAGTACACATTTGACATAGTTCATGGCAATACGAATCTCGGCGGGTCTTATTTTTGGTGAATCAGGGCATCAAGTCCGGCGCCGGCCTTGTCTGTTCTGGGTCAATCAGTGCATTAGAAATGTACTTGTATATTAATCACCAGATTCACCACAAATTTTAGTAGACAAAATATGTACCAAATCAACTGCTTTAATTTAGACCTACAAACATAGCTGTAAATGCTTCTCTTAACTTGGAAAAGCTAGAAATGCAGAAGAATACAACTAAAAAGTTAGTTGAGAGCATATCTATTGCTGTACAGACTTGAAAAAAAATTTAAGTTGATAATTTAATCAATACATAAACCAACGACACAAACTGTAAGTTAAACAAAATTACCTCCACATAGCTAGAACTAAGTTGGATTAAAGGCGTAATTCGTTGCCGTTAACTAAAATACTTCCCGTAATTACTGCCTACATATATACTCAAACACTCTCACGCACACAGGTATATATATATTACACACCCCTCAGAGAGAGTTGATCAACCATGGAAGCAAAATCTGTTATAGTTTTCTCGGCTATAATCTTTTCTCTCTTCATTCTGGGCGAAACTTCTACTGGTAAATGGAAGCTATTGAAGAAAAGTATTGGAATTTCAGCAATGCATACTGTATTGTTGCCAAATGATCGAGTTATTACGTTCGACAGAACAGATTTAGGTCAATCAAATATTTCGCTGCCTCAAGAAAGATGTAGAAAACTTGCTGATGATCAAATCGATTGTTCTGCTCACTCGATCGAGTTAAACCTTTTGAATGGAGATGTTCGTTCACTTACTGTTCTTACCGATACTTGGTGCTCTTCTGGTGCACTAGCACCTGATGGTGTGCTAATTCAAAGTGGTGGATTCAACGATGGTGACCGTGTTGTTCGATATTTTAGGCTGTGTGCTAATTGTGATTGGATGGAGGATCAAAATGGACTTGTTGTTCCTCGATGGTACGCGTCTAATCAGATTTTGCCAGATGGGAAAATCATTGTCGTAGGCGGTAGAGCTCAGTTTAGTTACGAGTTCATCCCTAAGAGCTCATCCAAATCAGATTTTAAAACACACGAGCTTCCATTTCTTAAAGACACCACGGATGATGTGGAGAACAATCTATACCCATTTCTCCATCTCTCAACCGATGGGAATCTCTTCATCTTTGCTAACAACAGGTCGATATTGTTTGATTATATAAACAATCGAGTGGTTAGGGATGATTATCCAGTCATGCCAGGTGAAGTTTCACGCAATTATCCAAGCACAGGTTCATCGGTACTTCTCCCGCTGAAACTTGGTTTCATAAACAGTAATATTGGCGCACCAGATGCTGAAGTCTTCATCTGTGGAGGGTCACCACCAAATTCATTTACTAGTGCTAGTAACGGAAGATTTTTATCAGCTACTAAATCATGTGGCCGTTTAATGATCACGGCGGAGCAGCCAGAATGGAAAATGGAAGAAATGCCTATAGAAAGAGTCATGGGTGATATGATCTTGTTACCAACAGGTGATGTCTTAATCATAAATGGTGCGAAAAAAGGCTCAGCTGGATGGTATTTAGCTAGGGAGCCAGCTCTGAACCCTGTTCTTTACCACCCTGATTCAAGCAAGTTTGAGGTAATGAAACCATCGAAGATTGCTCGAATGTATCACTCAACTGCTATTTTGATTACTGATGGTAGCGTATTAGTCGGGGGAAGTAATCCTAATTCGAATTACAACTTCACCGAGCTTTTCCCTACTGAATTGAGCGTTGAGGTTTTTTCGCCCCCATATGCAACTAGCAGTTCTCGACCGCAAATTAGTTGGGCGGAACCTGAAGCTGAATTATCTTATAAACAACCATTTTCCATTGGTTTTGATTCGACTGAGAACGGAGAGTTAGAGAACGCTTATGTGACCATGGTTGCACCATCATTCAACACACATTCCTTCTCCATGAATCAAAGGATGATGGTTTTGGAAATTAATCAAGTATATCAAGTCTCTGGTACAAGTTATGTCATTGACTGTTTTGCTCCGGCCACTCCTTATATTGCCCCACCAGGTTATTATCTTCTTTTTGTGGTACATCATGGGATTCCAAGCAGCGGTAAATGGATTCATATCAGTTAATCGTGTTCAGTGAAGATAAATTTATATATATATATAAATATCAATTGGAACATTTGAGCATTTATTTCTTACAAAAAGTTGTAGGAAATTTATTTATAATCATTAAATCAATTTAAGTTTATATATGCCTTTTAAATGTATACTAGAATTGTGCCCGTGCTACGTATCGGGCATATTTTTCCTTTTGATTGTCGGGAAACCGAGGTTACGTTAATCTCGAACCGGCATGTTTCCATAGAAGTCAATTCCATGAAACATCCTATTTTAGATAACTTAGTTCGAATCCGTCTCTTACATCTTTAGATTAGCATGACCGGATAATACTAGCACGAATATATGATCAATACGATATATAGACAATCACACACGACACAAAGATTACGTGGTTCACCTTTGTAGGCTACATCCACGGCCAAAACCACCCCGAGGAGCTTCATTATCATAACAAGTAATTACATCGATCCACTTCATATAATCAACTAGTTATATAACCCACTAGCGCTAAACGTTAGAAACAACAAGACATATTACGAAGAGTTTACCTCTTCCTTTGTTCTTCTTCTTCCATAAACTTCTACCACAATGGTTGCTCCGACTTTAGACAAGAACACGAAGAACATCATGAATTGTAGCTTCTTCCATATGAACCCTAGAAACTCTAGATTTCTCCCATACCCGCTCTTAGTACAAGTCTCTCTTCTCACATAGATTTTGCCCCATCACCAACCATCGTAGAACACAACGGTTGTGACCCAATCACTCTCATTATTGAGAGAGGATTCTACAAGAGAATGGATTTCTACTCACAATATAAGTCCTCTTATATAGTAGACAAATTCTTGCTCCCCAAGTCTTAGAACTCCTAAAAATAGACTCACACCTTAATTAGGAAATCCTAAACTAGGAAACCACATAACTTGGGAAACACCCAAGTTACGTTCCGGTTAGTTCCGGAATCTTCACGGAACAAAAAATCTCAACATTGACTTGGTGTCGCAGGGCTTCGCCCTGTCCCTTGGTGATGTATTTTTTTTTGGTATCCGCAGGGCTTCGCTCGGCCCCGTGGTGATGCATTTTTGATTTGGTGTGCGCGGGACTTCGCCCCGTCCTGCGAAGATGTATTTTTGACTTGGTGTGGCATGACAAATACATTAAATAGGTGGAAAATATGTGCAGATTTTATTTATTTATTTCCTTTTAACTTGGTGTGCGCTGGGCTTCGCCCCGCCTCGTGGAAATGCATTTTTGATTTGGTGTGTGCGGGGCTTTGCCCCGTGAAGATGTATTTTTGATTTAGTGTGACGGGAAAAATACATTAAATAGGTGGAAAATATGTGCAAATTTTATTTCTTTTATTCTTTTAATTTCGCAGAAAATATGTGGATTTTTTCCCCTTTATATATTAATTTGGAAAAAATAGTCCTAATATAATAATTACTCGATTTCCAAATTGAATTTGGACTTCCATAAAATTCCAAACACGACAAGTTAGGTTTTCCTTTTAAGCTTGTAATTTTTAAACCAATCATACGTTGCCAAGTGTGCTCACCTAAATATGGTCACTTTGTGAGTTCCAAATTGAATTTGGTTTCCTTTTTTTAAAATTTTCCCTATTCTTTTTAAACGAATCATATGTTACCAAGTGTCCTCACTAAAACGCTCGTTTCACAGAACTAAAAAAAAGTCTATTTCGGCCAATAAGAAACGAGGGTTTCCTCACCTTTCAACATGGGAGCTTTATTTGTCTAGGACTTTATGTCTTTAGATACTTTTAAAATTTGTAAAGTTTGTCCCCCATATAAGAGATGTCAGTCCGTGATGGCTCCTCAATGCTAAATCAATTGGTTATTCCGGTTGAGTAGCGACTTTGGTCCTGCGCAACAAGCTAACACCATATCGAGTGCACAAATACTGCCTCCCCATTCGTGAGCAAAGTGTTGAGCTCAATGCCTTCAAAGTACTACGGCAGTAGCCCGATGACATAAGGCGCTTTATATCATCAAAAATGAGCTTAATTTGCCTAACATTTGCCCATGAAACAATGATGGTTACTTTCTCTACAAATAGACCACCCAACTGTTAAAAGGAAGCATACCCCATAACTTCCCCTTCGTAGACTTTCCCTTGTTTCTATTCTTCTCAAATGCTAAGAGTTCCTCACATTTTCCACAAATTTCCCTTAAATCCCCTCAAATAAATGTGCTCAGGGCATCCTTCCAATAAATGCTAAGAATGCCAATATTCTATCATATACTGATCCAATATGCAATATTTGCGAAAGTGCTATGAAGATATTACTCATGTTCTCCTCTCCTTCCCTGCTGCTTCTAATGTCTGGGAAAAATTATTTGGGAACTCTCATAAGTTTTTCAGTAACTTCTGCTCTTTCCATGATTGGCCGAATAGCTGGCTCAACAACCACACATCCTCTGCTAGTTGGAGTGCATATTTTGCTACTATTTGTTGATTCATTTGGAAAGCTAGATGTGATATGGTTTTCAGGAATATCTCCCCTTCTGTTAATAGTACCGCCTTGAAAATTACTCAGATATTTGCTATTTTAATAGAGTGATACATAATCCAAGACATATCCCGAACAACACGTTCTACCAGGATAATACCAATGATCACACTGCTAGAAATGCTAGGCTTATCAACCAGCATAAGGAAAAATTTGGAATCACCATTAGCATTAGTATTCTGGAGGTAAATACTAACAATGTTAATGGAGATTACAGCCTTTTACTAACTTTTCTTTAATTGCTTTGTCTTTTTCAGGCCAATGTGTGGAAGCAAGGAACTTCAAAGACTCAACAATTGGATCCAACAGAGCAGCAAAGACAGATAGAGGAGCTCAACTAGCCTTGGAGTGGGGCTAAGAAATGCAAAAATCCAACATAGACTTTGCAGCAGAAGATGATGAAACTTTACAATCCATAAAGAAGGGTTACCAGATGGAAGTTCAAGAAAGATTTCAAGTAGGATTTAACCAGTCTCATGGAGGCAACTTCGAAGCTATTGATTTTGTCCTACGCAACTTAATCAAAATAGCCCCTCATCAGAACCTCACAACAATTAGACTAGCAAAAATTTCTACTTAGTCAAACTTATTGCATTATTTAAATTTCTCCTAACCTCCAACAGTTTTTTGATACTCTTCAGTTAGTTCATGTTTCGACTGCTGAAAATGTTAATTCTCATTCGAGAATGGTGTTCCAGAATGGTGCTAGTCCTTGCCCACCTGAACACTTTTTTGTAACTAAGAGTTAGTTGCTCTCTTTGGGCGCTTCATCTGTTTTCTTATTAAAAAAAACTGCCCATAAAATAGTTCCACACCTTTACAATTATCCCACAATGGCTTTTTCTGGTATTAAGGTAGTAAATGGTCGGTCCGTATGGGCTAAATGTTTTCAGTATAAAATATTTTTTTATTTTTTTATTCTTTTTGATAAACAAGGAACCTTTTCATTAATGGGATTTTAAGGTTACAATGAGTTTAAGATCGAAAATAAGAGAGTACAAAGTAACAAGAACATACCGTAAGAGTAGAATACCGAGAAATACGACAAGAGAAAGAGAAGGATTACGGAGTAAGACAAATACAAGTATGAATAAGGTCCAATTAAATCGGAAGAAGAATGGTTTTTCTCAGAATTAAATTCCAACCATGTAGTTTGTTTTCTTTCTTTAGAAAGAAATGCTCCTAAAGTAGGAATGATTTGCTCAAATCTCTTGTAAATAGTGATGAAGTTTCCGTCATCAAAAAGGCCACCGATTAAAATTTCGTCGCCGGATAAGTTGATGATGAAGATTCCGATGAAGAGTTCGTCGTCGGCGACAACAAAGATGGAGATTTCGTCGTTGGAGAGCATCACTATTGATCTTAGAACCCAACCCAATAACCAAAAATCGTTATTAAAGCGAAGATAAACCTCAAAAGAGTAGATAAAACCACCAAAACGGTGTAGATAAGTAGAAAACATAACAAAAACTAAACTAATCTATTAACAAACTTAGAAAGCAAGGAATAATGAAGAAATCTGGGACTAGATCTGAGCAGAGAAGGGTTGTTTTTGACGGTTTTGCTGGAGAAGAAAAAGGAGTGAGAAAGAGGATTTTCAAAACATATGATTTGTTCGGTATAAAATAATTGATGACTGAAACTTAATTCACAAGGTAAAACAAATGAAATTCTATTATTTTTCACAAAATCTGAGCATTTTTTGTGGCATTTTTTTTTTTTTGATGTCCTATACTAGTGGTCCCTAGACTACATCCAAACTCCTTATATTAGAGTGGATTTCAGCAATTACATGGTTCGAATCCCTACCTTCATAGTGAAAGAGAGCATGCCAATCACAAGACCGCTTGGTGATTGGCTAACCTCGACAATATTCAGTTAAGCAAAATAGAAACCCAACTCAAAGATAACCGGTCAGCGTTAGGCTGCCCTATCGATTCTTCTACTATTGTCCTCTTTAAGCATATATCCAGACAGACAGGTATCGAAAGACCACATGAAAAGTTATAAGCATGCACGTCGAGTGGAATAATACTTAGGGGCGGTGACAATATACTATTCTCAAAGTATAAAAGCTCCAGAAAACTACTTTAATGAGTTTTTTTTTCTTTTGAAATTGGAGTTTTTTTTTTGCTACTTTGCTTCATATGCATGCATGGATTTAAGGGACCACGGTGCCACTGTATTATCTAATCTGTGTGTACTACAACTTTTTTTTTTTTGGTAATGAAAAGTCGCATATATTAACTAGAGAAGAGAGGTACATTGTCCAGATTATTACAAAAAAAATTTCAAACCAAATGTATGATTCCTGGCCAGCAGCATGTACTGCTGCAACTGATAATGACCTCATAACATTTTGTACAAAAAGTGGGTAAAAAGGAATTTGGAATTCAATTTTTATGAATAAAATAGAGAAATGATGTCGGTGAAAGTACGTCGGTGAGTATAACTTGCAAAATTCTGGAGTATCAAGTTCAAGTCCTTTCTTCATTCATGAGCATAAGCTAATCTACTTTGTAAAGTAACGAGGGAAACAATTAAACAGACAAACATTAACAACAGTTATCAAAGAATTGGCCAAATGTGTGTTTCGTGACTTCATCTATTTCCTTTTCATGAGAAGATAATGAGTGAATGAGAAAAAGCAAAAGGATAAACAAGTATTTGCCTATTTGGTAAACTTCAGAGACCATATTATTTAAATATGAATTATGAACATTACAAGGAAAACTATGACAGAAGGTATGAAAACTGATGAACAATTTCAAGTATCTGTATTGATTGATAGATTACCCCCATCTTGGAAAGGTTTTCGTAATGCTTTGCATCATAAAACTAAGGAATTTTTTCTTGAAAGTTTGATTGTTAAGCTCAGGGTTGAAGAGGAAGCACGGAAACAAGATAGAAAGGAAGAGATTCTTATCGTTTCCAATAATAAGAATCATACTCAACCGAGTTTGAAACCTAAGAAAAAACCAATGAAACCTGACCAGAACCAAAGGAAAGGAAGACCTAATCAAAACAAGAACCCACCCATCAAGGAAATTTCAGAATTCTGATTCTGAGTTCCTTTGTTATACCTGCGGTAAACCAAACCACATGGCTAGGGACTGCAGGAATAACAAAGGAAATAATAACGCACAAGCTAATGCTGCTGAAAGCGTTATAATTGCCATGGTTTCTGATCCAGAGATTCACATGGTTGGTGGAACCGGTGGGTGGTGGATAGACAGTGGTGCTTCGCGCCATTGTTGTTTTGATAAGTCCCTATTTAAGAGCTATGCAGAAATCAAGGATAAGAAAGTGTTGTTGGGAGACTCCCATACCACTATTGTGAAAGGTTCTGGTACGGTAGAACTGAAGTTTACCTCTGGGAAGACAATTATGCTGAAAGATGTCCTCCACACTCCAGAAATGAGAAAGAATCTTGTTTCCGGCTATCTTCTCAACAAGGCTGGGCTGTATCAAACTATTGGATTTGATGTTTACACAATTACTAAAAACATAGTGTTTGTAGGAAAAGGTTATGCTGCTGATGGAATGTTTAAGCTTAATGTTGAAATGAATAAAATTGCATCTTCTTCTTATATGGTGTGTACTTTTAATGTTTGGCATGCTAGACTTTGTCATGTGAACAACAGATCAGTAGATACCATGAGAAAGCAAGGTCTTATTCCAAAACTATCCATGCATGATTTTGAAAAATGTGAATCTTGTAGTCAAGCTAAGATAACCAAGAGTTCCCATAAATCTGTTATTAGAGAATCTGAACCATTGGAGTTAGTGCATTCCGATCTATGTGAATATGAAGGTATATTAACTAGAAATGGAAAGAGATATGTCATGACTTTTATTGATGATTATTCTAATTATACCTATGTCTACTTGCTAAGTCATAAGAATGAAGCTATTGAAAAATTTAAGGTTTTTATTGCTGAAGTTGAAAATCAATTTGGTAGGAAAATTAAAAGATTTCGTAGTGATAGAGGAACTGAATATGATTCTAAACCATTCACTGAAATTTATGAATCTTCTGGAATTATACATGAAAAAACTGCTCCGTATAACCCTGAAATGAATGGAAAAGCTAAAAGAAAGAATCGTACATTTACTACTCTTGTGACTGCATGTTTTCTGAGTTCTGGTGCTGCCCCTCATTGGTGGGGAGAAATTTTGCTGACTGTTTGTTATGTTTTGAATCGTATGACAAATTCAAAAACTAAAATTTCACCCTATGAACTTTGGAAAAACAGAAAACCAAATGTATCTTATTTTAAAGTATGGGGTTGTTTGGTTTATGTTCGTATTCGTGATCCTAAAAAATCAAAGCTAGCTAAGTAAAGCTTATGAATGTGTTTTTGTTGGGTATGCTCAAAACAGTAAAGCTTATAGATTTTTTGATCTAAATAATAAAGTTATTATTGAATCTATTGATGCTGATTTCTTTGAATATAGATTTACTTTTAAATCTAGAAATAGTGGGGGTTCTCTACCTAGTACAAGTTCTGAACTTAGAATAGAAGAACCTAGAACTGCAGAGACTAGAGACGCTGAAATTGAACCCAAACGTAGTAAAAGGGCTAGGATTGCGACAGACTATGGTTCTGACTTTGAAGTTTATACCCTAGAGGAAGACCCTTCTAGTCTTCAAGAGGCACTTAATTCTCCTGAATCCGGTTTTTGGCAAGAAGCCATAGATAATGAAATGGACTCCCATAATCTTAATGGAACTTGGCACCTAGCAAATTTACCCCCTGGTTGCAAAGAAATAGGTTGTAAATGGGTACTTAAAAGGAAGTTGAATCCTGATGGTTCAGTAGACAAACACAAAGCTAGGTTGGTAGCTAAAGGATTTAGACAAATAGAAGATGTAGATTTCTTTGATACTTACTCTCCCGTTACAAGATTGACTTCTATTCGTGTTTTTATTGCTGTTGCTGCTGTGTATAATATTGTTGTTCACCAAATGGATGTTAAAACAACTTTTTTAAATGGTGAAATAGAAGAAGAAATTTACATGGAACAAATTGAAGGTTTTGTTGTTCCTGGTCAAGAACATAAAGTGTGTAAGTTGGATAAGCCATTGTATGGTTTGAAACAAGCTCCTAAGCAATGGCATAAAAATTTGATAATATGATGATTTCACATGGTTTCAGAATTAATGAAAGTGACAAATGCATATACTATAAGTTTGAAAACAATACATGCATCATGATTTGTTTATATGTGGATGATTTGTTGATTTTTGGTTCAAACTCGTCTGTGGTTGAAGAAACTAAGAATATGCTTAAGTCTAACTTTGAAATGAAAGATTTGGGTGAAGCTAGTGTAATTCTGGGAATTAAGATTACTAGAACTAATGATAGTATTTCTTTGGATCAGTCTCATTATATTGAAAAGATTTTAAAGAAGTACAACCATTTTGATTGTAAACCTGTGAGTACTCCTTTTGATGCTAGTGTTAAACTGTTTAAGAATACTGGTGATAGCATTAGACAATCTGAATATGCTGGTATAATTGGTAGTCTTCGTTATGCAACTGATTGTACCAGACCAGACATTGCATATGCAGTGAGGGTTTTATGCAGGTTTACCAGTTGTCCTGGTTTGGAACACTGGAATGCAGTTGAGAGGGTTATGCGGTATCTTAAAAAGACCGTTAACCTAGGATTACACTATAAGAGATTTCCTGCAGTCCTTGAAGGATACTGCGATGCTGATTGGAACTCTCTTTCAGATGACTCCAAAGCCACCGGTGGATATTTGTTTAATATTGCTGGTGGCGCTGTGTCTTGGAAGTCAAAGAAACATAAAATTCTGGCTCAATCTACGATGGAGTCTGAATTGATAGCACTAGCAGCAGCTAGTGAAGAAGCAGGATGGTTGAGAAACTTGCTTTGTCAAATTCCTGTATGGGATAGACCGATACCAGCTATTATGATCCATTGTAATAGTACCGCGGGTATTGCAAAAGTACAGAACTGTTTTTATAACGGGAAGAATCGACAAATGCGTCGAAAGCACAGCACAGTTAGAGAGTTTCTCACAACTAGTGTTGTACGTGTGGATCATGTTAGGTCGGAAGAGAACTTAGCTGATTCTTTGACGAAAGGATTAGCTAGGGAAAAGGTATTATATACCTCTAAAGACATGGGACTTTCGCCCAATAGAAGTTGAGTCATTTTGTGTTGGATACCCACCTAGAAATAGGTTCAAAGGGAATAACGATTCACAAATGATATGGAGATAGAATCATGCACCTTTCCCATGGCATGATATCCTGAAGCGGGTTAAGGTTGAGTTTTTTTAACTCTTAATGAAGTCTATAGCTCTGCATAGAGGGGTACCAAGCTACAGGAGTTCCTTTGATAGACTCACCTATGTGAATGAGAAAGTGTGGCCGCTTTCTATGAGAACATGAGAAGTTCTATAGAACATTCATTGAAACTGGGATAAGTATAGGGTCGTAATGTGCTGGCATTTAAGACTTTACTCTTAGTATAGTTGTGTGTGTGTTAAGTAATTTGTTCTCTCCATAGAGTTCAAAGACATGTGTTCACTCTGTGACAGAGTTCAGAGAATTTAATACTATGTAAAGGTTCAAAATCGAAAGATACCTTTGCTTATGCACATAACTATACGAATCTTGCACAATGATTTTTAAAATATAAGTGGGGGATTGTTGGGATATATGTTTTAAAATAATTCTTTTGTACATTTATATCAACAATTCGAGCTTGGCCCAGTGGTTAAGCATTTTGGGCCTGTAGGGTTAGGTCTCAGGATCGAATCCCTCCCCCTACTGATTGTGCATATATATTATTATATATATAACATTAGTCCCGGAGCCGGGCCTTAGGGAACTTGGGAGGTCTCTTGAATTTGGAAAGTATTTTTGTTGTTTTTAAAAGATTTTTCAAACCGTTTTTACTGCACTTAATTATGTTTTAATTGCGTTAATTATGGAATGATTTATTTTCCCGTTTTTTGACTGTTTCTAATGGAATTTTAATTGCAGCAATTAATCCAATTTATTCTCCATTAATCTGCATTGACTACCTGGTTGTAAAAACAGTTTTGAGAACAGAAAGAAAATACAAGTTTTTACACTATTGTTTTTCTGAGAATCAAGAGACCAAAAAATACTGAGCAAGAATAGAGAGAGTAAAAGTGATCGATTTCTCATTGTGTGCGTGAGAGATCGAAAGAGAGTTTTTCTCGGTTGTTTTATCCTGGGGGCGTTGTGACGGAAAAGAACTGCTTGCACAAAATTCAAGGCAGAGCCACGAAACGTCCTAAAGAGAGCGACATGTTCGTGACTCAGCCGTCACTTTGTTTCGTGTCTTAATCTCTGTTTTGCAAGTGTGAAATCGGCAATTGTTCCAACAATTTTAGGACGTATCTTTCTGCCATGGAATCTGAAAAGAAAACAGTTGCTGATATCAACAAGCCGTTCAAGTTTGAAGGACTTCACTTCAGAAGATGGAAGCTAAAGTTGTTTTTCTACCTCAAACTAATGAAGTTGCACATGATGGTGACCTCCATCAAACCAGGTGATCCACAAGATGCAGAAGCTGCAGAAAAAGCATCTCCGGCCGCAACAAGTGCAACTCCTCAACCAACTGAAGAACTTGTTGTGACCCAAATTGCTGAAGAAAAACAAAAAGCCTATGAAAAATGGATTGATAGTGACTTTGATTGTAAAAACTATATTTTGAATGCTTTGTCTGACGATCTATAAGAATATTACTCCACATTTGATACTGCTAAAAATGTGTGGGATGCCTTACAGAAGAAATATGATACTGAAGAAGCCGGATCGAAGAAATATGCTGTAAGTCGCTACCTGAGATATCAAATGATGGATGAAAAATCATTCGTTTCTCAGGCTCATGAACTTCAGAAAATAGCTCATGAAATTATGACGGAATATATGAAAACTGATGAACAATTTCAAGTATCTGTATTGATTGATAAATTACCCCCATCTTGGAAAGGTTTTCGTAATGCTTTGCATCATAAAACTAAGGAATTTTCTCTTGAAAGTTTGATTGTTAAGCTCAGGGTTGAAGAGGAAGCACGGAAACAAGACAGAAAGGAAGAGATTCTTATCGTTTCCAATAATAAGAATCATACTCAACCGAGTTTGAAACCTAAGAAAAAAAACGATGAAACCTGACCAAAACCAAATGAAAGGAAGACCTAATAAAACAAGAACCCACACCCTTCAAGGAAATTTCAGAATTTAGATTTTGAGTTCCTTTGTTATACCTGCGGTAAACCAAACCACATGGCTAGGGACTGCAGGAATAACAAAGGAAAGAATAACGCACAAGCTAATGCTGCTGAATGCGTTATAATTGCCATGGTTTCTGATCCAGAGATTCACATGGTTGGTGGAACCGGTGGGTGGTGGATAGACAGTGGTGCTTCGCGCCATTGTTGTTTTGATAAGTCCATATTTAAGAGCTATGCAGAAATCAAGGATAAGAAAGTGTTGTTGGGAGACTCCCATACCACTATTGGGAAAGGTTCTGGTACGGTAGAACTGAAGTTTACCTCTGGGAAGACAATTATGCTGAAAGATGTCCTCCACACTCCATAAATGAGAAAGAATCTTGTTTCCGGCTATCTTCTCAACAAGGCTGGTCTGTATCAAACTATTGGATCTGATGTTTACACAATTACTAAAAACAGAGTGTTTGTAGGAAAAGGTTATGCTGCTGATGGAATGTTTAAGCTTAATGTTGAAATGAATAAAATTGCATCTTCTTCTTATATGGTGTGTACTTTTAATGTTTGGCATGCTAGACTTTGTCATGTGAACAGTAGATCAGTAGATACCATGAGCAAGCAAGGTCTTATTCCAAAATTATCCATGCATGATTTTGAAAAATGTGAATCTTGTAGTCAAGCTAAGATAACCAAGAGTTCCCATAAATCTGTTATTAGAGAATCTGAACCATTGGAGTTAGTGCATTCCGATCTGTGTGAATATGAAGGTATATTAACTAGAAATGGAAAGAGATATGTCATGACTTTTATTGATGATTATTCTATTTATACCTATGTCTACTTGCTAAGTCATAAGAATGAAGCTATTGAAAAATTTAAGGTTTTTATTGCTGAAGTTGAAAATCAATTTGGTAGGAAAATTAAAAGATCTCGTAGTGATAGAGGAACTGAATATGATTCTGAACCATTCACTGAAATTTATGAATCTTCTGGAATTATACAT